>NC_084597.1:40429877-40754877 GCF_033807715.1 Cololabis saira
TGCATCCTGTGGTCCCACAGAGCAAATGTCGCAAGTTGAAGCACGCGCAGCAGGAGAAGAAGCGGTGCTGAGAAAGAGGCCTTCTTAAAAAGAGACTTTTTAAAAGGTGTCCTCTTTGCTGAGCAACATAACAGCAGTTGCAGTCAGTGAAAATGTTTCCCACTTTCCAGAATTGTCTTAATTGTCTAAAGGTTTCACTTTAGAAATTTAAAAATGACACAATATTGAAAAATTGAAATGAAAAAAAAACTTGAAAAAGAAAAATGCATTCTGTCTAAAGGTTTCACTTTAGAAATTAAAAAATGACACAATATTGAAAAATTGAAATGAAAAAAAAAAACCTGAAAAAAGAAAAATCGATGTCTAAAGGTTTCACTTTAGAAATATATCAATGACAAAATATTCAAAAAATTAAAAAAAGTGTTTTGCCTAAAGGTTTCACTTTAGAAAATGACATTAAATTATTGTAAACATTAATATTTTGTTTAGCTACCCAATAAGTCTCTATATTCTGAATAGTCTATACAATTGTTTAGAAATTAAAATTGTGTTTTGATCTTGTTGGAAAAATACTGGAAATAAACTGATATTTGTTTTAACAGTTTCACAAAGACATAAACGAAACTGTAAGTGAAAAGTTTAAAAAATAAAACAAATCCAAGGTTATATCTGAGTTTTGTTTTCACTTTCTCTTGGAGTTGTGGTGGAGGCATGCATGGAGAATGAACGGTCGAATAAGCGGCGTGGTGGGCGGGGGGTTGTGAAATCAAGTTTAAAACCCAGCACATTTGCATAGGAGGTTGTATGGCGTGTCATCTGTTCACTGTTGTTATTGTGGGGGCACGTCCACGATGACGACTATGCGGGTCCCCCCGTATACCTACTAATCTGCATGTGTATGGGAGGCCACAATGACGCAGCCTCAGTGTGTCAGCTCCAGCGGTCCGCACAGAGCGCCCATTGTCCGGCCAGCAGATGCTGCCGCGGCCACGCCGCGCCATCTGCCGCTTCATGCAGGTGGGGGTCGGGCGGGGCAGGGCCGGGAGGAGTCGGGGGTGGGGGACCGGAGGGCTGTGTTGGGTTTGGGTGGTGGTTGTAAAGAAGAAGGGGGGGGGGGTCACCCTGCATCATCTGGTGTCCTGCCAGCTGCTGTCAGGACCAGGGGCGCCACTAGGCCCTTTTTGGGGGGGCTTGAGCCCCCCCAAAAGAAGTCTCAGCCCCCCCAAAAAAAAAGAGACAATTTTTTTTTTTTTTTTTTTTTTTTTTCCCCCTCTGGTGGTCATTACTAGCAGTTTCTGATTCCACTCAATGCGCTGTGTGTGAGTTCCCCCCTCTATGTTCTTAGGGTGTGCTGACAAACATTTAGGGGGGTTCATCCCACCAAGGGGGCCCTCCCTGACTCAGCCCACCCGAAAAGTTTCTAGAACCGCTACTGCCAGGCGCTCCCTCCTCCATCTATGTGCCTAATCCCTTCACTTCACACAGGTCACACACACACACACACAACGAAGTAGCCTTTTACAGTCAACAATCGTTCTCCCCAGTCCCCACTCATGATGAAACTGTGAGGTGAGCATTGAGCAGTCAGAGTAGTTAGTTACTCAATTAGCGCATATTGATATGCAAATTAGCGCATACCGTTGTAGTAGCTAAACAAAATAACTTGTCATGTGCCTGCCAGACAGGTGACTATAGGCAAGGCTACCATGACACACCCAGCCAGCCATCATGCTAGCTCGCAGTAAAGCGGGTCTAAATGGATGCGATGTCTTTTGAGAAACAATATGGGCATAAGTGAAGAACATATTTTCAAACGGGTCTCTTGTCTTCTGAATGAAATTAAGCCCTTCAGAATCGCAAGTGGCTGCTTTTCAACTAGTTGACTGCAAACTCCTGCTTTAGCTTACAGTATATTATTATCTTGTCGGAATATTATTCCAGCCAATAAGTTAGGAAGTTCCATTTGATTTGATTTAATTTTACTTTTGCCTACAAAGCAAAATATTACTTTACTTGAGTCTCCCCTGAAGAGATTTTGGTATTATTTATGCAAGCAAAATTCTACCATAACCTGTATGCAGAATATATATAGGGAAACAATTATTTTTTCATCGCTGTAAAACCACAGAACAGTAAAGAAGATATTGATGTGTATAGGTCTTCATAGATCTAGTCTCTTCATTTTGACCTCAAAGTGCACCAGATTGATCAATTTTTACTTAAAATCTACAAATTTTTCTTCCGGGGGGGCATGCCCCCGGACCCCCCTAGGGGTTCTGTGGTCCATGAACTTTGGGAGGCTGAGCCCCCCCAAAGCTCTGATGCTAAAATCGCCCCTGGTCAGGACTGTTATTTACTTGCAGGCACTTGGTGAAACTTTGGTAAACAGGCCACACTGCCACCTGCTCTGCACTCCAACAATGAAATCTGCATGAGGCATCGGTTTTTTCAAACTGTTCAAATATTTAAACAATAGGTCTTTTGAAAAGAAATATATTTTGAGTGGGTTTAAGGCAAACCTTTTCTAGTTTAATAATATCAGCCAATGAAAAGAATCAGCATCACAAATATCCCTGCTATAGCAGGGATATTCAACTGGCGGCCCGTGGGGCACTTGCAGCCCGCCAGGAGTTTTTATGTGGCCCCTAGTCATATTTCATACCTAGTTATTAATGTTTTTAATATATATTAATATATATTAAATCGTCACCCGCCGACCGGACCTCATCAACTCATCACCTCATCACTGGAAAAAACACCAATTTTCACCTGTTTCCAAGTAGATTTTCACTTAAAAATAAGTTGAAAAATCTGCCAAGATTTTTTTGCTTGTAATGAGAAGATAAATCTTGTCCCACTGGCAGATTTTTCTACTTATTTCAAGTGAAAATGTACTTGAAACAGGTGAAAATGGTCAAATAACAAGTTATTTTTCTGGTAATGACTCTTGTTTTAAGTGTAATGAGATTTTTGATAAAAAATGAGACATTTTAACTAGAAATAAGACAAATATTCCTGGTAAGATTTTGAGTTTTTGCAGTGTGAGCACAAATGTATTATATATACATAAATCTTCGTCTTTGAGTGCAAAATACATTTTGAAAACACCCAAATTTTCCACCCGCGCTTTGTGCGCGAACGCAGTGCGGCCCTCTCCATACAGTCTTTTTGCAGATGTGGCCCCCTGCCTAATCTAGTTGAATACCCCTGGCCTATAGTCAGGCAAAAAGTTTGGGATGCAGTTTTTTGCTTTTGCAAACTTTGCATCTTCAGGAGTCTTATTTCATGTTTTTCACTATAAGGGCATAAGCATTTCATATACACTTTGACGTCATAAGACTTTTAATAGCAAATACATTAGATTTATTACAAGAGTCACAGCAGCTACCCTTCTTTGAAGGCGTTAGCAGTTCACCCTGGCAAAGGTGATTATACATTTCTGGGCCACATCCTGACTCATGGGATGCATTCTTGCTGCAATACTGTCCTGAGTTGATCATAATTGACCAGTTTCTGTAGTATTTACTTGGATGTTATCAAGGAGTTTCCTGGACAAGGGGGTAAAATGTCAATGCTATGATTTCTGAGCTGTTTTGTCATCACTTGTGACAAGTTGTTTCCATATGGCTGGAAAATGTGTTGTTCATCACCAGAATGCTCCTGCACTGTTGGAAGAAGTTGCACTTTGAGGACATTTTGATACCATTATGTGTTAATTGAAGGGTTTTAGGGGAGAACTGTCACAGCTATATCTCAGTGTTGGTATCATACAAGACTTATAGCATTCATGTTTTTCTATTATAGACAATAACAGATGACAAGACAAGATGAACCACCTTGGGCCCCTGAGCAAGGCCCTTAACCCTAATTGCTCCCCGTGTGTTTGTTCTCTCAGATGTAAAGTCGCTTTGGATAAAAGCATCTGCTAAATGACAGTATTATTATTATTAGGGCCAGGGCATTTACAGTGCGAAGGCCCTATTGTATCTGTAGGAATTTTACTTGTTTTTTTTTTCCTTCTTCCGACGAAATGAGGGCGTTTTTGCCCCCCTAAACGTGCCCCAAAAGTCACCAAATTTTTCACGCAAGCCAGGCCTGGCGAAAAATTTGTAACGTAACGTGCACCCAGGTGCGTTATACATCAAAATGTACGTCTCCATCCTGCGAAGACGCGCATTACTTTTCTCAGTCAAAAGTGTTACCGTGGCGACGCTAGACGCAAAAAAGCGCACCCACCTGATCTGATTGGTCTATATTTGATAGTCCCTATTTTCTGCCAGAACTTTTGAATGGTTTGACATAAAGACTCGTGGGTGGTGTCATCGGACTCGGTTTTGAGTCCTTAACCATAATTGGTGCAAATTAGCCCCGCCCCTTCATCTGATTGGCCGATATCTGATAGCCCCTACTTTCTGCCATAACTTTTGAATGGTTTGATATAGAGGGTCGTGGCTGGTTTCATCCGCTAAATGTCCAGGCCTGAAGAATCTACATGCAAGTCATACAAGCTTCCACTGCAGCACGCCGGAACGTGCACAAGGATGCGAGGGCCCGTTCTTCCTTGCTTGGAGCTTTAATTATTATTATTATTATTATTAACTCTTTGATTAACCAGACATATTTGCCATTAAAAATCTTTGAAACTTATGAAATGCTTATAAATGTTCTTCTGTACCACAGAAACACTGAATCCTGAAGCAGCACGGCTGCAGATATCAAAATCTGTGCCATTGCCACACCTTTTGGCCATGAATGTATTTTCACATTTTCAATGTCTTCTTTAAAGTATTACACTCATTCACTTTTTGAAGCCTAAAAAAAAAAAAAAACCCAGAATAGAAACAAACACAAAAAAAACTTAAAAGGAAATAATCAGATGTAAAAAAAAAACAACAAATCACACTTAATTTTAATTGGTTATGCTCTCAGAGCTAGTTTGTTAAATAAGGCACTTTTATGAAGGGGATGAGACCTTAATGAGACTCAGGGTCTGTTGGAGAGATTGTATTTTTTGATTGCCACGGGAACAGTACACCATGGTGTCCCCTCAGAAGAGCTGCAGGATGCAGCTCCATGCAGAGAAAGGGCTTTTCCATGTGATAAAAACTTCTGAGTCAAAGAAAACTACAAATTACAAAAAGAATCAGAATCAGAAGAATCAGAATCAGAATACTTTATTGTCAGTGTACCTGGGTACAGTGAGATTTGAAGCAGCATCACCTCTCCAGTGCAAGACAAATAACAGTAGTGCAAACAATAAGAAATATAAGAAATATAAATATAAAAAATATAAAAAAGGTTAAGGTGCATTTGAATAGTTTTTTTTACAGATGATAGTATATACACATGTAGGAATATTGCAGAGTCCGGGAGAAGTATTGCACAGTTAAAAAAAAACAGTAACGAAGATAATTCGTTCGTAATGGCTTTGGGGAAAAAACTGTTTTTGAGTGTGTTTGTTTTTGACCTGATGACTCTGTAGCGTCTCCCTGAAGGCAGCAGGTCAAACAGGTCAAAAAGAATTTAAGTCCCTCTTCCATGGATTAATGGACTTTCACTAATATCTTAGGGGCCTCAAAGACTTTCATGTCATACAGTAAGCCAAACTACAAAGTGTAAAAAGTCCATCAGAAATCTGCAACTCTCATTCGTCAATGCAAAAGTATAAAAAAGTTTACAAAAATGTGAAGCGTTCCTCAGAATTTAAACAGTCTGCTATGAAAGTACACATAACTTGGATGTGTGCCTCAGACCCCTGTATGCTCGGAGCCCCTCTCTCTTGGGGTCCCTCACCATTCCTCGAACCACTGGTGGACAGTCCAGGCCTCTCCTCTTCTGGGCTTGATGGAGCAGGACGCGGTAAACCCCGGTGACAGGGCTGCGACTGTCTTTGAGCGGATTGTTGTGCAAGTGCTCCGCGGTAAAGCCAAGCTCCTCCAGCAAACCTCTGACTTCCTCCTCTTCCTCCTCGTCTTCGTTTCTGGATTCCGAGTCCAGCAGGCTCTGCAGAGGGCTCATAGGTTCGGCGGGGACCCACGGCCAGGGAAACTCCACAGGTAAGAGCCAATCGCAGCCCAACATTTGGTCGACGGCGTAGCGCTCGGCCGGGACCGGCTTCAAGATGCCCTTGATGAGCCTCTGACAGGGGCCCGGCACCCAGGGGGGTATAGTGTAGGTGCCATCGATGATGCAGCGCCGCAGTTTTCCCATGGTTTCGGCACGGAACGGCATCGTACCGGTCACCATGAAGAAAAGCAGCACTCCCATGGCCCACACGTCTACTGGAGGCCCCAGGTAACACTCGTCTTTGAAGAGCTCTGGGGCCGCGTACGGTGGTGAGCCACAGAAAGTATCGAGGGCATTGCTGCGGTTTGAAACCCGTGTGCTGAATCCAAGGTCAGCCACCTTCACGGAGCCACTGGTGGTGAACAGAACGTTCTCTGCTTTCAGGTCCCGGTGGATGATGTTGGTATTGTGCTGCAATAAAATAAAAAAATAAAACAAAAACCCAGACTGTTGAGATGATTTTGTAATCAGGACAGATCAATTTCTTTTTTTGGTCACAGGAGTGTGGATCTGTAATCATGTTTAAGTTAATGCAATTTGTTTATATAGACTAGACGGGATGTACCCAAAAAGTGAATGTAAGGAGCATTTATGGGTACAAGTCGGGAACCGGCCTACTTTACATATTTCAAGGGTGCTGAGTCCAAAAAAAAAACGGTACCCGAGCAAAATTTTGAGTTTTTGACCTTCTAATTTGCATATTAAAATGGCCGACAAACTGCCTGTCTTGCTCAGTCGTTGGACCATTTTCCCCAAGTTTTTTTGTAAGTAGGCATTCAAAGATGATGAATTAAGTGTCTAGATCTAAATATGGAGCTTCTGAGCATTGCAAAGTCTAGTTCTGAGTGTGGCTATAGGTGGCTGCAGGTGGCTATGGTACCAAAGCGTGTGAAACTTTTACGATCCTCTTTGCTGTTAAATCACCTCAGGCAAAGGGTCCTCAGCGATGGGACTGACCATGCTATGTACTGATCTAAATATTCAACTTGGTACGTTTCATGGTGGTCTATTTTTGAATATTTTTCCCTATTTACCTGGGTTTTTAGAGAATTTAGAGAACAAATGCTTAATTTGCGAGAAAAAAAAAAAAAAAAAAAAAACATGAAATCCCAGACAACTTGCAATGGATTTTTTCTTTGTTATCATATAATATGGTGTACATCATATGTCATATCAACAGGGAAATTTTCAGAGTAACTTTTATTTAATATTTATGTCGGCCTTAAAAAAATTACACAAATAATGCTTAATTTCACCTTAAATTTTGGTATTTTGCATATATATATATATACATAAAAAAGGCACTGAGCCTCCACTATATCCTTGTTTGACCCTTGACTATCGATCTAGAAACTTAATTTCCTCATCTTGATTGCCTACTTACAAAAAAAATATTAGGAAATGGTCCAATAACTGTGCAAGATGGGCAATTTGGCGGCCATTTTAATATGCAAATTAGAAGGTCAAAAACTCAAAATTTCACTCGGGTACCGTTTGTTTTGGACTCAGCACCCTTGAAATATGTAAGGTAGGCCGGTTCCCGACTTGTACCCATAAATGCTCCTTACTTCTTATAAAAGGCCTTTTTTCTGAAATCCGTCTAGACTAATAAAGGAAAAAGCAATAAAATACTTCAAACTATTTTCAGGCACAGAACTCAAACTTTTTTTTTTTCTTTTTTAATTCTCTCTGTGATCAGACATGACCTCTGTTGGGCCTTAAAAGGAATGCTTTCAAATAGATTAAATGATAACCAACCATATATTTGATGGCACAGAGGATCTGAGCGAAGGTGATCTTGCAGGTGTTGTCGGACAGTTTCCCCTCATTGCAGATGCGGTTGTGGAGGTCTCCTCCTCCTGCATATTCCAGGACCAGGTAGAGGCGGCTCGGTGTCTCCACCACCTCGTACAGACGAATGATATTTGGGTGCTGCAGGGACTCCATGCTGCTGATCTCCCTGGAGAGCAGTCGCTGGGCCTGAGTATCCAGTCTCATCCTGTCCAGGATCTTCAGGGCCACTTTGTCTGCGTGAGAGACGAGTGAGTGAGACATTAGCGATCAGCCTCGAGTTAAATGAGAAGTTTGGGACTCATAACTCAAAGGACAGTGATGCAACTTACAACTTATCCACAATGTCAGATGGTGGGGGAAACTGAAAACTAAGCTTACTTAGCCTGACCGTAATCATCTACAATGACTTTAAAGCAGCAGAAGAGTTTAGTTTATGTTAAAATATGAAATGGGCAAAAAGTCCTCTACAACAATGTGAAAGACCGATAAATTAAAAAGCACTATTGTTCTTTAAATTATTTGCTGCTATAAATTGATCTACGAGCGAATGTTTTAATGAGCACACCTAATGTTTCCCTTGTGATTTATTTTCCCTCTTTAGCTTCTTTTTATTTAGATTAAATATTCATAGTATGGAAAAATCAGGTGTATTTGTTTTTCTAAGGTTGCATTTCGTAAATATTAAGTCCTACTTTCATCAGACGATTTTAATTTTTTTAACTAAAAAAATAAACAGGATTAAGAGATACGGTACAAATCTTTACACAACTGAATCCATCTACTGTATATGCACTCTTACGTTACGTTCCAGAAACACATAGCTAATGTCTCCAGGACTGCCTTCTATCATCTCAGAAATATATCTAAAGTAAGATGCTTTCTATCACAATCAGACTCTGAAAAGTTGGTTCATGCTTTTATCTCCAGTAGATTAGATTATTGCAATGCACCTTTTGCAGGACTAACAAAGCGAGTGTTACATAAACTCCAGCTTATTCAAAATGCTGCAGCCAGAATTCTAACCAAAACCAACACATCACTCCTGTTCTATCCTCTCTTCATTGGCTCCCTGTTAAACAAAGAGTAGATTTTAAAGTACTTCTTATTGTCTTTAAATCTATGAATGGCTTAGCTCCCTCCTACATGGTTGACATGCTCACTGAATACATACCGGACAGATCCCTCAGATCAGTGTTCCTCAACCTTTTTTCAGTGATGTACCCCCTGTGAAATATTTTTTCAGCCAAGTACCCCCTAACCAGCGCAAAGCACTTTTGGTTGTAAAAAAAAAAGACCTAAAACAGAGCACTGTGCCATCAGTAACTGATTTATTAAACATAAAGATATAGCTGCTATGCTTCAACCACGACTCCATCGTTGGTCCAAGTGATTGACAGGTGAAGCCAGGTGATTGACAGGTTAGGTGGAACCATCCTGGTGTGGGGGATACTCTGCGGTTTTAGGATAATAAGTTGAATAGCCTACTCCTGAAGATAAAATTCATTTTATGAATTTAGACTTATATTTTCCTCAATTATTTATGAAATATTTATTTTTAAACGATTTTTGCATGGATGCTACTTTTTAAATATATGTATATTTTAAAATCTCACGTACCCCCTGGAGTGCCTTCACGTACCCCCATTTGAGAACCACTGCCTTAGATCATCAAATAAGAGTCTCATCATACCTAGAATTCACACTAGATCTGCTCATGGTGCTTCAGTCACTACTACACTCTCTGGAATTCCTCTCCGCAGGAACTAAGGTCTGCTCCAACAGCCCACTTTCAAAAGCAGAATAAAAACTTACTTTTGCACAGGCGTTTGACTAAACTCTACATGATTGGCTGAGTGATAGCATTTTTGTTATAATGGAATTATTGTTATTATTGTTGTTTTTCTCTTGACATCCTTTTGACTGTTTCTCTTATTGTAAACCTGTAATTTTGTTTGTTTGTTTGTGTATTTGAGCACATTGAGTCCATGCTCATTGTGTGAAATGTGCTTTATAAATAAATTAGCCTTGCCTTGCCTTACGTTCACATAATATCCTCATTTGTTGCTACTGGAGACACATTTGCATGATTTGGAGAACTGATGATAACATAAATTTGCCTAATTTCCTACATTTCAGATTAACCAAAGTCAAGTTAAATCCTAACAACAAATATGCATCTACGTCATCTTTTACATTTTTCTTGTGTTTTATCTGCTGTATCTGGTTTACCTCTGTATTCCACTCATCTTTAATACCTTCTGGGAGGATTTTGTAACTATATAGGAAGGAGAGGTGAGACGGATAAAGAAATCATTTCTCACAGAATAGATAAATCTGTTTACCTTTTGTTAGAGCATGGAAAGCCAGTTTGACCCTGGAGAAGGTGCCAAAGCCAATCTCCCCGCGGACCTTGTAGAAGCCAACCCTTCGGCCTATGATCAGCTCCTTTATGGTCTTCTCATCTTTGCACATATCTCTGGTGAGCTTTTGCAAGGCAGAGAGGGGCAGTGAGGATTCGGAGTCCTCGTCCTCGGGGCCTCCGTCAGAGCTGTCTGTCAGGCTGTAGAGGCTGTGGCAGGGCCGAGTGGTCGCCACCTGGTACTGGCCTCCAGGCATTTCTGCAGCATGCACCACAAAATAGTCCATCCATTACCAATGATGTCCTTTTGTGCGCAAAGAAGAACATGATACAAAGAAACTGCAACTGGATTCAATTCAAAGTTTTCAATGTCAACACATGCAAAAGTGCTCCTTACCACACCGTTGACAGGTTTCACTGTCATTATGTAACAGATTGTAAGCTTAAAGGCAATGTGTGTGTCTTTGTGTGCTAGGGAAATGCCAAAGACCAGCACCACAGGGGGGTCAATTGGGTATGGCAAGGTATGGCAGCCGACACACATCGGCTTCAGGGGAAAATGTAAATGTTTGTTTTTTTTTAATACTTTTATGGAATTACTCAGTGTCTATTTGTATTGATTATTCTATTATTTAATACATATAAAATAACTACAAATGCAAATCAGAACAACATGATCGATTTCACTAGGTATTATCTTTCGCAACACTTGGCCCCCCTCATATCTTGAAATGTGATATGTCCCAGTGGTCGCTATCAATCTCGTTTTTAGCGCACTTTGCAGTTTTACTAACTTAAAAAAATGAAAAGGAAGCAGGCAACCCTGCAATTTTTTTTTCAAAGAAAGAAGGCAAGTGATGGTTCCAATGTTGCCCCAGTCAGTAGCAGAGGGAGAAGGAACGGGTAGGGAAAGCGGGAGTCAGGCTATTAACGAGGCTGTTAGACACTGATGGATTCATTATGCAAGTTCATCTTAAGGTAAGATATCAAATCATCCTACACTCTTATAAATATGTTTAAAGGAAATATTTGACTTTTTTTACTCTCTCTCTCTTTTCTCTTCTGCTCCCTCCCTCTCCTTTTTGCATTTGGACATTAAGGGCCCGATTTACTAAGATCCTCAATAAAGAGTACTAAATTGCGTGTGCACTGAAAAAGTTTGCACGTGCTGTTGTTGTGTGTTTTGCGGGTGATCAACTAAGAAATCTTGCGCAATTGATAACAGGTGCAAACCGCAGTATTTAAATGAGGTGTTGCGTGTCTTACGGTTTGCGCCATGGAGAGTCTGGATGGAAAGCAGGATAGTCGCAAGCGCAAAATGAAATTTGACGAGTTGGAGTTAGAGATATTAGTGGAAGAGGAAAATAAACACATTCATGAACTACAGCAAAGAAATTTAAACATTACCAAAAGAAACGCAATATGGGAGAAAATCTGCGATAGAATAAATGCAGTTGGTAAGAAAAAAAGAACAGCAGATGAGGTTAAAAGAAGGTGGCAAGATATAAGGCGAAGAACTAAAGAAAAAGTGGCCTTTAATAAAACTTGTGCAACCATTTTTAAAATAGCATGCAGCAGAATAAAGACTCTCTCTCTGCGTATTCTTTGATTTTGGCGATGTCGCCTCCTTGCCACAATAACAGCAGCCATCGGTGCGTAATGCTGGGCAGATTAGCACCTTCCTTTCCAACGTATTAAATACAGACGCAATCACAATCCCCGCAAAAACTTTCAGGCTTGGTAAATCTCATTGCGTGTGGTAAATGAACCTATTTGCATTTTCCCCTCCCAGTATTTAGCACTTTCTGGCGGGTACGCCCCATATTGATTATTCATCAGGGCAAAAGTACTAAATGAACAGCGTGTGCTATTTTGCTCATTTGAGAGGCGCAGTCCTCTTTGCACGCTGTTAGTAGATCAGCTTGCACATTGGTTTGTGGGTGATGTCAAGTTTGCACACGTTTTTACGCACGCAAACCTTTAGTAAATCAGGCCCTAAGTGTTTTGTTAAACTGGGATGTCCACGTGATATTGTTGCACTGACATAGTGAATGAAGTGAACAGAATTAGTTAAATTGCATTTGTCGGATACGAGATACAAGATTTCTGCTCTCTAACTCTGCCGCTTGGTGTCCATGGTGCAGAAAACAGATGCGTATTGCGTAAAGGCGCATTGACTGAATTGATCAACACAATAAAGTGTAGTGTTCACAGTAACGTTAGCAGGATGTGAGTGAGACTGCAATTGAAAAAGTTCAAATTTTCTTGACCACACAGATAAGCTACATAGCAGACTTCTGTGATTTGCTGGGCATGTTGATTGAAACTGTAGTTAAGTTCTGTGACTCGAGTCGTAACCTTGTCATACTTTGCTTTGACATAATTGACGCCACTGCAGCACCAGGATAGTAAATTTGAAAAAGACGTATAGGTATTGTTTCTTTAGAAAAGTTGGCAAGATAAAGCCTTTTGCTTCTAAAAAGAAACATCGCAGTAAAGCTTAGGATTGAAAGGCTATATCATAAGAAACCCGAAGACTTATGGAACCAAGAAAAGTTGAGATAAAAGTAGAAATATTTGGCCAGAAAGCAAAGCATCAAGTTTGATCAAAACTAAATAAAACATACCAATAAGCAAAGCAGTATTAAAGTAATAGTAAGTCAACATTAGCTGCACTGATAAATAAATGGATCAAGATGCAGAGTTTATCTACAATATTGTTGTGGGACTTTAGAGGTAGCTGTGCATAAGAGAATACCCTCTAAAATGAAGTGTAGAAATGTATAGAAACTAATTACTAATAAGTTATTGATGCTTAAAATGGCTCTACAAGCTACTGGAGCATGAGGCCTATTTAGTTTTTCATCTGGAGCTTCTGAGCATTAGTTTTGTTGTTATATAAATAATGACAAGGTGTAATATATTATGTATACGGTACATATATTGTCCAGATGATTTTTTGAATGACCCAATATGTAAAACTTCAAAGTGAAAGCTTTTTTAATTTATTTTTTTATGATTGAATGTTAATGATATCAGTTTAAATCATACACTTCTCTACATGACCCCATGTGATCATTAGCACTACAGCCATGCAACAGTGAAGTAGATGGAACAAGGACACAAATAACATCCAAAAAAGGATATCAATATATATAAATATAAATAAATAAGCTCTTACCAAGTGTCCAATCTGCTCTGCTGCATCAAAACATGGCGGTACAATCCAACGCAAACAATACAGAAGACAAGTAAAAATGTTCTTCTGGTGCAGCAGGATCCACGAAACAAAATAAAAAGATTCACTCACATACTGAAATCAAATAAACGCCTGCACCATCTCCACCTCTTTGTGCTGGGATGGTCCAGCACTCAGGAAACAGGTGAGGAGAGTGGGTGTCTGAGTCATTGGTCAAGTGGAGCGTTGGTGTGGACCTCCAAGGCCACACCTCTTCACATTTGCCCCGTTTCTCCTTGAAAGCCCAAGGTCAAGACAGTGTGATGATCTGTAATCCTGTTTTCATTTAGGTCCTGGTCCATTCAACTGACCCGACATCAAAATGTGCAGAGAAATGCAACAGATGACTAATGTCTACACATGTTTTTGTTGTAAGAATATGCAATTATTATGCAGAAAGCAACCACAACAACAACAAAACAAAACACCTGCATGACGTTGAAGGGCTGTGTTTCCACTTAAGAGAAAGGTTAATCTACTACTCATGAAGATGATTTGTTATGCAATAGTATTACCCAATGTTCCCATAGAGATTAACGCGGTGTCCCCTTTAGATGCTGGCTGAACAGCAGAGATTAACAGATTAGAAAGCTGAAGATCAGTGCCTCACCAGGCACAGCGTCTTCATTCCTGTGTGCAATCTCTGTGAGGCGGAGTAGAGCAGCAGCAGCAGGGCACAGCAGCAAAGAGCACAATTTTATCCCATTTTATTTAAATCTATAGCAGATGTGGTTCCTTCTCTGAGCTGTCATTCAGTTCTGACTGAACAGCCTATCATTTTTATTTAAAACTCTAATCAAAAGGGTTTACACACGTGGACAAAATTGTTGGTTTATATATATATATATATATATATATATATATATATATATATATATATATATATATATATATATATATATATATATATATATATATTTACTGATGTATTTACTAATGTATTTATTTAGAGGAGAAGGGTAAAGTTCATTTCATGCTTTGTGCTACATATTTCTGCATTGTGTTGTAAAGATGGGTTCCCCAAATTCCCGACATACACAGGTGGACAAAATTGTTGGTACCCCTAAAGAAGGAAAAACCCACAATTCTCACTGAAATCACTTGAAACTTACAAAAGTAACAATAGATAAAAATGTATTGAAAATTAAATAATCAAAATCAGCCATTACTTTTGAATTGTTTATTAACATAATTATTAAAAAAAAACAAAAACTAATGAAATAGGGCTGGACAAAAATGATGGTACCCATAACTTAATATTTTGTTGCACAACCTTTTGAGGCAATCAATGCAATTAAACGATTTCTGTATTTGTCAATGAGCGTTCTGCAGATGTCAACAGGTATTTTGGCCCACTCCTCATGAGCAAACTGTTTAATTGCATTGATTGCGTCAAAAGGTTGTGCAACAAAATATTAAGTTATGGTTACCATCATTTTTGTCCAGCCCTATTAGTTTTTTTTTTTTTTTAGTAATTATGTTAATCAACAATTCAAAAGTAATGGCTGATTTTGATTATTTAATTTTCAATACATTTTTATTTATTGTTACTTTTGTAAGTTTCAAGTGATTTCAGTGAGAATTGTGGGTTTTTCCTTCTTTAGGGGTACCAACAATTTTGTCCACCTGTGTATGTCGGGAATTTGGGGAACCCATCTTTACAACACAATGCAGAAATATGTAGCACAAAGCATGAAATGAACTTTACCCTTCTCCTCTAAATAAATACATTAGTAAATACATCAGTATATATATATATATATATATATATATATATATATGTATATATATATATATATATATATATATATGTATATGTATATGTATATAAATCCCAATGGAAACTACTTTCCAAAAAAGCCAATTTTCTGAGACACGAACTTTCAGTATCGTTTAAACTCAAAACATCAACTCTGCTCATGAGCAAACTGAGCAAGAGGTGGATAAGAGGGAATGTAGTGAGAGTATATGTTTTGACTGATATTAACCAGAAACAGCATTTTCCAAGGTTGAATCAAAAAATCTAAAAACAAACACACAACCTGGAAAAAAACTAAAACAAAAAAACAGTCAAATTATTTCTCTGAACAGAAAAAGTTAAACAGCTTAAATTGCGTGAACAGGATTAGTATTCCGACTATGTTATTCATTCAGAACTGTGCTTCCTCCTCCTTCCCACTTCCCTTTCTCCTCCCTCCCATAACCAGTCCTTCCCTGCAGGAGTCTAATTGGATTAAACCCTCAGACGAGGATGCAGCGTGTGTTTAAACGTGCTCTCTGCACACCGGTCACCTGTGAGCACAGCAGTGAAACAGCAAACCTCAACAAACATCACCCTGCACACTCAGCAATTAAAGGTCTCAGAAGAATGACATTTTCCTTCGAATGACTTTTGAACATTCCCGGACACGTCAGCAGCAGCAGCCCGTTCACTTTCAAATTAACTAGATCTTTCTTCTCTTCAGACGTATGTCGCTGAGGCTGCTAGATAGCCGAGTCTCTTCCAGCTCTTTGATTCTCTGACGCAGAGCTGAAATCTCTTTGTTCTTCTCCTCCTGGAAAAACTGGAGCTTCTGAGGAAAAACACGCACACCTGTTTATTCAGGATCTTTTATATAAATCAAACTTGTGAATAACTGCAAGTAATAACTATCTATAAGTGGTGTAATCTGTTTCTGAAGAAGACCTAGACTACGCTGGAGTGAAAAGAAGTGCACTGCTCACCCTCTTAAAAACACTCTGCGGGAGAAGGTTGGAACCCTGCGGCTGCTGCTGCTGGCTCCTCTGAGCTGTGCTCTGAACTCTGGCTAACTTTGCACCAAACTGTCAAGACCCAAAGACAAAAAAAAAACCCTCAATCAATAAATCAGTAGCGCTGTATTGAAGTAGCACATTCCTACAACTGAATACGGCACAGCATGCTTCCCAGAGGGAGGCACAATATCTTATACGAGCATCAATATGGTTTTAGAAAAAATCACTCCACAGATATGGCCCTATTACAACTGGTGGAAAGAATCTATACTGCTACACTTATTGAGCAAGCTAATTCTGGTATAGCAATGCTTTCAAAATGGTTCCTTGCAAACAAGTTGTCGTTAAATGTTAACAAATCTAATTTTATTGTATTTGCAAGTAAAAACTAAAAATATTGTCCGCAAAAAGTTAAGATTTCTATTGGTGGTATTACAATCAATCCGGTTTCATCCACCAAATTTCTAGGTGTCTTTGTGGATGAGAATTTGTCCTGGAAAGAGCATATACATTCTGTAACTAACAAAATCTCTAGATCCCTTGGTATCATCAGAAGAATCAGAGGTTTGGTCCATCAGGCTTGTCTCGTTAGTCTTTATTACAGTTTAATTTATCCTTATCTCATTTATGGAAACATTGTTTGGGCAAGTACATATTCATCAAATTTACACAAATTACTCATTACTCAAAAGAAGTTTGTAAGAATAGCTACTTCTGCCTCCTATTTGGCCCCATCTGCCCCTTTGTTTAAAAAATTAAATTTATTATCCATCTATGATATTAACATACTCCAATCATGTGCTTTCATTTACAAATGCACTTATCTTGCAAATATGCTTCCAAGTACTTTCAAAGATTTTTTTAAGACCAATTCACAAATTCATAACTATAATACCAGACAATTTGAGGATCTCCATTCTTCATTCAGTCGTACCAATAGCAGTCAGTTCTCCATCAAAGACAGAGGTGCCTCACTCTGGAACTCTCATATACGTATTGCAAAATCTTCACTGTCTATTAGTAGTTTTAAACAGAGATTGAAGACCAGCCTTATTGATCAAGCGTCTAGAAGTGCTTCCACTTAATGTGGACTCACTTCTGCACGTGCACACCGAGAAATTGTCTGTTTATATCCATCTTTTTGGAACGCTGTTTTTTTTGTTTTTTGTTCTTGCTATTATTTCAATACAATGTATTTTCTTGGTGAAAACTTTGAATAAGCCCATTTAGGGCTTCCTTTCTCACCTGCACATATTTTCATGCTTTTATGTTCATTTAAACTTTTGTACCGTTTTTTTTTTTTTATGTTGTGAAAATAAACAAATCAAATCAAAAATCAGAGGGAAGATGCAAAAATAAGTGATGAGTATTGAAGCTTTAGCTTCGAAAAAGAGTGGAGAAAAACGAAGCCCAGAAAAAATATATAATGTACAAGGCAAAAAAAGCAATAATTTGAAGTATTCATTTTCTGTTTGACTTTTTTGTGTCTCACATTTTTGTAAGAAAAGCTTCCGTTTTTTGAGGGTTTTTGGTGAATTCCCCTATGCAAAGCTCTCTTAAGGTCCCGTCACTCTTCCATTGCCATGCTTGACAGTTGGAACGAGGTATTTCCGCTGAAATGCTGTGTTTGGTTTCAGCCCAACATGGCAGGTAGGTATTCACTAGCTATTAAGGTCAAGCAACTGCCCTTTGAGCTCATCTGGCAAACATGATGTTGCTCTTTGTGTCTCGTGGTTTGTTCAGATACATTTTTGTGAATGTCCGCTGTGTGTCCATGTTGCAACCCTCTCAAAGCTTTCCAGTGTTGCCATGGACTTTAACTCTTAACATGCACAGTGGGGCCTACCTGTAGGGTCTGAGATGCAGCTCTTTTATAGACATTAAGGCAAATACATTTCATTTTCTGCAAACCACTATTTATGAAGAGATATATATAAAAAAACAACACAAAAATACTAATATAATTTCTCTAGTTATCATCCACATAGTCCACATCCACATTGAAGAAAGGTTTGGCATATAGTGAGTTATTGGGAATAAAAAGGATTTGCAGAAATGTGGAAGATTTTAACAGAGGAATTCCAATTAAAGCATCTTAGATCCATGCTTTTTGAAGGTCTGTTGCAAAAGCCGATGAAAGCTTTTAAGATCTGCCGCTCAATCACATGGCCCCTCATCTGTGGTCCTGACTCCTACTTTTCCACCCATGTCTCAGTCATTGAAGGAGGAAATCAGAAAAAAAAAGTGCCAACTGTGATCCAACTGTTGGTCAAATATGAGCACTAACCCACCATAGTTTCCTACCAAGTGATCAAACACTTTGACAAAGAAGCTGCAGAAGAAATTTGGAAGTTTCAAAGTGAAATGTGTTTTACATTCACACACAGACAGAAATGAAGGCTAGGCGTAAGACCGCATGTATAATTTACCTGTCAAAATGCTCCTGTGGGTTGTGCTATATAGGTAAGACAGGATTGAAAACTAAGATAGATACATGCGGGGGATTATAAATGGAGACGAGAAGTCTTCTACTGACAAACATTTCACTTTAGCTGGATGCGGACTTCGTCGATTTAAGGACACGGAGACTGTTAGGTTTATGAGAAGGGGGGGAAATAAAGAGAATACACTTCTTTAAAGAGACTGGAGTCACGTAAACAGAATGAAAAGTGGTTTTCCTGCCTCTTATGTATACATATACACACACACATATATATATATATATATATATATATATATATATATATATATATATATATACATACACGAGTGTTAACAATCACATAACTTATGGCTTGTGTATGCAGGTTGTATGAGCCCTACGCTTGCATGAGTCAAGACATTTTGTGCATGCAAAAAAACCTTTCGACGACCTCGCTGTACTACGTCCCAACATGCTTTATCGTGCTCTTAACTCATGCAAATTTATTAATATACTTATTAATACGTATGCCTGCATATTCGTCGGCATAAGCAGGCTAAATCTTTAAGGTGTGACAGGGCCTTCACCTCCATCTGTAACTTGAGGAGCTCCGTCTGCTTCTCCCTCTCCTGCTCCACGAGCCTCGTCTTCATCGCCTCCAGATCTTCATCCTTTTCTTCCAGCAGTTTCTTAACTTCAGCATCTCTAGCAACCACTGCAAACACAAATATCCAGCAAATTCAGACTCCTTTAGAAGTGCACAGTCGTCCTGTTTAATAACTATCCTGCAGGTTGGACATTCTCAGTGTCAGTGTCTCAACACTGACTACTGTAAACTATTTATTTGGATGTGTGATAACTGAAGACAGGCCCACTCTGTTATAATGATGGAATGATTGTATCCTTGACTTTTTATTTTTGCCTTAGCATCTCAAGTCCTAAAAAAAATCATTAATGTGCAAAGAAACAAAAAAAACAACCCTTAAGGCTAAGTTTCTCAAGCAAATAAAATAAAAGCAAAATGATAAACTGACTGGAATTTCAAACAATACATGCCGGGACACTGCTGACTTTGTGCACAAAATCTAAGTGTATAAACAGCAAAGATGGTGGGAATGTCAGGTCGTTTTGCACGTGGGAACTTAAGCTGATGTCACAGGGAGACTGTTTTTTTTGTCTGGAGTGTTCAGTGGCTTCAGTGAAATGGTGAGAGCATTAAATCATTTGGACGGCTTTACCTTCATTGAGAGCCTTCCTGCGGGCATCCTCCACCTCTGCGCTGCACTGATGTCTTATAACCTCTAGCTCCCTCTGGTGTCTCCCGTCTTCTACTCTCATCTGACTGAGCAGCCGCTGTATGTCAGTTTCTCCAGCCTAATGACAACACAAACAAACACCACACAGGAGCTGAAATTACTGCTGAGGAAACATCTTATTCACGACGGTGTTTAATCAATAAAGCATCTCCCAAGATCCTTCCTATAAGCTACAAGATTCTGTTGGATTTACCTCTGCTGCTCTTTCATTTTGTTGTTTCAGAACCATGATATCATTCTTCAGTCTCTCGTTCTCCACTGAAACAAAGAAATGTTCAGAATATTTGAATGCAGAACATTCTTAAAATCCCAATGCATTATTTGTCAAGAAAAAGAGCACCATCGACCCATCATCTAGACTCAAAAATAATTATTTAAGATTATGGTGATCTGTTGGAGTGTACCCCAGCTCCCTTTGGGTGATATGCAGTACACCCTGGACATGTGACCAGTCCATCACAGGGTTATAGAGTTATACAGTGCTACTGGGATGTTATTTTGCTTAGTCCTTAGCAGAGTTAGGTCTTTTCTTTTTTATGTTTTATTCAAACTTATATACAATGCTAAATTAGAACAAGCTTGGATGATAAAAGAAAAAAAAAAGAAAAGAAAGAAAGTAAGTAAGTGCCAATAATTACTGATTCTGACATTTACTTTAACTTACTTCTTTATAGACAGTATTAAACCAATAGCTTTAATCGTGTTCCTTGTCAACTTCCCTTCATTCGTGACATCGTGATTAGTCTGGCGATGATAACACACTTCCATTGGGTGATAGTCCATCCCAGATGCCCCCGACCCCAGGAACCCTGACAGCAGTTCTGGACAATGTGTTGTTTTTCTTGCAGTTAAGTTAAGTGGCATTTGTGAATGTGGATCCGTACTTTAGTGCTTAAAGGTTTTCCAAAGTAATCCTTCGTCCACAAGGTTATACCCCCAGCTATTAATGGATCTTGATGCAGTGCCATCTGGAGGATCAAACATCGTCAGTGTTGTGTCCTTGCTCTTTGCACACTGAAATCCTTCCTGGTTCTGTGAATGGTTTCATGATATTATGCACTTTCCCTGAGGACCAATGTCTTTAAACATTTAATTGATTTTCTCATGTATTTTTTTGACGATGCAGACATCCTCTGCCTACCTTTGCTGCTCAAAGACTCACAACTTCATAACCATTGCCATTT
Source organism: Cololabis saira (assembly GCF_033807715.1). Taxonomy (NCBI): domain Eukaryota; kingdom Metazoa; phylum Chordata; class Actinopteri; order Beloniformes; family Belonidae; genus Cololabis; species Cololabis saira. Next base: position 40,451,011 of record NC_084597.1, read on the forward strand.
TGACATGACCTGTTCGCAATAAGATTATTTATTGCAAACAGATTATTTATTGCAAACAGATTATTTATTGACTTAAAAAGTTATTAGCATTAAATCACGCAGGACCAGCTTTTTTGTGTTTGTTGCAGGCCATAATTTTAATTCTAAAACAGATGAGGCTGAGAAATAAAACATAAAAAACGTGAAATATCTTTGTGTGCAAGGAAATAAAAATCCAAGTAAAGACTTATTAGTTTGTATTTATCTATATTTTCCCTACTTTGCTAGCTTTTGTGATTTAAGGATGTTTTTTTTTACCTTTGATTTTGCCTTTTCAATCCTTCTTGTGTTAAGTTAGTTAAGGCAGTAACATGCATCCCTTTATGCCACTGTAGGACGAAGTGCTGAATGAACTGCTGCAGGATGCAACACTGCTTTTACTAATCTCCTTGTGTAGGTGGTGTTTTCACGGGAAAACAACAGCAACGCAGTTAAAAGTCACATTAAAAAGGAACGTATGCGTGGCAGATTATATTTCTTTTACTACAGGAGTCTTAGCAACACTTACACTCCCCCTGCTAACAAAGTTAAAATTAAATGTTCTTATTCTCGTCTAAAAACTATTTTTCAACACAACAGGTTTCTCCAGTCACCTCTGAGGTTGCACTGCTCCTGCAGTGTCTGCTGAAGTCCTTTCACTGTGTCAAGAAGGCCATCTTTCTCTGCAGGGAAATCCACAGGAACTTTACTTTGTACATATGTACATGCAACAATGTGAATGAATTCAACACCGGTCACAAGATTTATTCAGCAATAGAGTTGTTAAGGATGCTTTTCTTTTGTTAGCTGGAACTTAACATAATAGGGAGGCAAAAATACTTGTACGAATAAAGTTCTTGCTTCAATGTCAAATCATTAATATTGACCAGTCCAGTTGTTGTAGACTGAATTACAGAATAAAGGGAAACTATTTTAATTATAGTGATGTGTGGTTAGTGGTTTTCTATATCAATTTATCATGACATGTAATCTGATCTTCATCTGACCTCTAATAAGAGACAATTGTTAAGACAATAGTGCACAAACAATTTAAATCTCTCATGTCTCCATTGAATACATCCATTAAACGCCGGAGGTAAAAGTAAGTGAACTCATACACCATTTACTTCAGGGAAAGCTAATTGGAGTCAGCAGTTTACACATTTGGAATTAATGTGTGGGTAACTTCATGAGCTGATAACTATGATCCAGCTGCCACTCAGGAAGGGTTTTCATACCAAAATATCATCTACAGACATAGATATGTTCAAAAATTATAAGCAAGTTTTGTCACCTTGAGTGGTTCTGGTATCTGGTCTGGCCCATGGCACAAAAACAATTGTCCTAACTGCGGTTCATGAAACCCGCCAGCAGGGGGCGACAGTGCAACACCAACAGTCTGTGGGTTTTCAGTCGAAAACAAACACTGAAGTCCAACCAACAAACACTCACCCTCATTCAGACTCTTCTCCTTGCTTATATGGAATTTCATCAATCTATTTGCATCCTCCAACATGATCTCCAACATGCTGCTTTTACCTTTAACCTCTGTAATTTTCTGTTAACAAGAAACACATGACGTAAATATAAGGACATATGCCGCGTTCCATTTACCTCAGAAATCGGAACTGGGAATGGCAGCCCTGTTGGAATGGTAACTCGGGGGTGGCGAAGCTTCTCCCACTTTCCCAGTAGGAAATCCCACTTCGAGGGGCGTTCCAGTTGAAAATTCTGACTGGGAACTGGGAAATTCCGACTTCCGAGGACAAATGGAACGCGGCAATAAAGTAGTGTGTATCCTACAACATGTCCCAATGGCCTATAAAACCAACCATCGTCAATACTGTCTAGTTAAAAGACATTACCTGAAAACTGATAACAAATATCCACATTTACTGACTCGGCTAGCTAACGTTTGTTTACCTGTTCGAGTTCACCAAACGTCTCCATGAATTTATCTAGATTAACGCAGTTAAACTTTGTCATCTTGAAATTATATTTCTTTTTCAGGGCAAGTCTTATTGTTGCGACTTCTAACAGCGACGTTAGAAAGTTAATAGGCTACACAGCTAACAATTAGGTGTAGATACAGGGCAGTTCGTTTAAATCAGGGTTGCCAGTTCAGGTTAGTTTGCCTGTAAATTTGGCAGTTCAGGTAAATTTCCCTGAAGGGTTGCCAGTTCGGATTAGTTTCCTTAAATTTTAGCTCAGCTTTTTTTTCTCTTTTTTTTCCCCCATGCAGGTTTGCTTATTTTATAGTAAATGTTAATTCCCAGTCATAACGACTCTTCCTCTCCTGTCTATCTCCATTTTTCATCTGTAGAGCCTTACTTTAACTGCTGTAGTGACAACACAGAGTACTTACTGGTGGAAAAGCAGATGAAAGGACAGAATGCATAATATGGGCTAGTTCAACAGCAAAAACACAAATGAACATAGGCCTACAAAATCACATTTATTTTAAGAGTTATATATAATCTTGTCCTTTAAGTCTGCAACATATAACTGAAATATGTTTGTTAATATTTATTTCTGAGAAATGTAGTTAATAATCTACAACAAATTGTCAAACAAAGAAAAAGCATAGACCAATTTTCCCCAGCTGGTCTGCTCTGCTCCAAACCGTGAATGAATCGCCATCAAACATGTCATCTGCATAAATCGGTTAATGATCCATTCATGTGAATCGGCCACGACTGGAACTAGAGGACTCGAGTGCAGATTGGAGCAGTTCAGACCTAATTTTCTCATCAACATCTTTCTTACTAAGCAAAAAAGTAAAGTAGGAAGATTGAACATGATATATACAGTTTCTAACAAATGAAACTACCCAGTTGTGTACCATACACTGTAACTGGAAAAAAACCTAAAAGTACTGTATACAATTTGCTTACATTACACAGTCATTGATTATGATCAATAACATACAGGGTATGAGTTTCAAATAGGCCTTCTTTTTTAAGTGTACAATTACTGAAAATGTGGATATAGGATTCAATGATAACTTTGAGAAACTACACATAAAACGTAGTATCTCATCATTATCTTGGTCATTTATCTCATATTATAATTGACGCTAAGTAAAATTCAATTGAATTAAATTCAATTCTATTGAAAAGATTAACCAAAGTCCCATGATCAATTATCTTACACCAGGGGTTGTTTTATTTAATTCATTATTCTATTTTTTTTTTATCAATTTGCAACCTTGTTTTTCTTGATACTTAAAGGAGCTGTATGTAAGAGCAATAATAAAACGAATCAAAAAATGACCCCGATATGTCAACAGACATTTAAAAATCATGTTCATTTCAAATACTTATGTCACTGACAACAGCACTCAAGCCAGGATATTCCAGTTTAAAAAGAGGAGTTGCAGCCCTCAACTGATGTTCATTTTCTCATGTACACTCAAAACAAACATTGTTGATAACATGATTGGAATATGCAACTGTATCAATTTGTTTTTTTTTAGTACATTGGAACTTTTAAAAGTGCAATAACTGTAGAGGTTAATTAGAAAACATAAACTGCACCATCTAATACAATCAACTAACTGTTAAAGTTTATATATATATATATATATATATATATATATATATATATATATATATATATACTGTATATATATATATATATATATATATATATATATATATATATATATATATATATATATATATACATACTTTAAAAAATATATATTTCACAGCTTAAGGTGTTAAAACAATAATAATAATACATTTTTCTGTAAGTCCTTTTTATTCAATTCACTTATTGAACTTGTATCGCGTAAATGAACGACTAAATGAACAACTAAATCAACTAATGGTACTTTGAGTGAAAAAATCAGTTTACAAAGTTAAACTTTTAGATCTCATGGTTTGTTTGCTTCTGGAACTGGATGTATTCCTGGCACGGGGTGAGTTTTTACAAAAAGTAATGAGTGAGTTCATTAATTATTGGTTTAAGCAGCACATTTTTTTAATAGTGGCAATGATGGCCAAATAATGAAAGAATAAAAAAACTGAAAAACCTGGGATCAAAAACAGGACCAATGACTGTTTTATCACAGGGTATTACACAAAGTCTCTTGATCTGGATTAATCATAATGTACATTAACTACGAGCTTACTTAATACTTGATTTTAATACTGAATAAAGTTACATCCTCTCATGCGATTGACCTGCGATGGGCTCGTGACAGGGTTTAACCTGGGACGAGTCCAGCACCGCCTGAGCCTGAGCAGGATGATGCAGGTGTGTAAAATGAACAAAATTAGTGATAGTCGGGTGAAAGAAGTTTAAGGAGCAGATATGTTGTTTTAAAATGAGTCAGTGCCAACAAGAAAATTAATGAGAATGAATATTTATGAATTTATGAATGCAAAAGCAGCAAATGTTCTAATTGTTCAACAAAAAAACTTAATCAGACATTTATGTTTGCCTTTCAGTCTTACAACCCCTTGTGGTTGTAGCTGTATTAAACAATCTGGTCCTGCTGGGTTCAGGTCCTGCGGATTAAACAAACACACTTAAGATATTTAACAATTCATCATGCACACTCGGTTTTGGGGCTATTCAGTCTTGAAATGTAAAGGCGATTTTCAACTCCAGCCCCATTACTACTCATACACCATTACACATCAAACTTTTAATCACATTGGAGCCCATTCAGATAATGCCATGTAAGTGTAAGGATGTAGTGGTGGTGGCGACAGGACTCCCTTGCTATTTTAGGCAACCTGACATTCAGACTGGGGCACTCGGCAGTCAACCTCCTGGAACTGTTCTGCCTTTCATTTGAACAAGTCTTTGATTGCTTACACTTCACTACTGATTTACGGTGTGATGCTTCCCAGAAGCTCTGGGATCAAGTAGCCATCTGGCGTTGGCAGGGTCTTTGGAATCGTCAGGTGGGGTGCTGGTGTCGAGTTCGGTGTGAGTAAGAGGCTGTTCTCTCTGTCAACACCTTCTACTACTGTGTAGGGGGGAGCATGGGGTAGCAGGGACATGGGAACGGTGCTGTATTCCTGGTGAGAGGACAATGAGTGTGCAGCGTTGCGCTCTCCACCTGTTTGGAAGGGTTCACTAAGGGTGTGCTCCGAGGTGTAGCCTTTGCAGTCTGCATTCACCACAAGGAGCTGAGCTTCTTTCTTTTCTTTCTCCTTCTCCATTGTGTTGTCAATTCCTTTCAGTTTGCTGGTATTATCCTCCACTTCCGTTTGTTGCTCAGGCGACAGCAGCACGTTGCCAAATGACCTCACCTTGCTGACCTGTGTGTATAACGCCTCTCTCACCGGTGCTGCCGAACATGGCTCCTCAGTGCTGGAAGTTTGGACCCCAGAGCTTAACTCAGACTTTGATTGGCATGATGCTTCTTGACTGAGAGTGTGGCTTGGAATGTGGGGGTGGAGACTTGATGCATTAGAGTCACTCAGGAGATCTGGTTCGCAGCAGCTGGAGCGACCTGAGTCATCATCTTTGAAGGCAACTGAGAGCGTGGAGCAGTGAGAAGATGGGAAGCGGTCCACCAGACAGTCTGTGTCCACATCTGTCAGTCTGTCATTCTGCTCCTCAATGTCAAGATCAATAAACTCCACCCAGGGGTCGCTATAAAGCTCCGGCCTTAAATCAGGTGGACAGTCCAGGATTGATCTCAACTCTCGAAACTTCCCTTTCTAAGAGACAAAAGACAGAAAGTTGAGACACTCATGAAACCAAACTCAGCTTGTGAATTAGATTCAAATCCCAGTATATTATGACACTATCTTTTTAGTTATCAATTTTTAATTTATTTTTTGGTCACATTTGGATTTGCCACTAAAATAATGTTGAAAATATCTATAAAAATGCAAGCAAAGATGACAATGGCAGGCCAAGCTTTAAGCACTTTTCCAGTTTGCCCAAATCCACACCAGTATAAGAGGATCCTATTACCTACCAGCACAGTTTTTGAGACCATAATGATAATTTAGTGTTCAAAGACAAAACAAAACTGTCTTAAATGATTCCCAGAGCAAACATGCTGCCATTGTCAGTGCCACTGCACATCAAAGTACCTCAGTTTTGGTTTCAACTTCAAGCTCATGCTCACTACAACTTGATTCCAGATACCAGGCGAGTATAAACCCTCCAAAGGTAGCTGCTCAATTTAATATAGTTGAATGTTTTACTTACATGGGCATTCAAATAGTTCCTTCCCTTGAGAAAATTGTCGAATCTAACTATGAATTAGTGATGCATGGAATCTCAAATTCATTAGATATATGGGTGCCAATTTCACTATCGTTAATAAGGAAAATAAATATTGTAAAAATGAATGTACTCCCCAACCTGTTGTATTTGTTCCAAAACTTGCCTCTCACCCCGCCAGTCAATCTGTTCTCTCATTGTAAGAAGGTTTTCCTCAAAGTTCTTTGGAACAATAGACAACCCAGGTTGAGGCTGTCGTTGCTATATTTGCCCTATGATAGAGGGGGGCTTAAATGCCCTAATCTGCATTGGTATTGGGCAGCACAATTGAGAATGATGATGTTCTATTTCACAGAGAAAGATGCCCCCCTGTGGAGGGAAATGGAATGCCATCAGCTGAGTTTACCGCTTCCTATTTATCTGTACTCATCAAAGGTTCAAAAAGGTCACTAAAAACCCAATGGTTAGAAACATGATTAGTGTGTAGTACCAAGTCAAAGAATATATAAGGGACACCTCCTCTCTCTCAAGATTTAGTCCAATATGTGGAAATGACTCCTTTCTCCCAGGAAGATCTGATGGAGGATTTAAAATTTGGGCGGAAAAGGGATTACAAAAAATTGGAGATATATATAATCCCAACGATAAATATCTGATGTCGTTTGAAGGAATTTCGGATAGATTTAACTTAACTCGTAAGAATTTCTTTATATATCTTCAACTGAGGAATTTCATCAGAACACAGCTAAAACAGTCATTGTCCATCCCTCCCTTGTCAATAATAGAGGGGATTATGGTAATAAACTGTGAGGGGAGGGGCATAATATCCAAAATCTACTATACTTTGGTGGGTGAGACAGCAAAAAGAGTAATAACCCTTACATGGAAAAACATCTGTGGACCGAGTACAGGAAAATGGATCTCATAACTTTCTTTCACCGCCCCATTTGAAAAAATTACGTACATGATAAAGGGCAAATCATTATTTGATGATGTTTGGGGGCCTGTCATTTACTTTTTTGAAAGGTCTAATTTGGATCATCTGATGGATGAATGTGGGGAAACTTATTAATGTGGCTCTCTGCAGCGGCCAAATCTCAAAGCCGTATTATCTGAAATTCATTGCAAAATTTAAGTACTTCAAAAATAGTTTGTTGTCTGTTAATGTGCGTTTATGCACAAGGTCATTTTGCCGAATCTAAAGATATATACATTTGAAGCCAAGAAAGCGGGAATGACCTTTGTATTTAAATGCAACATGTTAAAATCAATAAAGACATTGTTGGAAAAAGATTAGACCGTACCTGACTCAATATATAGCTAAACTCCTGGTATGAGCCATGGTTATATCCCCCTCTGATTACTGCAAAGCCCTCCAAGCTGGCCTTCCAGGTTGTGCAATCAAACAGTATAAGGTCCAAAATGCGCCAGCGTGTCTGGTCTTTAATCAACCCAGACAGGCACACATCACACCTCTGTTTATTGAGCCTACCAAGTAATCTCAGGGGTCCGCACTTGCCTATATGAACTCGTTGTAAAGGCTTACACCGCTTCACGTGCACTGTGCTCTACAGTTAAGACTGTCTTCCCACACCTGTAGCCACAAGAGCAGTCATCCCTCTCTGCTGAAGGTGTTGACAACAGTTCTCGTCCAAGACCACCTTCTTTCGTGAACCCTTTTTAACTTCCTGTTCCGGTTTTATTTACACCTACTGTGTGGCCTGTTATATTACTGTAGCTTGGTTGTATTCCTCTGTTGGAAGTTGCTTTGGATAAAAGCCCTTGCTGGATTTAATGTTATAGTTCAAGAGTGCTAAAGTGCAAACAACTGCAACGTAACTGTTAAGCCAGTACATAATTTACAGTTTGCTCTGATGAGTCCCCAGGCAAGTTAAGTGCTGGCTTGTATACAGCAGCAGGCCATTAACTAGTCCCAGCCCATATTATTCCATGTGTACAAGCATATGTCGCTTTAAAAACCTTTTTTTTATACTGCTACAATTACTGCAGTTAATCGAAGCATGTGTTAATGTAGTATCATAACACACAGAAAGTGAATACCTTGAATAGGTCTGGATCCATTCCTCTTATTTTTGGTCCAGGGACACGGGGCAAAAGAATGAACATCAACCTTGGAAAAGAAAGAAGAAAAACAAAAACTACTCAAAAGCATGAAAAAAAAGAAAATAGAATTAGCATTTTCAAAGTAAGTGCAACCCAATTTCCTTTACGGAACAAAATCAAAACACAAGAGGAAAAAAAGAATACACAATCCTAACAATACACATGAAATTTACATAAATAGCAAAATTAGCAAAAAAAAGTCAAAAGAGTTATGAGGAAAGACATGAACCTATTGGAACAAGAAAAACATCAGTGAGTTAAGTACAAGCCTTTTTAAAAAGGTCTTAGGCTCTATGTTAAGAGCAGACATGATGTCAGCATTCTGTAACCTAACAGGAAGTGGAAAAGCTCTAACTCTAGTCCCGGAAATTCCCGGAGCAATCAGTCGGCTGGGGCTCTGAGAGAAAAATGCTCTCATGGTGAGTTCAATCTGTCAACTGGGAAGGGGCCAGGCCATTTCAGATATTATACGAGAAGTCAGTGAAGACTAAAACTGGAGAAATGTGATCCATCTTGGCTATTACACTGAAGAACTCTGGTTGCATCATTTCCGGGAATTATTTGGCAAATACAACAAATAAACTTGATGATACACCTCTGCAGACATTATCCAGTTTCAGCCAGAGTAAACGCAACGTTGCAATTCATATCGACCTCAAAACAACTGCTGCTGTGTTGCAGAGATCCTGATGAATATAACATACTTACTTCTCTTGATGCGATATGATCACTAACAACACTATGGCCAGTAAACACAACGCTCCAATGATGAGCAAAACCATCCCTGGGAATCTTGAAACTGGTGAAAATAGGACAGACAAATGAAAAGAAAAAAGATTATTTTAAAACAACCACACGTGATTTGATTTACATACGGGCAACATTGATATGCAACATTGATAATGCAGATACAGTGATAAAAATAAAGACTTTATAGACAATAATCACAACACTGAAACAGTAAACGGATCATTGTGTCACTGTGGGGAGAAATATCAATCTTTTCAAGACAACACACTCCAAACATTACCTTTGGAAGGGATGTGGACAAATACAGAGTCGCTGAAATCTCCAAAGTATTTCCCACCAAGCATTTTGCATCGGATGCGAACTTCATGATTGACATTAGTTTGAAGCCCAAACAGAGAGCGATGTGTGCCTTTCACGAGGTCAGCCTGTGGTGTAGACACACAGGTTCAAACGCTCCACAGTCACACGATATTACAATTTCATCTTCAAATATTTCCCTCAAAGAAATGCAGAACATTCCCATTGAAAACCCAGATAAGGTACGTCAGATTCATGGACACCCACCGTTTTCCAGTGGTAAGAACTGGCACTGCGGTACTGGACCTCATACTGCAGCCTCATCAACCCCATCTCCACCTCTGCAGACTGTGGTGGTTTCCAGCTCAACATTATATCATAGTAACTGCCAGTCACGCTCATGTTCAGCAAAGTCCAGTTGAGGCTGACAGGAGGATCTGGTTGCACTGAAGAGCAGAAAAATATATTTTGATCAGCTTTTCAGTGAAGAATCTTCTTCATATTTATAGAATAATATAATATTTCTGCAAATGACTTAAAGGGGACCTATTATGAAAAACAAGTTTTTTCTTGCTTTAACATTTATAAAGTGGTCTCCCTTCAGCCTGACAACTCAGAGAAGGAGAAATGCAACTAAATTCTGCAGGGTCTGTTCACCCCGCCCGCATAATCCTTCCATTGTCATGTGACTTTTACGAGACGTTCAGAATCTGCGCCTATGGTGACGTCAACATAGGCGCAGATTTCCATAGGTCGGCCTCCGCTGCTGAAACCACGCCCACAACTAACTCCGCCGGCTGGAGGGTCCGCCATTGTTTGGAAGCGGTGACTGTTTCCACAGCGAGGGACAGTTTTTGCATCGACACTTACCCTCATAAAAGGATCAGTATCAACAGTACGGACCCGGCAACTGCACACGAGTCAGCAGTAAGTGACGTTATTTTTTTATGTTATTTATATTTGTCTACAAGTATGATCTTTGCATGGGCTAAGTATTTAGCTCAGCCCCGAAGCACCGGAGCCGCTCACCGGACCGGACCAGTGAGCATCTCCGGTGGCTCCGATGTTCCCTAACGGAGTGTTAGGTAACACTGGAAGTCTATTAGTAATACATTTTTCTTCTGTTTGTGGTTTCAGATCTTCCAAGCACCTGAAGCTGTTCAACGACACCTTGAGAAGAAATGCACGGTCCTTCCTTGAGCCAGCAATAGTGCATACATGTTATTTATATACAACTTATGCTCTTTTATTTTTTTAACAATAAAGTTGTCATTTGTGAACATTCAGTGTTGAGATTTCGTAGCCGTGGCAAAAGAGCCTGCACGGCAGCGCAGCACCGCCAGCCCGACCGGCGCTCTCTGCCCTCGCCAGAGAGTGGCGTAGGCTGCGGTGTAGGCTCTGGGTCGATTTAACACGGAACAATGATTTTGGCTTTAGAGGGGGAACATGGGAGAACGGACCGGAGGAATATAGCGTGAATTAAAAATAAAAGTTAAGCACTGAGCTACATGAGTCTCCCGTCAGGGCCATTGCAGATTGCCTGAGCATGGCATGTTACAAAAACCAAACATACCCGCCGCCTCTTTCTTCCCCCTTTAACGTGCGCAGTGCATGGATGTATGGCACAGGCATGGATCTATTTTGGGCGCAGCGTAAGCGCTTTCTGTTGCATTAAATGTAGTCCGGGTGTAATACGAGGCTTTGAGATGGTGAAATTAAACGGAAAAAAAAGAAATTAAACGATTCCTCGAGGCAGAGAAAATTCCTCGATCATTTTTTGTAATCGAATTACTCGAATTATTAAAATTATATTGTAATTTAAAATTGTTTATTAACGAGGAATCGTTTCAGCCCTAGTTTCGTCCCGTAAAATGGGCGCCGCTGTGTTTTGGATACAGTGGAGTGAGGCGTGTTCATGAGCCTACTGTCATTTGCATGTCAGTGACATTTTACACAGGAAAGGAGTGTGTGGAGAAGAAACAAACCCGTTGAGCAGTTCTTTTAGACACGAAGGAACTGAGTGCACACCAGATGTGATCAGTGTGGAGAGGGTTTTGTGACAATGAGTTATTGATTGTTTATATGTATATAAGTTCACTGAGGACTAGTGTTTTACATTGTAGGAAAGTTGCTGCGTGGACAGCTTTGTGTCTGTGAGGCATCCGAGCCTGAACAGCTAGGACCATTATGTGACTAACCGTTTGGTCACTGGACCGTGATGTTAACTTATGTGTTGTTACTTTCATAAAGCCATAACCCACTTGGGTTAAAATGAGAACATTTTGAAATAAGAACTTCTGTGGTCCTTGAATAAGGTAACGGACAGAACTTAACAGGTTTTGCCCCCTTCTAATCTAAGGTGATGGGAGGGGGAATCTGGGGATCTATCTGGGACATAAAGATAACCGACGCTAGAGAATCATTAAGTCAGACTGCCGACTTGCCAGGGTGCAAAGGTCAAGAAGTGGGACAACCACTTATCTGGGGAGAAGTTAGGACTCTGGCAGCGATGACAACGAGACCCCCACCTCTGTTGACATCATCTTAAATTCTAGGTGACATGAAAACCTGTTCCCCCTGGTGGCTAAATTGAGCCATGGGAAGTCCCATGGCTCAAACAGGAGGGATGAAGAGTATAGTACACAAAGAATTAAGTATTCAAATACTAAATACCCTTTAAAACTTTTTTTGTAGGAGCTTTCCGACATGTTGCAGATACAACATGTAAGAAGTTAAGGCTCAAGAAAGCCATGGCCTGAATGACGGGCATTAGTCGGAATGTACATGAGAATGTTCAAAAGTTCTTGTAGGCTGCTGTTTTCTTCCTCTCTCTCTCCTAAGCAGGAACTGCTGAAACCAGATCCAGATCCTGATTGGTGAGACGAAAAACATGGTCATCACCCCGTCAGGACGGGCCCTTTTGCTGCCCAGATGAGAACACCGGCAGCAGTAAAAGGTTGCTGAACGATCTACTGTGTTCACCAGTTCCAGTGAAAGCTAGTGGAGAAATTCCAGGCCCTGAGTAGGCGGGAAGTCGGGCGGTATCAAAACCCTTGCCCGCTGAAGAACTCATCTGATGCCTATCTCACCTGCCACAGGCCTGAAGATGACTAGCCCAAACTGACTTGCGACAACAGACTGGAGAGGAGCTCCGAGAGATGGAAGAAACCTTTCCACTAATGACTCATGCTGACATGTTAGGAATTGTTCCTTAAACTCTTTACTTGTATTGCTGTGTTGTAATTATGATTACACTGATGTACGTTCAGAAACTGGTGCTGAATGTTACCAAAGCTATAGCCGAATTATATCAGTCGACCAAAGTTGTAGCAGGAGACCACTTTTGGGTCCTGGCTGACTTCCGGCCCCTGGACTGACATAATGGCTAAAATTATCCATCCATCCATTATCTATACCCGCTTTGTCCTTTGCAGGGTCACGGGGGTCTGCTGGAGCCTATCCCAGCTCATTTCAGGTGAGAGGCAGGGGGTACACCCTGGACAGGTCACCAGTCCATCGCAGGGCCACATATCCACATATAAACACACAAACCATGCACACTCACGCTCACACCTACGGGCAATTTAGAATCATCAATTAACCTAATATGCATGTTTTTGGACTGTGGGAGGAAACCGGTGTACCCGGAGGAAACCCACGCAAGCACGGGGAGAACATGCAAAATGGCTAAAACAGGCTAAAATTATGATTTCGATTATTACTGTCCTTGTACTGTTCTGTGTGTATCATTCTGTGTCTAAGTGCAATGATCCAAAGAACCATCCAACTTCCTTAGTCCATTATTCTAACTGATGACAAGGATGATTATGATGACACTGGAGTGTTTCATTTTGTTTACTGTGAAAATGTTTTAAGCTTTTACGTGTTTTGGCCAGAGTGATCGCTCACTAGGAGGGTCGGAGAGGAATTTTGCCCCATATAATCGGGTTTTCGCCTCTCACTTGATATATAATTACGCGATAAGCCCTATTTCTTAAATGTTTGACCTTAATATGAGGCTACTATTATAAGCCTAATGGACGGATTTTAGTTGAAGTTTCAAAATGACAAGAGGAGGTAATTGTGAGGTTAATCAACCTTTGAACTTCTTTTGTCATTGTAAAACTGTCACATGCTTGGCTAACAGAAGCCACATCAGCCACTTCCTGATCTACTCAGGTTTTGGACTGTCCTGGTGACAGGTGACCACTGTAATGTAAGGACTCAATCATACGTTATCACTTCCACCCATTGTCCACTACCCATTGTCTACTGTCTACTGTTTACTATGCATTGTCCTTATTCATGGGTTTCAGTCACGTGACATTTTTTGTTGTCAGCGCCATCTTGAGGACCGACCGAGGACCTTTCCGTCGCGCAGCCAATATGACGTCTCACCTAATAACTCACTTAACTCCCGAAGAACAGCAACGGTATCTACAGAAAATTGACACTTTAGGTTTCGATCCGTATATAATATCTAATCAATTACTGACTCCACTCCAGTCTGCCAAAAACCTGCCAGATTTGTCGTTTGCGGACATATATATCTACCTGGTCCACAATCCTTCTCCATACACCGGCAAAGCTCTCAAAGCTTTTAAAGTACCTAAGCTTACTGCTACTTCACATCAGGATGGGTTAAAGATGCCAAACGTCATCATGTGGAGGCCAAAAAAATGTTCGTGGTAACAAGAAAGGTAAGTGACAGTCTGTTGATGAATAGCATTGAACTGCCTGCACAGGATACGTTTATGTAATGAAAAGTAAGAAGGCAGTTCACTTTTTCAGTAACGTTACTACTCTAGAAAGTAAAAGCATATCATCATGTCACCATAAAACTTTATTAAAACATAAAATATGATTTATTATATTATTAATGCAAATGTTCATCTTGCGCTCCCGATCTCCTGCGCTGTGCGTCCCGTGACGTCTCCATCACCAAGCGGCTCTCCCAAATCCAACTCAGCCTGGATCATTTCTCGTGTCCTCTGCTTTTTCCCCACATCTCAGTAATGATCTGACATGCTGGCTGAATTTAACACCACACGCCGCTCATTCACGCTGTTTGCTGTTTGATTGCGTCACCACACGCATTTATTAATTGTTTTTTTTTCCCCCCCACTTACAGGACCTTTTCTCTCCCTCCCGTCCGATGTTCCAGGACCTATATAATAATAGGATATTATTTATTTCTGCAACTTTATTGTGGTTTTTGTGGTGAAATGAGGAGGAATCATGGATAACTTCTCATTTCAACTAACTGGATCAGCCGTTCCATGACTGTTTCCTACAGCGCTTTCAACCGGCTTTCAACACGAGTGAAAGGAAGAAAATAAAAGAACATTTAAATATCACAATATCCCACGGCCCACTTAAAGCACTGATAAAAGGTCAATCCCGTTTTTTTAGACTTATTGTTGTCGCATCCCACGGCACAACAGATAGACGGCATGCTGAAAGTCGGTCCTCAAGATGGCGCTGCGAGTACTGTGTGACGTCACATGATATCTATGAATATGATCATTTCCTGTCAAAGTTTCTTAATAAAAGCATCTTCTAGAGGGAGGATCTTTGGGGAAGCTCAGGAGTTCTCAATGAGGGCCACACGTTGCCCTGCACTCCTGTTGCTCTCCCCCCTCCTGCAGGAGTGCGCTAAAAACCCATTCCAAGGTAGTCTCTGTGTCTTTACTCGTTATGAATTTATGTAATGTTGATTTGGACCCAACAATTTCTTTACAGTTAACATGATTCATTTGGTTTGTAACATAAGAAATGAAATGATGAGGAATTGGAGTAAATAACTGTGGTGTAACTGTTTAGAATTCAATTAAATCTTCCTGTGTGAATTAGTGTGAAGACGAGGTGACCCGGATCCCTCTTGCCAATCAGCGCAAAGGGCCACAGGCTGAATTTCTGTTTTATGAAGAAAAAACAAGCTTTCGATTGTTTTTAAGACATTCAAAGCCCGTTTAAAATATACATTAAATGCCATAATAGGTCCCCTTTAAACCTTTGTTCTGCTTTTGGCAGTAGAGAGAAATTAAAATTATTTATTTAATAGTAGCCCACGTAACAGTTGCAAGGATATTGTATTCATAACAAAACAGCAGCACAAAGGTAAGATAATGGTAAAATGCAGTTTCATCTGAATATGGGCCAACAAACCAGTGAAGAGATGGACGGCATGAATGATCAAAGCTGTCTTCACTATAACAACTACAACTGCTATGATGCTTTAACAGTGTCAAAGCTTAGACGGAATATAGGAGCATGCATACTAGTCTGCCTGTTTGTCTTTCAGGGCGACACAGTTAAACAGAAGCTAACCTGTAAGATGATCATTAGCTTGAGTTTAGGATTTGGTTACTACTTGACTGATGTTTTCAGCGGAAAACCTGCAAGTCTCTTATCATGTTTGAGTGTAGAGGCAGTAAACTCACCGATGTCCGAAACATCGAAGATGACCTCATCATAGAGGACAGCCTGATCCCTGGAACGCAGTTGGACACTGTAATATATCCAGATGGATGTGTGGTTCTCATCGAAAAAACACTCATTAGGCCTCTCGCTGCTGTAGTGAGGACATTCATGCCAGTCTTGAGGAGAGGCACTGGTGGGTCTGTCAGGCAACAGGAAACATTCACTATGAAAATCTCTTCAGCGAAGTATGTTTCATCTGAACCGATTCTGGGAGACGGATGGGATCAATAAATGTCAAACAGCACATTAGATCATGTAACAAGCTGTGAGCAAATGCCCAGGGCAAGTGTTGGCCAAATGATTGAGCCCCGGCTGCATGTCTGATTTGATAGTTAGCAACTATGAACATTTGAACAACTTTTGTTTACTTTTTTTAAGTGAAAAATCCACAAATAAACCCAAACATCCTGAAAAGACCACATCACCCTTTGAATGTATTTTCTCTAATGTATCAAAATGCATATTAAACCACAGACATGGACACACTTGTGGAGGTTTAATGTTGATATGATCTAGGGGATTTTATGTCTGTGTGCATTTCTGATCCATTGTGTAAATCAGGGGAACTGAAGTCTGTTGAAGTGTTAAGGGGTCCGCTTCAGGCCAGAGTTACGACAACACGTTCAGCTTCCATAACTGAAGGGACCACAATATTCCGCTGTGTCATGTCTCTGTCGCTGTGTTGTGAAATGGGCCTTTCAAGACAATGTCCCGCATTTGCATAATGAAGCAGGGATGCAAAATAAAATTTGGATTGAGACCACATCTTTTGGGGGGGGGGGTTCTGCTTGCTTTTGTCTGCACCTGAATTGAATCTCTGGAAAGTGCCTAGAGACAACTTTTGTTGTAATAGACACTATATAAATTAGGGATGTCCCGATACCATTTTCTTCACACCGAGTACGAGTACGAGTATTTTAATTTGTGTACTCGCCGATACCGAGTACCGATCTGATACTTCTACCACAAAAATAACTAGGCTAAAAATGCAATGAAAAATGCAATGAATTGGAAGACAGGTTTTATTTGCAACAGAAATTCAATTTTAAACAAAACTCGGCCAGCTAGGCTACATTGTGTTATGGCTCGGCCTGCTGGGGTTTCCCCTCGGCCCGATCGCGCTGCAGAAGCAGAGTCTGCGCAGCACACAGCCAGAGATCTGCGCGCCCAGCAACGAGCCCGGTGGCGCAGCTGAGCCAACAGAGGAGCGCACCTGGACGCAGCTGTAGCGCATCAGGTCAATTAAAGGAAGCACTCATAAGGATCAGAACTGCTGGCAGACCCTCGTGAGTTCGTGTTGTCACTCCTGTGTCTGGTCGTGGGTTCCTGGAAAAGATTGGATTACTTTTTGGGTTTTTGTTGAAGACTTTTTCCCTTGGATTACTTTGTGGAGTTTTTTACTTTGTTCCTGGATTCTTACAGTGAGTTTTTTCCCCTGCCATTTAAGGAGGCAGCGCTTTTTGTTCTTGAAAATAAACTACGCCTTTTTTTGGGCTAACCTTGAACCTGTCTGGTGTCGTGCGCTTGGGTCCAAGGACAGAATCCTTAACAGTACGAACTCACCAAGATGGACCCAGCCGACCCAGAGCGTGGTTCATTGCAGGCCGCTTTAGATAAGCAACTCCAGGTAACAAATAGCCACACTCACCAGCTGGAGGCGGCTTCTGTGGCCGTGCAGAACCTCCACGCCCAGGTCCAGCCTTTGCAGGCTTCAGTGGATAGCCTGACCCAGCAGCAGACGGCAATACTACAACAGCTGCAGGTGTTAACGGCGAGCCTCACCACCCGGACACCGAACCAACCTGCACCTGCGAGGGCCGTCAACCCACCTCCAGAGGTTCCGCGCCCTACTCTGCCCGGTCCGCTACCCCAGGAACCCTGCATTGCCAGCCCACAACCTTTTGGGGGCAACTTCGAGACCTGTTCCACGTTCGTCATGCAGTGTGAGTTGGTGTTCACTCACCAACCCAGCCGGTTCACCTCGGACGCTGCTCGAGTGGCGTACATTACTAACCTGCTCACCGGGCGGGCAGCCCAGTGGGCCGCCGCTTCCTGGTCCATGGGGGCCAGTTTCCGTCACTCGTACCGCGAGTTCGTGGCTGAGCTCCGGAAAGTCTTCCACCACCCGTCCAGGGGTCAGGACCCCGGCGACCGGTTGGTTCGTGTTCGACAAGGTACTGGCACGGTGGCGGACTATTCGGTAGAGTTCCGGTTGGCCGCAGCAGAAAGCGGGTGGAACGATCCTGCACTTCGGGCTACCTTCCGAAGGGGACTGAACGACGCGGTGAGAGAGCAGCTGGCTACACGGGAGGAGCCCAGCTGCCTCGACGACCTCGTCAGCCTGGCCATCCGTGTTGACGGAGGTCTCAGGGAGCGAAGGCGAGAGCGAGTTCGGGGGTTCCTTCGTGAGACCCAGGCCCCTGGCACACGGGAGGGGGATTCCGTTGTCCCTTACAATGCGCCATCGGGCTCCTTCCGGTCCTCCACGCCGCAGATTTCGAATGAAGAGGAGCCCATGCAGTTAGGGCGCACGCGCGTTAGTCCAGCCGAACGAGAGGCCCGATTTAGGGCAGGGCTCTGCCTCTATTGCGGCCAGAAGGGACATCGCATTAGCAACTGCCCCGTGCGGCCAAAAGATTAGGCTCACCAGGACCCCGGGAGATCCTAGTGAGCCAGCTTTCATGTTCCCGCAATCCGTTACCACCCAACCGACGGGTTAGCGTCACCCTGGCCTGGGGGGGTCAGAGAATTACGGTGGGGGCTCTCCTCGATTCTGGGGCGGACGACTGTTTTTTAGATGAGGAGTTCGCCGCCCAGGCTAAGGTTCCTCTGGAGGCTCTGGGGGAACCCGTGGAGGCCTTTGCTCTGGACGACCGTCGTCTGGCCCGGATCACCCAGTGCACCCGTCCCATTTCCCTCACGGTGGCGGGTAACCACGTCGAGACCCGTCAGTTTTTTCTTATTCCGTCCCCGTCGGCTCCGGTGATTCTCGGGTACCCGTGGCTCGTTCAGCATGAGCCGCACGTGGCCTGGTCCTCGGGGGCCATTCTAGAGTGGGGTGCTTCTTGCCACGCCCATTGCCTCCAGGCGGCTCCTGGCTCGTTACCCCGGTCGATCCCCAGCGTCACCCCCCCGGATCTTGCCTCTGTCCCTCGAGAGTACTGGGATCTGGGGGAGGTATTTAGTAAGTCCCGAGCCCAGAGTCTCCCCCCACATAGGCCTTACGATTGCGCGATCGACCTCCGGCCTGGGGCCCCCCTTCCCAGTAGTCGTCTATACAGTTTGTCCGTTCCGGAGAAGGCCGCCATGGAGGAGTATATCTCGGAGTCACTGGTGGCAGGGCTTATTCGGCCTTCATCCTCCCCGGTGGCAGCGGGTTTTTTCTTTGTTAAGAAGAAGGATGGGGGCCTCCGTCCCTGCATCGACTACCGTCAGCTCAACGACATCACGGTCAAGAACAAATACCCCCTCCCCCTCATGAGTTCCACCCTTGAGCCCCTGACCCAGGCTACTATCTTTTCTAAGCTGGATCTACGGAGCGCCTACCACCTGGTGCGGATCAGGGAGGGGGATGAGTGGAAGACCGCGTTCAAGACACCCCGGGGTCACTACGAGTACCGTGTAATGCCGTTCGGTCTTACCAATGCCCCAGGGGTGTTTCAGGCGCTTATTAACGACGTGCTCCGCGACATGCTGGATGAATTCGTGGTGGTGTACCTTGATGACATCTTGGTCTTCTCTAAGACCCTCGGGGAGCATGTCCAGCACGTCCGCCGGGTGCTCAAGCGTCTCCTCTTGAACCGACTCTATGTTAAGGCGGAGAAGTGCCAGTTCCACTCTTCCTCGGTCAACTACCTGGGGTTGATTGTGGAGAGGGGTCAAACTCGAGCCGACCCCTGCAAGACTCAGGCAGTGGTTGATTGGCCAGTTCCCGGGTCGCGGAAGGGGTTGCAGAGTTTCCTTGGGTTTGCGAACTTTTATCGGAGGTTCATAAGGAACTACAGTGTCGTGGCGGAACCCCTCACCAGGTTGACCTCCCCCTCCCAACCCTTCGTCTGGTCTTCGGCTGCTGACGCCGCTTTCCAGTCCCTCAAGGAGAGGTTCACCAGCGCCCCGGTTCTGCTCCATCCAGACCCCGGGAGGCAGTTCATCGTGGAGGTGGACGCCTCGGACACCGGGCTGGGGGCGGTCCTCTCCCAACGATCGGAGAAGGATCTGAAAGTACACCCGTGTGCGTTCTTCTCTCGGCGTTTTCTTCCCGCTGAGGAGAACTATGATATCGGGAATCGTGAGCTGCTGGCTGTGGTGGCTGCTCTGGAGGAGTGGCGCCATTGGCTTGAGGGGGCGGAGCAGCCGTTTATCGTTTGGACTGACCATAGGAACCTCACGTTTATTCGGGCAGCCAAGCGCCTTAATGGTCGACAGGCTCGTTGGGCCAGCTTCCTCAGTCGGTTCGACTTCAGTCTCACCTATCGTCCCGGCTCCCGTAACTGCAAGGCGGATGCCCTGTCGCGGCTGCATCAAGGGGGGAGGCCGGCCACCGAGGAATCGGTACCCATTCTTCCCGGGGCCCGAGTGGTGGGCAGGGTGGCCTGGGGCATCGAGACTTTGGTCAGGAGGGCGCTGCGCTCCAACCCGGCCCCTAGTGGTGTGCCACCACGGAGGTTGTTCGTTCCTGAATCAGTTAGGTCCAGAGTACTGGATTGGGGTCACTCTAGTCAGTTTGCCTGTCACCCTGGGGTCCACCGCACATTCACCTTTCTGGCTCGACGGTTCTGGTGGCCTGGGATGAGGAGGGAAGTGAGGGACTTTGTTTTGGCCTGTCCTGTTTGTGCCCGCAGCAAGGCTTCTCACCAGGCACCGGCCGGCCTACTTCAGCCCCTTCCTGTTCCGAGCCGTCCCTGGTCCCACATTGCCTTGGACTTCGTGTCTGGACTACCGGTCTCCCAGGGGATGACGGTGATACTAACAGTCGTTGATCGTTTCAGTAAGGGGGTGCATCTGGTGGCCCTCCCCAAACTCCCCTCGGCTGCAGAGACGGCGGATCTCCTCACGAGCCAGGTGTTCCGGCTCCATGGCCTTCCCCAGGATGTGGTTTCGGACAGAGGACCCCAGTTCATGTCCCAGGTATGGCGGGCTTTTCTCAAGGGGTTGGGTGCCTCGATCAGTCTCTCTTCTGGCTATCACCCTCAGACTAATGGACAGACGGAGAGGATGAACCAGAGTGTGGAGACGGCACTCCGCTGTGTGGCTGCAAAGAACCCTGCTTCCTGGAGTCGATTTCTCCCGTGGGTCGAGTACTCCCTCAACTCCCTGGTCAGCTCAGCGACGGGGCTTTCTCCCTTCGAAGTGTCGCTGGGGTACCAGCCGCCGTTGTTTCCGGCACAACTAACGGAGGTGGCAGTCCCATCGGTGCAGGCGCATCTGGAGAGGTGTCGTCGTGTCTGGGGGTCCACCAGGACTGCCTTGCTCCAAGCAGCGGAGAGCGGCAGGCGGGGGGCCAACCGTCGCCGGAACCCTGCACCGACGTACAGTCCGGGGCAGAAAGTGTGGCTTTCTGCCAAAGACCTTCCCCTACAGTCGGCTGGCAAGAAGCTGGGGCCACGGTTCGTGGGACCCTACGAGGTCACGAAGGTGCTCAGTCCTGCAGCCGTGAGGCTGAGACTCCCGGCTTCCCTAAACATCCACCCTGTGTTTCATGTGTCGAAGGTCAAACCTGTCTCACGGAGTCCCCTGATGCCCCCTGCCCCGGATCCGCCTCCACCCACGATCGTGGATGGACACCCGGAATGGAGGGTCAACCGAGTGATGGACGTTCGACGGCGGGGGCGGGGGTACCAGTTTCTGGTGGACTGGGTGGGTTATGGTCCGGAGGAACGGTGCTGGGTGTCCCGCCATCTCATCAGGGACCCGGGTCTTCTGACTGACTTTTATCGGACCCATCCCGAGAAGCCTGGCAAGTCGCCAGGTGGCTCCCTTGGAGGGAGGGGTACTGTTATGGCTCGGCCTGCTGGGGTTTCCCCTCGGCCCGATCGCGCTGCAGAAGCAGAGTCTGCGCAGCACACAGCCAGAGATCTGCGCGCCCAGCAACGAGCCCGGTGGCGCAGCTGAGCCAACAGAGGAGCGCACCTGGACGCAGCTGTAGCGCATCAGGTCAATTAAAGGAAGCACTCATAAGGATCAGAACTGCTGGCAGACCCTCGTGAGTTCGTGTTGTCACTCCTGTGTCTGGTCGTGGGTTCCTGGAAAAGATTGGATTACTTTTTGGGTTTTTGTTGAAGACTTTTTCCCTTGGATTACTTTGTGGAGTTTTTTACTTTGTTCCTGGATTCTTACAGTGAGTTTTTTCCCCTGCCATTTAAGGAGGCAGCGCTTTTTGTTCTTGAAAATAAACTACGCCTTTTTTTGGGCTAACCTTGAACCTGTCTGGTGTCGTGCGCTTGGGTCCAAGGACAGAATCCTTAACACATTGAGCTGTTACTTTTCTTTTATCCCTTTTATCCACGTACGCGTCAATCTCATGACATCACTGAGTGATTCTTTGGGAAAAATGTTTGTTTTTGCATGTTTGGTCACATTTACACAGACTCAAACACACGCAGTTTCTATGAGTTCATGGGCTTGTTCTAGTTCTGACTGGTTAAAAAAGAAAAGTACAAAGGCTTGAAATTTTGTGCTACTTGTGTTTAATTTATTTATTTTATTCTGTTATTATTTTATTATTTATTAAAGTACTTGAATTTACTTTAAGATTAATTTAATTTAATTTAGCTATTCTTTATTTTTTATTAATTTTATTGATTTAATTTGCCTGAAGATGATTATTTTTTACTTCCGACGTTACTCAACAGTTACTCAGTACTTGAGTAGTTTTTTCACCAAGTACTTTTTTACTTTTACTCAAGTAATTATTTGGATGATTACTTTTTACTTCTACTTGAGTCATATTATTCTGAAGTAACAGTACTTTTACTTGAGTACAATTTTTGGCTACTCTACCCACCTCTGGAAACAACATAAACAATCAAATAGAATTTAAAAAACAGGCTAAATGAAATGATGTTACACACTCTTGTACCGTAGGTGGCGGTATGCACCTTAAAGTTGGTTGCGATCCGCCAATAAAACAAAAGAAGAAGACCATAAACAATCTTTTTAACATTAAATTAATTGTCACTATCTTGCCGTCTCAAGCAAGATAGTGACAATTAATGTAAGCAGGATGTCAGCAGAGTGGACATATTTCAAAATAAGGGATGACGACAGAAGCAAAACAGACTTCAGGCTGTCGGCGCGGCTAACGCGGCTAATCGGCTTACGCGGCTAACCGGAATGTAACAATGGGATTGTTTATGTCGTACTGTGAGTTACGTGGAGTGTTTAATAAAGTTCCCTGTCAGTAAGGTTTGTCCAGTTTGTATAATTAAGGAAGATAGAATTTACTGAAACATGGAACAGCTGGCTACAGCCACAGAGCTGCTGCTCAGCCAGACTGCTCAGCCAGGCTGCCAGGCCCGGGGAGCCGCGGGGCGGCTCAACATCTCCCCCTAGCGGCGCTAACCAGTAACTACAAGTAGCCTATCGGTGCGTGGTATCGGAGAATTTTTGCGAGTACGAGTATATGAGGGCAGTATCGGCCCCGATAACGATATCGGGGCATCCCTAATATAAATAAAATTGAGTTGAATTGAAAAAATGTAATTGTGATGTTGACAAACTCAAGTTTATCTGTTATGAGTGAAGCAGAAAAAAATATATAAATTTAGCCCATTTCATACATAACATTTTCTCTAAAACATGTTTTTTTTGTTATTATCTTGGCATAACTTAATCAGGTTGTCTGTACTGGAATACCAAATCTCAAACCCTCAGAGATCATATCTAATGCTGTCTCAATGTGTTATCTTCCTTTTTTTCCCAAACTAGTTTATACTTTATCTCTTTGAAAATGAAACCTTTGACTTGATCCGTCATCTCAGATTAATTTCAAAAGCGCAGAAAAGTATAAACATATCTGTTAACAATGAAGAAGTCTTTCCCCTCACTTTGTCTTGATGTAGAAAATGCGCAAATCTCCTGGCTCCGAGAGGTTCTGGAAAGCGCCAACATTCCAACTGCACTGAAAAGTTTTCGTGTTGGTGGAGAAACATCCAGTGAAGTGTGGTTGTTGCTGTGGGAGGACTGTAAGGAAAGGGAGAACAGGGAAGAAAGAGAGGAGAATTATACATCTAATCACACCTTTTTCCATTTAAACTTGATCTATTTTCTTAGCTGCCACTCTTATAAATTACTGTTGCACCTGAAAATCACTAAAGTATGGGATAATAACTACAACTCAGTTCTTGTGAGCGACCAGGCTGCAGGCCGACCATCAGAATTTTCCTGGAAGTCCTTCTAGTGGGTGCCAGGAGAAAGCTGCAGTCAGGGAGTTCATTCCATCCACTGTCGTGGAATAATCTATTTGTTTTGGCTTTACTTAGAACCACACTCCACCAGAAACAGCCATGATTTACTGCCTGCATAAACTGAAACCATATGTGGACTGCACATATACAGCTTTAACAGGCTTCAGTCAAACATGTCAAATGCATGTGTCAACGCTCAAATGCATGTGTCAACGCTACAAAACTGAGAATAAATAAAAGAAAAACTTCCAAAAGCGATGCCCAGGAGTGTAATTCTAAAAAGTATTTTGTTGCTTCTTTGCAAAGATTAACTGGACTTTCCTGTTAGAACAAAGTAATAACAGCAGGAAAATCTGAATAACTGCGTTTCAGGCATGCATTCAAAAACACACAGGACAATATTCAGTAATGCTGCTATGGATGCATGTTTGAACAGATAAAAGACGACAGTCTTTTAAATTTCTGCCCATTTGCTTTTGTGATCCTGTGACTGAGAAGGCCTGAGCACATTATGTTTGTGTCCTCATACCGTTCCCAAAGACCAGAGATGCTGATAACCTTGATGAAAGTCCAGGATAGCCAACAAATTCCTCCACTTTTATGGTCAAAGGTGTGTTAATGGGTTTATCTGACTTAACCTTCTGTGCAGCCATATTCCCACAGGGAGCCAATAAGGTATTTTTCTTTGTCAAATTTTTCAAGATATCCCTCCATTTTCACAGTCCCAACATAAACTCATTCACTGATTCAATTATTCATTCATTCTCTTCACCCACCACGAGGCGGTAGGTGAGATACATATTGGACAGGTTGGACACTCACTCACTCCTACTGATAGCTCAGAACCACAGGTCAAGTCAGCATGCGTGTTTCTGGACTGTGGGAGGAAGTTGGAGCACCTGCAGAAAACCCACACGGGCACAAAGACAATGTGCAATCACTATCATGATTGCACAATTGTCACATCCACTGCAATCACCACGGACAAATACGAACTTGTCTCTTTAGCAAAGCACCGGAGAGAAAATTTTCCCCCCTTGACCACAGGATGTGTCTGTCTTCTGACAGATGTTTATGAAATTATAAACTCCTCACTGCAGGTCTTAGAATTAAATAACCTTTTACCAGCTGAAATATACTCTTCACTGCAGTGATTTCTTTTTTTTACTGAAAACTCTCGTTGCCTTGTTGAATACAGACGGTGGCTTTTTTATTCTATCCAAACACTGCTGATTGTATGTCTTGGAGGGCACCAGCAGCAGCCAATCAGAGATTAACAGGCTGGCTTGGTACCAATGAGTGTTAGAGCAGGCTGGCTCCTCTGCAACCGAGATGCAGCTCTTGCAGCTGGTGATGCATACCTTAGGCCCAGGGGTTAATTTGTGCCGGATCCTGCCGGAACAGGATCCGGCACCTCTCGATTTTGGCCTCCCTGTGTTCCGGGACTTATAAAATAAAAAATAAATGCTTCCCTTAGTACTTCCACTGTGGGGAAATTCTTTCTCTGCATTTAACCCATTTTCTAGTTGAACTAATAGCAGTGGTCTGCCATGCAATGGCACGGCGCCCGGGGAGCAGTAAGGGTTAAGGGCCTTGCTCCGGCACCTCTCGTATAAAAACTGCGTTATTTTGGGGTTGATGCAGCCGCGTCTCTCTGCCTGCAGTCACTGCACTGTGTCCAGCAATGTCCCGCCCACAGCACCATCTGATTGGTTACACACAGAGACAGGCACGGGAAACAGCCAATCAGCGGTGAAGGCTGTGCATGTTCTGTGCTCACACAAACAGAGGAGCGGAGAATAAGTTTTGCCGGGTAGAGAAGCTCCGGAGAGGCTATCTATGTTTCCAAGGTAAGTTATGCAACAAACAAAAAATTTCAGAGCAAGTACAAGTATTTTTTTTTTCTTGCTCCAATGCAACATACAGATTTTCAGACTTTTATTTGATGCTGAAACACAAGAAGCGACAGAATCCTGCACTCCTTTTAGCATTTCTACAACAACACCCACTACATAGTGCACCACAAATGACAGCTTTGGCAATTTCAGTCTTCCATGTTTGACATTTATTGTCATGGTCAGTCCTCCGCTCTGACCTGCCTTCAGTGGTTTTCCACTCCCCTCTCTCCTGCTCACCCTATCTGCCAGCCACGCCCACCTCGTCACTCACTCCACTCACCTGCTCTCCCAGCTGCAGCCCCTCAGCAATCAAGAAGGCATATAAGCTCCACTCTCCTCTTTTCACACTGCCAGATTGTTTCTTTGCCATGCAAGACTCTCCAGCGTTCTCTGCCCTGACTTCCCGTTGCCGACCCTGCCTGTTCCTGGACTCTGCCTTGTCTCCTGCTCTCCGATGCCTGACCTTGTCTTCTGAACCTGACACTGATTCCTGCCCTATCCTGGTCCTGCATTCCTGCCTGCTCTTCGCCCCTGTTGGGAAATAAAGTGAATCAGACTTTGTGCTCTATGTGCTGCTTTTGGGTTCTCTGCTGGCCGTAACAGTACAATCTGGCCAGACATGGACCCAGCGCACCCCCCGGCTCCACAGAACCGATTTGAGAAAATCGAGGAGGTTCTCCAGCGGCACAAAGGCATGATGGCATCCGTCCTCACCCAGATCCATCAGCTGTCATCCACCCTTTCCCAGGCAAGCTGCCTGCCAAGGCATTCTCCGAGGAGCTTCGCAAGGTTTTTGGAATGGGAGCTTCTGGGTCGGATTCAGCTCGTGACCTGCTGAGCCTTCAACAGGGGAATCAGACGGTGGCTGACTTCTCCATTGACTTTCGCACTCAAGCCCGCCGGAGCGGCTGGAATGAGTCGGCCCTCCGTGACTCCTTCCTCCACGGTCTGGCTGACTATATTAAAGACGAACTAGTGTCTCACGATCTCCCTCCAACTCTTGACAGACTGATCAAGCTGGCCATCCGAGTGGACCTCTGTATCCAGGCTTGACACTGCAGTTTTCTGCAGCTTTTAATGCCTTTATGCATTCCTCTGGGGATGGTTGTGGTGCCCTTAGTGCTGAAGAGCTTGTTGCTCTTTTTAATTCTACATACGCGAACATCTTGGACTCCATTGCTCCCTCAAGGAGCAAGCGCTCCAAGCCACCCTCTGAACTGTGGATAAAGGACTCTGTCCGTGCTCTCAGACGCTCGTATAGGCGTGCTGAGAGAAGATGGAAGAAGGACCAGTTGCATGTTTCATTCGGGATCCTGAAGGACTGTTTATTGGAGTATCAGAGAGCTATTAAAGCTGCTAAAACTGGTTACATTCGGAACCTTGTCTCCAACAACATCGATAAGCCCAAAGTTCTGTTTAGAGCTCCTGATTCTCTTATTAACCCTCGTGATATTGCCCCCATTGTACCCACGGCTGCTCTTTGTGATGACTTTTTAAATTTCTTTGTTGACAAAATCTCCTCTCTTCGGACTGTACCATCCCTAGCAGCTCCTGACCCTTCTGCTCCTCCTACATGCCTAGCTGTTTTTGATCAGTTTGAGCCCATATCACTGTCCTCACTGTCTGATGTTGTTCGTGAGCTACACCCCACTAACTGCCTCTCGGACAGTATTCGCTTTCGCCTTTTTAAAGAGGTTTTTTCTTCACTTAGTTCTTTTATTCTTGTTTTGATCCATGCCTGTTTTAGCTCAGAGTGTTTTCCAGCTCCTTTTAAACATGCTATTGTGCAGCCACTAATCAAAAAGCCAAATCCTGACCCCTCCATTCTTTCTAACTTCAGGCCCATCTCTAAATTTCCCTTTCTGTCTAAAGTGCTGGAGAAAGTAATTTTTATTCAGTTAAACTCATTTTTAGAAAATTATGATATTTATGAGAAGTTTCAGTCTGGTTTTAAATCTCGTCATAGCACTGAAACTGCTCTTTTAAGAGTGTTCAACGATCTAGTTTTAACTGTTGATTCTGGTTGTGCTGCTGCTATCCTGGTGACCTTAGATTTGATCGTTGCCTTTGATACTGTTGATCATAGTACCTTGTTGTCACGCCTGGAAAACTGTGGGTATCAAAGGTGCGGCTCTCATGCTGCTTCAGTCATACTTGACTGATAGGTCTTTTTCTGTCCACTTGTGTGATTTCACCTCCAGTGTGGCCCCTCTTACTTGTGGGGTGCCCCAAGGCTCCATTTTGGGTCCACTATTATTTTCTTTATATATGCTCCCTCTGGGCTCTGTTCTCCAAAAGCATGATGTTTCTTTTTATTGTTTTGCCGATGATGTCCAAATCTACCTTCCTTTAAAATTAGTGTAAGGACTCTCTGCAGCCTCTACTAGCTTGTCTTAAGGACATTAAGGTTTGGATGGAACTAAATTTCTTGAATTTTCTTGAAATTTATTCAATGAAAATAAAACAGAGGTTATTGTGTTTGGACATCCCGCTGTTTTTAACGACTCTGTTGATACTCTGGGCCCCCTTGGTTCCAAAATGAATTATTTTATTTAAAGCCTTGGTGTCACTTTTGATAGTGATTTTAAATTCGATAGACTGATTGGGTCTGCAGTAAAAGGTGCTTTTTTCAGTTAAGGCTCCTGGCCAAAGTAAAGCCCTACCTATCTCCTAAAGATTTGGAGAGGGTCATTCACGCCTTCATTACGTCACGGCTAGACTACTGTAACTCTTTGTATGTGGGCTTAGACCAGCGTTCTGTGCGACACCTGCAGCTGGTGCAGAATGCTGCTGCTCGACTTTTGACTGGCACTAGAAAGCGTGACCACATTACCCCGGTTCTGGCCTCCCTGCACTGGCTTCCTGTTGACTACAGAATTGATTTTAAGATTTAGCTGTTTGTTTTTAAATCACTGAATGGCTTGGCACCCCAATACCTTACTGAACTTCTCCACACTCACACACCAGCCAGAGCACTGAGGTCGTCAAGTCAGTTGCTCTTAGACGTCCCAAAATCCAGGCTCAAAACCAAAGGTGACCGAGATTTTGCGGTGGCTGCCCCTAAGCTGTGGAATAGCATGCCACTAAACATTAAATCCCTAGAAGTTTCTAACTCATTTTTGAAAACGTATTTCTTTTCTTTGGCTTTTGGTGTACGGTAATAATAATAATAATAATAATGACTTGGATTTATATAGCGCTCTTCTAGGCACCCAGAGCGCTTTACAGAAATCATTATTCATCCATACACATTCTCACCAGTGGTGGTAAGCTACATTTGTGTTTTTATTACTATTTTATTGACCATCCTAGTACGTTAGTGATTTTATTGTTTCTACACTCTGTACTGTATTTTCTTTTGGTATTGTTTCATTTTAAATGTACACTGTACGGCACTTTGGTCGACCTCGGTCGTTTTTAAATGTGCTATATAAATAAAATTGACATTGACATTGACCACGCCACCCAAGGGCGGGACTCTCTGTCACGCCCTAAAAGAGAGGCTATGGAAGCCTATATTAATGACTCTCTGGCAGCAGGCATCATCCGGCCCTCTTCATCTCCTGCGGGGGCAGGCTTCTTCTTTGTCGAAAAGAAAGACAAGACACTGAGGCCATGCATTGATTATCAGGGCCTAAACGACATCAAGCATCAAGAATCGCTACCGACTACCCCTCGTCTCCTCAGCCTTCGAGCTCCTCCAGGGGGCCACCATCTTCACCAAGCTAGATCTTTGCAACGCCTACTATCTGGTCCGCGTCCGGGAAGGTGATGAGTGGAAGACTGCCTTCAACAACCCCACCGGCCACTACGAATACCTGGTGATGCCCTTCGGTCTCACCAACGCCCCCGCGTCTTCCAAGCCCTGGTTCATGAGGTGCTCCGAGACATGCTCTACCGTTTTGTATTTGTGTACTTGGACGACATTCTTATCTTCTCCAAGTCTCGTGAGGAGCACGTCAATCATGTTCAGGTGGTTCTCCAGCACCTCCTCGAGAACTCCCTTTGCATCAAAGCCGAGAAATGCGAGTTTCACGCCTCATCTGTCTCCTTCTTGAGTTACATCGTGGGTTCGGGAAGCCTGCAGATGGACCTGTCCAAGGTCTCGGCAGTCACGTCCTGGCCCATCCCGGACTCCCGCAAGCACCTGCAACGTTTCCTGGGCTTCGCCAATTTCTACCGCCGCTTCATCCGCAACTACAGCACTGTTGCCACCCCCCTTACAGCACTCACATCCACCAAGGTGCCTTTCCGCTGGAGCCCTGCGGCTGACGAGGCCTTCCAGACCCTCAAGGCACGCTTCACGTAGGCGCCCATCCTTCAGGTTCCTGACCCTGACCGTCAGTACGTCGTGGAATTGGATGCCTCCGATATTGGCGTGGGAGCCGTCCTGTCTCAGCGGGCTGCTTCGGATCAGAAGCTCCATCCCTGTGCCTTCTTCTCCCGACAACTGTCCCCTGCTGAGAGGAACTACGACATTGGCAACCGGGAGCTGCTGGTCGTCAAGCTGGCCCTGGAGGAGTGGCGCCATTGGCTGGAGGGGACCCGACTACTGTTCCTGGTGTGGACCGATCACAAAAAATTTGGAGTACATCTGGACCACCAAGAGACTAAACTCCCGCTAGGCCTGCTGGTCCCTCTTCTTCACCCGGTTCAACTTCTCCCTCTCTTATCGCCCCGGATCCCGGAATGTCAAGCCTGATGCTTTGTCGTGGCAGTTCCTGGGGGAGGGGGAGTGTAGGGAAGAGGCCGACCCTTATCCTCCTTTCCCCCTGTGTGATTGCTTCCCTGGCCTGGGAGGCAGAGAAGAGAGTGAGAGCTGCGGGGGAGAACCAGCCTGGTCCCATCGTCTGTCCCCCTAACCGTCTCTTTGTTACTCCAGGTCTGAGATCGGATGTCCTCCAGTGGGCTCATGCCTCCAAGCTTTCCTGTCATCCGGAGGACTTGCGATGTTCTGAAGCAACACTTCTTGTGGGCCAGGCTGGAGGAGCACACTCGTGAGTACATCAATGCCTGTCTTGTTTGCAACCAAAACAAGCCCTCTCATCAGTCCCGTGCTGGGCTTCTGCATCTGCTCCCGGTGCCTCCGCGCCCGTGGTCCCATATCTCCCTGGACTTTGTCACTGGTCTTCCCCCTTCTGGTGGAAACACTGTCATTCTCACAGTTGTTGACCGGTTCAGCGCTTCTCAAACTCCCCTCTGCCAAGGAGACTTCTCAGCTGGTCCTGCTCCACATCTTCTGTCGCCATGGTTTTCCCATAGATGTGGTCTCGGACCGGGGTCCGCAGTTCACCTCTATCTTCGACGGCACTATGCTGTATGGTGTCACGGAACCACTCTTCTTGGTCCCAGCAACTCCGAGTACGCCCACAACTCCCTCACCAGCTCAGCCACCGGTCTCTCGCCCTTTCAATGCTGCTACGGGTACCAACTCCCACTCTTCCTGGCACTTGAGGGAGATATCACCTGCCCCTCCGTCCAGGCCTTCATCCGTCGCTGTTGCCGGACCTGGACCTAAACTCGAGCAGCCCTTCTCCGAGCCTCAGACCGCTATTGCTTGTCGGCGAACCGGTGCCGCACTCAAGCGCCGACCTACCAGGTTGGCCAGAAGGTCTGGCTCTCCACCCGGGACCTCCCTCTCAGGGTGGAATCTAAGAAGTTGGCTCCCAGGTTCATCGGCCCTTTCCCCATCCTGAAGGTCCTTAACCCCGCCGCAGTGAGACTTCAACTCCACCGGACCATGCGCATCCACCCCACCTTCCATGTCTCTCGGGTCAAGCCAGTTTTGGGGAGCCCACTGGTGCCCCCCACTCCTCCTCCACCGCCTCATCGATGGAGGACCAGCATACACTGTTCATCGCTTGCTGCGTTCCCGCCGTCGTGGCCGGGGCTCCAATACCTCGTCGACTGGGAAGGCTATGGTATTTTAAAACAACCACACGTGCTTTGTTTTACATACGGGCAACATTGATATGCAACATTGATAATGCAGGTGCAGTGATTAAAATAAAGACTTTATAGACAATAATTACAACACTGAAACAGTAAACGGATCATTATGTCACTGTGGGGAGAAATATCAATCTTTTCAAGACACTCCAAACATTACCTTTGGAAGGGATGTGGACAAATACAGAGTCGCTGAAATCTCCAAAGTCTTTCCCAGCAAGCATTTTGCATCGGATGCGAACTTCATGATTGACATCAGTTTGAAGCCCAAACAGAGAGCGATGTGTGCCTTTCACGAGGTCAGCCTGTGGTGTAGACACACAGGTTCAAACGCTCCACAGTCACACGATATTACAATTTCATCTTCAAATATTTCCCTCAAAGAAATGCAGAACATTCCCATTGAAAACCCAGATAAGGTACGTCAGATTCATGGACACCCACCGTTTTCCAGTGGTAAGAACTGGCACTGCGGTACTGGACCTCATACTGCAGCGTCATCCACCCCATCTCCACGTCTGCAGACTGTGGTGGTTTCCAGCTCAACATTATATCATAGTAACTGCCAGTCACGCTCATGTTCAGCAAAGTCCAGTTGAGGCTGACAGGAGGATCTGGTTGCACTGAAGAGCAGAAAAATATATTTTGATCAGCTTTTCAGTGAAGAATCTTCTTAATATTTATAGAATAATATAATATTTCAGCAAATGACTTAAACCTTTGTTGTGCTTTTGGCAGTAGAGAGAAATTAAAAGGATCATAAAAAATTAGTTACATTTGTTTTCCAGGGATCTGAAATATCTCTTTAATGGTAGCCCACGTAACAGTTGCAAGGACATTGTATTCATAACAAAACAGCAGCACAAAGGTAAGATAATGGTAAAATGTAGTTTCATCTGAATCTGGGCCAAACAAACCAGTGAAGAGATGGACGGCATGAATGATCAAAGCTGCCTTCACTACAACAACTACAACTGCTATGATGCTTTAACAGTGTCAAAGCTTAAGCCTGAATTATGGTTCTGCGTTAAACCTACGCCGTAGGGTATGCCGGAATCTCTCCGTAGCCTACGCCGTAGCCTGACGTGCACCTCCCAAAAAATGGGACTACGAGTCGAGGCGGCGCGGACCCAACGCAGACCGAGAGGGCTGTGATTGGTTTGCTTGGTAGCAACGCATTTCCGGTTCCGGTTCGTGAAGCAGTCGTGAACTTTCAGCGCTCTTTTCTTCGTGTGTGTGATTTATTTTGGGGGGTTGTTTTGGTTTTTAGTTGTCCCTATCTCTTTGATTCACTGTGACCGGAAAAAACGGAAGCTAAACAAAAGTATCTAGTGCTCTGGGGGGGTACTGCACCGCGGCGAAATGGAGTGACGGAAAAGTCCGAAGGATTCATGACAGCGTCACGGCAACGGCGTAGGCTCTGCGTTGGTTTAACGGGGAACCATAATTCAGGCTTTAGACGGAATATAGGAGCATGCATACTAGTCAGAGAGATTGGACAAAATGTGCCTGTTTGTCTTTCAGGGCGACACAGTTAAACAGGAGCTAACCTGTAAGATGATCATTAGCTTGAGTTTAGGATTTGGTTACTACTTGTGTAACGGTTACCGAAGGTAAGTATATAGATAATATTTATTGAACCAGTATCAGTAAGGTCTAGGAACGACTTTAGAGCCTGAAAACCTGTGTCAGCAGAAATATCACACACACACACAACGGAATGGTTTGAATTCAAATGTATTGTTTACAAAATAATAAACATGAGTTTACAAACCCTGCCTACCTAAGCCGGTGTGAGTACCAGATTGTATCGGGCTGAAATATTTTCCCCGGAAGTGTGCATTTTTTCCCCGCGATGGTATTTTTTTGCCATTTTAAGCTAGGAAGGTAGTTTTTCACCATGTCTTCACATTCAAAACGTCTTTTTTGGCAATTGCGGATTAATCAGTGAGCGCTTAGTTGACGTTACATTTTTTTAATTATATTTATATAATGTATTATGACTATTTTGCTTAGACATTTACAGATTCAACAATGAGAACATATAGAGACATACACTTCTGTAAAGTCAGAAGCAGCAGATCATAGTGGAGGTAAAAGGGAGAAGAAACATATACAAGGAATTATCAGAATTATCAGTAATAATAATCAGTAATCAGTAAATATCAGTAATAAATGCTGCTGTAACTGCTGTTCACGACACGACCTTCTTTCAATGACTTCTCTCTCTCTCTCTCTCGGCTGCTGTAGTCACTCTGTTCCTGGTCTTTTCACGCAAACGGTCAAAAGCCAATCACAAGACGGAACGTCATCACGTACGGGAGACCTCCGATAAAAAAAAGCAGGTGGGAAAAAAAAGCAGGTGGGAAAAAAAAGCACCGACACCGGCTTCCTAGTGTGCACAAATGCACAATAAATGGGCCCATAAAAATAAGTAAAATAAAATGGAGATTTCTTCAAAATAAAGAGTTCAATGTCCAATGTGTACTGCTCCTTTAAGGAAAGAAGCAAAGGTCTTCTTGTGTATGAGTGTGTGTTCTTTAATGTCTGTGTTTGAACTACCCGGGTAGATTTTGAGTGTTAGTCTTATCTGTCTGTTAATGAAGAGGGAATCGACGATGCTGTGCTCTGCAGATGGATCCTGCGGCTGGCCACACCGCGTTGCTGGTTCCTCCACAGTCAATCTTCAATTTAAACTGGCTCGCCACTGAACATTAAGTTCAGATCTCAATCGACTCGGTCTGAGTAAAAAACCCATTAGAGCTAACAGAGGCTCTCCTTTCCAGCTGAATCCTCACACAATGTAACACCCGGGAGTTCTCAGTTGGTAAGCTGTGTGCTCTTGGCAATGACTTCTGCCGAAAAGAGAGTGAACAGAGGCTGACTGGGTACTCGTGGGTAGCGGACGTGCCACCCTCTGGTCGGCCAGGGAACTGCACCGTTCCACAACAATAAGTTCAGAAACCTAGGTGGGTTACACTTGACTGATGTGTTCAGCGGAAAACATGCAAGTCTCTTATCATGTTTGAGTGTAGAGGCAGTAAACTCACCGATGTCCTGAACATTGAAGAGGAGCTCATCATAGAGGACAGCCTGATCCCTGGAACGCAGTTGGACACTGTAATATATCCAGATGGATGTGTGGTTCTCATCGAAAAAACACTCATTAGGCCTCTCGCTGCTGTAGTGAGGACATTCATGCCAGTCTTGAGGAGAGGCACTGGTGGGTCTGTCAGGCAACAGGAAACATTCACTATGAAAATCTCTTCAGCAAAGTAGGTTTCATCTGAACCAATTCTGGGAGATGGATGGGATCAATAAATGTCAAACAGCACATTAGATCATGTGACAAGCTGTGAGCAAATGCCCAGGGCAAGTATTGGCCAAATGATTTGTGTCTGATTTGATAGTTAGCAACTATGAACATTTGAACAACTTTTGTTTACTTTTTTTAAGTGAAAAATCCAAGAAAAAACCCAAACACCCTGAAAAGACCACATCACCCTTTGAATATATTTTCTCTAATGTATCAAAACGCATATTAAACCACAGACATGGACACACTTGTGGAGGTTTAATGTTGATATGATCTAGGGGATTTTATGTCTGTGTGCATTTCTGATCCGTTGTGTAAATCAGGGGAACTG
The DNA here is from genome assembly GCF_033807715.1 of Cololabis saira. Classification (NCBI taxonomy): domain Eukaryota; kingdom Metazoa; phylum Chordata; class Actinopteri; order Beloniformes; family Belonidae; genus Cololabis; species Cololabis saira. Next base: position 40,486,777 of record NC_084597.1, read on the forward strand.
AAGTCTGTTGAAGTGTTAAGGGGTCCGCTTCCGGCCAGAGTTACGACAACACGTTCAGCTTCCATAACTGAAGGGACCACAATATTCCGCTGTGTCATGTCTCTGTCGCTGTGTTGTGAAATGGGCCTTTCAAGACAATGCCCCGCATTTGCATAATGAAGCAGGGATGCAAAATAAAATTCTGATTGAGACCACATCTTTTGGGGGGGGGGGTTCTGCTTGCTTTTGTCTGCACCTGAACTGAATCTCTGGAAAGCGCCTAGAGATAACTTTTGTTGTAATAGACACTGCTCCGCTGCAGCGCTTCCTCTCTCCCTCTGCTACTAACCTTTTTTTAGTTCTTTCACCAGGAGGTTCCGATCCTCCGGCAGCGCGTCCAGATCAGCCCGAGAAGCAGATTCTCCTACGTCCGTGAAGCCCGCACCTCGGTGATGAAACGGGAGCAGCCCTGATTACAGTGGACTGTCCCGCACCTGGAGGCCGCGTCAAGATGCTCCGTGATCGGAGAGATCGCCCCGGCTGTTGCACGCTGCAAGACTGTCTTTTCTTTTCAGTTAAGAACAAGAGAGGAGCCAAGCGGCTGGGAGGACCCCTGCAGAAGCAATCTGCCCGTGGGATCCCCGCAGGACAGAGGAACTGAGCCGAGCCGAGCCGCATGGTGGAGCCGAGCCGAAACAAAGCTCTCCCACGAGAAAACCCTGGCAGAAACCTGATCACCCCTGACAGAGCCCGCAGCCCCAGATCCGGAGACCGGGAGGCGTGAGGTTTATGTGTTTTGGGCGATCAGTTTAATCTAGAGCAGTTCAGAGCTAAACTTGTGTTTAATGAAGTTACTGCACGCATATTACTGTGTAACGCCGACAACTACCGGCATTATTAATGTTTGTTTATTTTTGCGCCATCTTTTGGCACCATCTTCGCCAGTTATTCACGGTTTAAATGCCGTGTTCGTCATCCGGTCTGATTGCATGTGGCGTGGCGAGGGCGCCACCATCTTTAAATACCACAGGGCGCCGCCATCTTTAAATGTTTTGTCGGCCACGTGCAGCCACGTTGTTTTGGATGACATGGATGACATGGATGATCGTTTTGTATCACGTGTTTATTGTTTTGATTTCTTTTTCCATTCATGAAGTTAACGTTTTATTGTTGTTTTTTTTTATAATTAGTGTTTTATGTTTTAACGTAGTGTACCATCAGGATTTATTCAATGGTGTCGCTTTTACCATCTGCTTGACACCTGGATGTGAATAAATTCTGATGTTTTACACATATTCTTGTCACAATGGCTGTTTGACAGAGCTAGTGCCGAACTTTGGCCTTCAACATTATTCACCAGAAATAATAGCCCTTACTGTTATTCTGGTGGAATAATCCTTAATCTTTGAGACTGATTTCTGCTGTTATAGTTATCATCTTTCCTGGAAAACCAGGTGGTGCCCCGAGGATTAAATCATTTTGATAATTAAATGTGATAAATAGTCTACTTTATTAATTATTAATAATTGTTGAATAAAATTATTAATAACTCTTGATACCTGGAACAGAGCCCCTCTATGTTGCACAACAATACATAACATTTTCTCTAAAACTTTTTTTTTTGTTATTATCTTGGCATAACTTGATCAGGTTCTCTTTACTGGAATACCAAATCTCAAACCCTCAGAGATCATATCTAATGCTGTCTCAATGTGTTATCTTCCTTTTTTTTCCCAAACAAGTTTATACTTTATCTCTTTGAAAATTAAACCTTTGACTTGATCCGTCATCTCAGATTAATTTCAAAAGCGCAGAAAAGTACAAACATATCTGTTAACAATGAAGAAGTCTTTCCCCTCACTTTGTCTTGATGTAGAAAATGCGCAAATCTCCTGGCTCCGAGAGGTTCTGGAAAGCGCCAACATTCCAACTGCACCGAAATGTTTCCATGTTGGTGGAGACACATCCAGTGAAGTGTGGTTGTTGCTGTGGGAGGACTGTAAGGAAAGAAAGAACAGGGAAAAGAGAGAGAAAGAGAGGAGAATTATACATCTAATCACACCTTTTTTCATTAAAACTTGATCTATTTTCTTAGCTGCCACTCTTATAAATTACTGTTGCACCAGAAAATCACTAAAGTATGGGATAATAACTACAACTCAGTTCTTGTGAGCGACCAGGCTGCAGGCCGACCATCAGAATGTTCCTGGAAGTCCTTCTAGTGGGTGCCAGGAGAAAGCTGCAGTCAGGGAGTTCATTCCATCCACTGTCGTGGAATAATCTATTTGTTTTGGCTTTACTTAGAACCACACTCCCACAGAAACAGACATGATTTACTTCCTGCATAAACTGAAAACATATGTGGACTGCACATATACAGCTTTAACAGGCTTCAGTCAAACATGTCAAATGCATGTGTGTGTCAACGCTACAAAACTGAGAATAAATAAAAGAAAAACTTCCAAATGCAATACACAGGAGTGTAATTCTAAAAAGTATTTTGTTGCTTCTTTGCAAAGATTAACTGGACTTTCCTGTTAGAACAAAGTAATAACAGAAGAAAATCTGAATAACTGCATTTCAGGCATGCATTCAAACACACAAAGGACAATATTCAGTAATGCTGCTATGCATGCATGTTTGAACAGATAAAAGACGACAGAGTCTTTTAAATGGAATGCTTTGACGCCCTGACGCTTTAGAGCCTGCAGCACCGCAGCGCGCTGCCGTGCCGTTCATCGACGCTCTCCGGGATGGAGACGCCGGTGGGCACGTTTGGGTGGGCACAGCCCCCCCTAAAACCGGCCTCGCTTACAGGTGAATGAGACATGGGGTAGTTTTGCTGTAAATGTCTGTCCAAAATGTTTAATAATCCTATGCGCGTTCGTGTTTGTGGGGGCGAGGCTTTGGACGGAGCGCTCGTGGGTGGGGGCGGGGGGGCGGGGCTTAGAGGAAGCGCCACTTTCAAATCTTGCTAGCTCTAGGAAGACTGCATAGAATAACTTTAATGGGTTTATCTGACTTTGATAACCTTCTGTGCAGCCATATTCCCACAGAGAGCATATAAGGTATTTTTCTTGTCAAATTTTTCAAGATATCCCTGCATTTTCATAGTCCCAACAAAAACTTGTTCATTCACTGATTCAATTATACATCTTTGACACCTCTGCCTACCAAGTAATAATTTTTTCTCTGGTTTGGTCCTGTTTTAACTCATATCAGATGAGTGTCCGGGAGTCGGTTTCACCTGAAGCACATTTTGCAATACAGAATTTCTATTTGTTAAAGATATATGAAGCCTGCACAAAAGAAAAGGTGCATAATGTCAGGGTTAGACATTTCCTGTTTTATTTTGAAGCCCGTGTCCTTGTGTTTAAGTTCTGGTTTGATGTTCCTGTTTCTCATTGGCCCTGATCGTCTGCACGTGTCTCCTTAACCCTTGTGTATATCTGGTCGTCTTTCCCTTGCTCCCTGCTGGTCCGTATTGTTTCCTCCCTCTGTGTTTTCTGCGAGCCTGGTTTTGTAGTTTTTGATTCTTGTGTTAAGCTCTAGTTTTTTGTATCCTGTTAAGCAGCATTTTTTGTTTGCATTAAATAAACCCTGCCTTTTTGGAACTCCTGCCTCCTGCTCTCTCCTACATCTGGGTCCGAGTACAACCATTTCACAACAGAACGGACCAACCAGCATGGACCCAGCAGAGAAAGTTTGGATCTGTTGGAGTTCTTCTACGCCGACAAAGTGGAGTTCTTGCCCCGTATGGTGAAAAGGACAGGGACCTGTCGCCAGCTCCAGCCTGTTCCGGTGGGGTCCTGGGAGCACCTCTTCCTGTTCCCGAGGTGGTCCCGGACGCACCCCAGCTTCTTCCCCCCCTTCTGGGGAACACGCCTGGCTTGAGGCGGGCCCAGGCGTTTTCAGCCCAAAGGGGAACGACAGCGGCGTCAGGCCCCGCTTGTTCCCGAGGTGGTCCCGGACGCACCCATTGCTGCTCCCGTGGTGGTCCCGGACGCACCCGTCGCTTTTCCCGTGGTGGTCCCGGACGCACCCGTTGCTGTTCCAGTGGTGGTCCCGGAGTCCGGACGCACCCGTCGCTGTTTCAGTGGTGGTCCCGGACGCACCCGTCGCTGTTCCAGTGGTGGTCCCGGACGCACCCGTCGCTGTTCCAGTGGTGGTCCCGGATGCACCCGTCGCTGTTCCAGTGGTGGTCCCGGATGCACCCGTCGCTGTTCCAGTGGTGGTCCCGGACGCACCCGTCGCTGTTCCAGTGGTGGTCCCGGACATTTTTGGAACATCTGGGATCTGTACCTTAAGGGGGGGGGGGGGGGGGGGGGGGGGGGGTAATGTCAGGGTTTGACATGTCCTGTTTTATTTTGAAGCCTGTGTCCTTGTGTTTAAGTTCTGGTTTGACGTTACTGTTTCCCATCGGCCCTAATCGTCTGCACGTGTCTCATTAACCCTTGTGTATATCTGGTCTTGTCTTTCCCTTGCTCCCTGCTGGTCCGTATTGTTTCCTCCCTCTGTGTTTTTCCCAAGCCTGGTTTTGTAGTTTTTGATTCTTGTGTTAAACTCTAGTTTTTTTGTATCCTGTTAAGCAGCGCTTTTTGTTTACATTAAATAAATCCTGCTTTTTTGAAACTCCTGCCTCCTACTCTCTCTTACATCTGGGTCCGGCAACCGTTTCACAACACATTTATTGCTAATTCAATTCAATTCAATTCAATTTTATTTATATAGCGTCTAATACAACAGAGTTGCCTCTAGACGCTTTACAGAGACCCATACCCAGAACATGACCCCCGAGCAGTTATTACATAAACAATGGCAGGTAAAAACTCCCCTAGTGGGAGAAAAACCTTAAGCCAAACAGTGGCAAGGAAAAACTCCCCTTTAGGAGGGAAGAAACCTTGAGCAGGACCAGGCTCATCAGGGGGGACCCTCCTGCCGAGGGCCAGACTATTGGGTCAGGGACGGCAACAGCACAGCAGGCAGGTGGAAGCAGCAACGGGATGACCGGGGGTGGGGACCGCAGGCCAGCACACAGCTCCCGAAGCTCCGGCCCAATCAGCAAGTCCCAGGTTGGGGTGCAGGGTCAGGAAAAGACTTGTGCTCCGTAATGCAAGCTACAAGCCACCCACGGCCACCTGCAGGACAAAAGAGAGAAAAGGGAGGAGAAGGGGGGGCCAGCAACGGGATGACCAGGGGTGGGGACCGCAGGCCAGCACGCAGCTCCCGAAGCTCCGGCCCAATCAGCAAGTCCCAGGTTGGGGTGCAGGGTCGGGGAAAGACTTGTACTCCGTAATGCAAGCTACAAGCCACCCACGACCACCTGCAGGTTCCGGTGTCCGGCAAAGGATGCTGCAACATGGACAAAAGAGAGAAAAGGGAGGAGAAGGGGGGGCCAGCACAAGAAACCACAGGAGCGACTCTGACACACTAAAGTTTACACTACCTAGAGATTTACCAACACCAGCTAGAGGTTTACTAAACACTAACTATAGGCTTTACTAAACAGAAATGTTTTAAGTTTAGTTTTAAAGGTGGAGGTGGTGTCAGCCTCCTTAACCCAGATTGGAAGTTGGTTCCATAGTAGTGGCGCCTGATAGCAGAACGCCCGCCCTCCAAATCTACATTTAGATACTCTAGGAACTACAAGTAAACCTGCACTCTGAGAACGGAGAGCTCTGACAGGAACATAAGGCACTATCAGGTCTTGCAAATAATGCGGAGCTAAGCCGTTTTGGGCTTTATACGCAAGTAATACAATTTTAAATCAACACCTGACTCTGGCAGAAAGGGTAAGGATCTAAAAGGGAACACAATGCTCCAATGATGATCAAAGCCATCCCTGGGAATCTTGAAACTGGTGAAAATAGGACAGACAAATGAAAAGAAATATTATTTTAAAACAACCACACGTGATTTGATTTACATCAGAAAAAGCTTTATTGCCAAGTCAGACATAAATCAGACGAGAGAACTTGACTCCGGTTCACACCGATGGCACCATTACTACGGGCGCCATTTTTTAGAGGAAGGATGACACTGGGATGGAGGAGGAGAGAAAAAAAAAGGTATCATCACTGTGTATTAATACCTAGTGTCAAGGTGCAAAAAAGATAAAATGGGGGGGATCCCGGCACAGTTCATCCAAGTGAGGGCCGCGGCCTTCGTGGCGCTCAAACCCGGCGACCGTGTCAGGGGGGCTGATAAGAAGGGAGCCAGGGAAGGCGTTGAAGATGGGGGGGGGGGGGGTGTGGTTTTCAGTAAGTGTGTGTGTGAGCGGTAAGTCTGTGAAAATTTCGCCCCAGAGCTGCTCCTCAGCCATTGTCCTTGATGTTATCAGACGGCCCGGTACAGTTCTGAAAACAAGTCCACAGATGTTTTTGAGAGAGGGGGAGGGCTAGTGGGGGCAGAGCCACTTATTTACATTCCACCAGGGAGATTGTGACTGGAGCAGCGGGCCAAGCTGCCCTGTCAAGGTCAGATTATAGAATCAACAATTGTATTGAAAGAAAGGAAACAGGTAGACTCCAGTAATGTTCCGTCTGCCTTAAGTCATACAGGCAACATTGATATGCAACATTGATAATGCAGATACAGTGATAAAAATAAAGACTTTATAGACAATAATTACAACACTGAAACAGTAAACGGATCATTATCTCACTGTGGGGACAAATATCAATCTTTTCAAGACAACACATTCCAAACATTACCTTTGGAAGGAATGTGGACGAATAGAGAGTCGCTGAAATCTCCAAAGTCTTTCGCACCAACCATTTTGCATCGGATGCGAACTTCATGATTGACATCAGTCTGAAGCCCAAAAAGAGAGCGATGTGTGCCTTTCACGAGCTCAGCCTGTGGTGTAGACACACAGGTTCAAACGCTCTACAGTCACACGATATCACAATTTCATCTTGAAACATTTCCCTCAAAGAAATGCAGAACATTCCCATTGAAAACCCAGATACGGTACGTCAGATTCATGGACACCCACCGTTTTCCAGTGGTGAGAACTGGCACTGCGGTACTGGACCTCATACTGCAGCGTCATCCACCCCATATGCAAGTCTGCAGACTGTGGAGGTTTCCAGCTCAACATTATATCATAGTAACTGCCAGTCAATCTCATGTTCAGCAAAGTCCAGTTGAGGCTGACAGGAGGATCTGGTTGGACTGAAGAGCAGAAAAATATATTTTGATCAGCTTTTCAGTGAAGAATCTTCTTAATATTTTTGGAATAATATAATATTTCAGCAAATGACTTAAACCTTTGTTGTGCTTTTGGCAGTAGAGAGAAATTAAAAGGATCATAAAAAATGAGTTACATTTGTTTTCCAGGGATCTGAAATATCTCTTTAATGGTAGCCCACGTAACAGTTGCAAGGATATTGTATTCATAACAGCACAAAGGTAAGATAATGGTAAAATGTAGTTTCATCTGAATCTGGGCCAAACAAACCAGTGAAGAGATGGACGGCATGAATGATCAAAGCTGTCTTCACTACAACAACTACAACTGCTATGATGCTTTAACAGTGTCAAAGCATATAGAAGAATGCATACTAGTCAGAGAGATCAGACAAAATGTGCCTGTTTGTCTTTCAGGGTGACACAGTTAAACAGAAGCTAACCTGTAAGATGATCATTAGCTTGAGTTTAGGATTTGGTTACTACTTGACTGATATTTTCAGCGGAAAACCTGCAAGTCTCTTATCATGTTTGAGTGTAGAGGCAGTAAACTCACCGATGTCCTGAACATTGAAGAGGAGCTCATCATAGAGGACATCCTGATCCCTGGAACGCAGTTGGACACTGTAATCTCTCCAGATGGATGTGTGGTTCTCATCGAAAAAACACTCATTAGGCCTCTCGCTGCTGTAGTGAGGACATTCATGCCAGTCTTGAGGAGAGGCACTGGTGGGTCTGTCAGGAAACAGGAAACATTCACTATGAAAATCTCTTCAGCAAAGTAGGTTTCATCTGAACCAATTCTGAGAGACGGATGGGATCAATAAATGTCAAACAGCACATTAGATCATGTGACAAGCTGTGAGCAAATGCCCAGGGCAAGTGTTGGCCAAATGATTGAGCCCCGGCTGCACGTCTGATTTGATAGTTAGCAACTATGAACATTTGAACAAGTTTTGTTTACTTTTTTTAAGTGACATCCGCTGCTAATCCAAGGCGCGAGAACACACATGGAAGCGTACATCGAGCACTGGAAATCTGCAAGAAACAGTAAGACGCGAGAACAGGCAGAAACACGAGCAGCAACTATCCCAGGTCCCAATTACAGCTAGGCTAGGCTACCGCGACTATGTGTGTGTGTGTGTGTGTGTGTGTGTGTGTGTGTGTGTGTGTGTGTGTGTGTGTGTGTGACGGCCCCAGGGCCTCTGCTGGGACTTGGGTGTGTCTGTGTGTGGATTTGTTGCTGTGTGTCCTCTCCTTTGTCTTTCAGAGTGCTGGTTCCTGGGTGGTTGTGCTCATCAAGGAATCGGAGGCAGCTGGCCACTGTCTCCTGTTCCTATAAAACCTGCCCCATCCTGGTTGTCTGGGTCTCCTCTTCCCCTGGCACCACGTTGCATTTTGTTTGGAGTTCTCTTTGATTTTCTGTATAGTTTGGTTGGCATTATCTTAGTTGACCTGGTAGTTTGTTTTCTGCCAGTTTCATTTGTTCGACTTATTATCTCGTAACATTTGTTAAGGACGATTTAACCTTTTTTTTAAATAAATTACTTTTTATTTCATCCTCTACGTGTGCTCCCCTCCTTTGCTATGGTCTCAGAGCTGGACCATAACATATTGGGGGCTCGTCTAATTTGTTGTTAACTTGGTTTAGGTGTAAAATTGTAGTTGGCAAGACGCTGTTTGGCGTTTGATTTTGTAGGGCGCTTTGTTACAAATTCACGCCTTCCAGGCCAGCTGGAGGCTAACGTAGGTTGAGTGGGTTCCCTGTGTTGTGACGTCAGCATTGGGGATTCCTCTTTTGCGCTCGGGTTTTGGGGAGCTGGTGTAGGGAGTTGAGAAATTGTTTTCCCTGTTTGTTCCTTGTAACGTGGTGCTGCGGGACGATGGGGACACTTTGTGCAAATGTGTTTCTTTCTGCATAACAATCACGGTACAAGGGATGGTAAGTTTTGGCCTTTTTGCTGCGCAAATGTTTGTTGAGCTGACTCCCCTGTAGGAACAGCGTTGTGTTGTGGGGTGAAAGTGGTTGGAAGCAGTTGTCTCGGGAGCACGTCCATGGTTTTTGGCAGGGTTGCCAGCTTGCTGGTTGCTTTGCCACACTACTGGGTTTTAGTGCATAAATACCCGCTGTCAGTAGCCCCTGAAGACTAGGGTTGAGTTATTTTAGATCGGGATAGGCAGTTAGAGGGGACGCTCAAGTGCTCTTATGCCTAAGTTGCGCAATAATTGGGCCAATACTGTACATTTTCTTGTTACCGGGGGGCTGTTTGCTGTTGTTGTGTTGGTCCGGTGTTAGTCATGGCAGGAGTGGAGGATTTCCTTGCCGCTCCGTCAGAGGTGTTTTTGGACCAGTGTACTAGAGATCAGTTGGTAAAGATAGCCGATCATTATAAAATATGTGTTGGTGATAAAAGACTGAAGGAAAATGTTAAGGCTATTGTAAAGACCAATTTGTATGAAATGGAATTTTTGTCACCTCCACAAGCGTCACCGGCTATTAATTTAGCTGGGGTTGTTTTCTCAGGCTTTGCTTCCTGATTTGGCCTTAAATTTTGAACAACAGAAGGAATTTTTGCGGTTGCAAATGAAGTTAGAGAAAGAGAAGGAGTTGGAGTTGGAAAGGGGTCGGCAACAAGCAGATTTGGACAAAGCACTGGCACTGGAAAAAATGAGGCAGCAAACAGAAAGGGCTAAGTTGGACTTAGAGTGTGAGAAACTGAGTCTAATGAAGGAAGGTAAATTGTGTAACGTGTCATTGAGTGAAGACTCTGCTCAAAGCAGTGATAATTCTTTATTTATTTCTATATTTTGCGTAATTTGCGTTTGGTGCCTAAATTTAGTGAGAAAGAGGTGGACATTTTTTTCACTTTGTTTGAGCGCGTTGCAGACGCGAGGGGCTGGGCTAAATCGGACCGCATAGTGTTGCTGCAATGTCTGTTGACTGGGCGCACGCAGGAGGCTTTTTCCTCATTGTCCACAAGTGACAGTAACAATTATGTAAAGGTGAAAGCTGTTGTGCTCAAGGCATATGAATTAGTCCCTGAGGCTTACCGCCAGCGGTTTAGAAATTGGAAAAAGGGGGATAAGCCATATCCGGAGTTTGCCCGTGATTTGGTGACTCACTTCACTTGCTGGTGTTCTGCGTCAGATGTGAAGGATTTTGATGATTTGGGTAATTTGATTGTGCGTGAGCAGTTTAAAAACTCAGTCCCAGAGCGTATTGCAATGTACATAAATGAACAGAAGGTAAAGATGGCGGCAGAGGCTGCTGCGCTGGCAGATGACTATGTGTTGACCCATAGATGTAGTGTTGTTGAACCCCGCGGTTTTGGCCGAGAGTCTGACAAGGTTTGTAATTTCTGACACAAAAAAGGTCATTGGAAAAAAGACTGCGCTGTGCTTAAGTCGCGGAATAAGCACAATGGAGCTTATGCGAAGCCAGCTGCATTAGCTGCGCAAATTTCAAATATGGTTATAACCCCGCCACCCGAGAGACCAGAGGCCGACAAGGAAGAACCCGGAACCCAGGCCACCCGCAACCCCACAGAGGGTGAAAAGAGGGCGGGAGGCAACCCACCGCCAGCGAGCTCCTCCCCTTCCCAGCGGCCGAGGGGACCCGCGGGCGGGGCCCCCACGACTACGGGAAGAGGCAGCCAGGGATCCCGCGGTAGTGGACCGGGACCCAGGCGAACCCAGACCACACGGCACGGGCCGGACATGTGGCCAGGAGGCCCTCACCCCCCAGGCCCACCTGGCGAGAGGCCAGCCTTCGCGGAGAGACAGAGCCGCCCCGGCCGCCGACGCGGGCAGGCGCCCCCGCCCCTACAAAAGCAGCCCCCCAGGACCAAAGGAGCACCCCGCCGCACGGGCAGTGGGGGGGACTGGAGACGGGCCCGGAGAGAGGGAACCTCCCAACAGGGCGACACCCGCACGGGCCCGAGAATGGAGGGGCCCAGACCCAGGCATCCCATTCATCCATCCATATTCTATAATAATAATTGTATAGTATACTAACAATAATAATATAGTAATAATAATAATAATTAAAGCTGCAAGCAGCGATGAACGGGCCCTCGCACTCACGGCCACCGCCCCCCATAAGCATATCAAAAATGACACCACCCACGACTTCCTATGTCAAACCATTCAAAAGTTATAGCAGAAAAAAGGGACAACCAATCAGAAGAAGGGGCGGGGCTAATTCAGGCCAATGAAGGTCAAGGACTCCATACAGAATGTGATGACACCACCCACGACTCTATGTCAAACCATTCAAAAGTTATGGCAGAGAAAAGTATTCTAGGGGGCGCTGTTGAGCTATCTTGCCACGCCCATTAATACAAACCATGAAATATCAAATTTATCGCCAGGCCTGTCTTGGTGCAAAATTTGGTGACTTTTGGGGAACTATCAAATATGGACCAATCAGATGAAGGGGGGGGGCGCGCTTTTTGGCGTCTAGCGTCGCCACGGTAACGCTTTTGAAAGAGAAAAGTAATGCGCGTAGTCGCAGGATCGAGACGCATATTTTGATGTATAACACACCTGGGTGCACGTTACGGTTCGTATTAACTGCCAAAGGAATGGCATAAATTGCGCCAAAATTACGCGATTATTCAAAATGTTCAAAATGGCCGACTTCCTGTTTGGTTTAGGCCATGGCGCCAAGAGACTTTTCTTTAAGTTGCGACATGATACAGGTGTGTACCGATTTTCGTTCATGTTCGTCAAAACGTATTGTAGGGCTTGAGGCACAAAGTTTTTTCTGTCTGAACCAATCAGATGAAGGGTGGGCGCGCTTTTTGGCGTCTAGCGTCGCCACGGTAACGCTTTTGAAAGAGAAAAGTAATGCGTGTTGTCGCAGGATGGAGACGCACCGGCGGACACCCCAAAAGCCCCGGAGTCCCCGCAGACGCAGGGGCACGCGGCCCCTGCTCAGCGATGACGGACCGAGGCAGCAATGCCCCCCCAGCACAGGCAGCCACCCCCCAACCAGGCAGAGCCGGGGCCTCCGAGCGGGACCCCCAAGCCTACAGCCCAGCCTACTAGGAATGGCCTGGAGACGCCCAGGCAAAGTCCCCACCCAGGCCACGGCCCACTTAATTTAAGATGATCAGGTTCTCTGTACTGGAATACCAAATCTCCAACCCCCAGAGATCATATCTAATGCTGTCTCAATGTGTTATCTTCCTTTTTTCCCCAAACCAGTTTATACTTTATCTCTTTGAAAATTAAACCTTTGACTTGATTGGTCATCTCAGATTAAATTAACAATGAAGAAGTCTTTCCCCTCACTTTGTCTTGATGTAGAAAATGCGCAAATCTCCTGGCTCCGAGAGGTTCTGGAAAGCGCCAACATTCCAACTGCACCGAAATGTTTCCATGTTGGTGGAGACACATCCATTGAAGTGTGGTTGTTGCTGTGGGAGGACTGTAAGGAAAGGGAGAACAGGGAAGAAAGAGATGAGAATTAAACATCTAATTACACTTTTTTCCATTTAAACTTGATCTATTTTCTTAGCTGCCACTCTTATAAATTACTGTTGCACCTGAAAATCACTAAAGTATGGGATAATAACTACAACTCAGTTCTTGTGAGCGACCAGGCTGCAGGCCGACCATCAGAATTTTCCTGGAAGTCCTTCTAGTGGGTGCCAGGAGAAAGCTGCAGTCAGGGAGTTCATTCCATCCACTGTCGTGGAATAATCTATTTGTTTTGGCTTTACTTAGAACCACGCTCCACCAGAAACAGCCATGATTTACTGCCTGCATAAACTGAAACCATATGTGGACTGCACAGATACAGCTTTAACAGGCTTCAGTCAAACATGTCAAATGCATGTGTGTGTCAACGCTGCAAAACTGAGAATATAAAAAGAAAAACTTCCAAAAGCGATGCATGGGAGTGTAATTCTAAAAAGTATTCTTTTAAATGGAATGCTTTGACGCCCTCCGGTAGATCCCTCACGTAAAGAAACACCAGTTCATCAAAAAGATTTCTGCCCATTTGCTTTTGTGATCCTGTGACTGAGAAGGCCTGAGCACATTATTGTCCTCATACCGTTCCCAAAGACCAGAGATGCTGATAACCTTGGTGAAAGTCCAGGATAGCCAAGAAATTCCTCCACTTTTATGGTCAAAGGTGTATTAATGGGTTTATCTGACTTAACCTTCTGTGCAGCCATATTCCCACAGGTATGGGCTCAAATTAATGCCATAAGTATTTTGTATCTGTAAATAAACTTTGTACTTTGTAGAAATATTTTGTGCGTGTGCAAAAAATATTTGTACTTGCAAAAAATATTTGTACTTGTAAAAATATTTTGTGCGTGTGCAAAAAATATTTGTACTTGCAAAAAATATTTGTACTTGTAAAAATATTTTGTGCGTGTGCAAAAAATATTTGTACTTGCAAAAAATATTTGTACTTGTAGAAATATTTTGTACGTGTGAAAAAAATATTTGCACTTGCAAAACATATTTGTACTTGTAGATACAAAGCTACAAACTTTTTACAAAGCTACAAACTTTTTTTACAAAGCTACAAACTTTTTTTACAAAAGCTACAAACTTTTTTTCAAAAGCTACAAACTTTTTTTACAACTACGAGTTATGGCACTGTTTTGACGTGCCAAAACTAAGAGCCAATCAGAGATCTTTGGCACGGGTTTCAAAGCGTTTCTGGAGAGCCAATCAGCACATTGCATCGCCTACTGACGTTGTCGCCATATTGGATGTGGCAAGACTGGGCTGCAAACTAATACAAGTAAATGGACTTATTTTCATAAAGCGCCTTTCTACAAAGAAATGTACGTTTTATGTCTCATTTATTCATTCACACATGCACTAATATACTTGGGAAACAGTTAGGCATCAAATATAATATATTTAATTTTCTCAGACGGCAAAAATAAGAACTTTATTGATCCCTGTGAGAAAGTGAGCAACCCCTCCCCTTCTCACCTGACTTGTTTTTAATGTGTGTGGCAGAGTGGAGGATTGGGCGTGGTCTGCGGGGGAGCAGCACACAGGTGTGCCTGGTTCTGCTAATTGGAGCCCACCTGTGTCCAATCAACCTCTCCACCCTGCCTGGGTATATAAACAGCAGCTGCATACCGGAAGAGGGGTCTGCTGATTTGGGATAGCTTGTTGCGAGGCTATGCCCCATTGTGCCATTTTTTAAGACTACTGTTTTTGCCTTCACCTGTATGTCTTTGTGCTTTTTTACACCTTTTTACAATAAAAAGCCTTATTTTTTGGCATTCTACGCTTTGCAAGGTTTTTTTTACACCTCATCACCCAGCTCCAGTTTTGCCTTGTCCCCTTGTACGTGGGGAGGCCGCTCTGGTTCCTCACATTTGGTGTCAGGAGTGGGATCTTTGGCGCCACCTGAAAACTGGAGAGAAGAGGTGGGAAGCGACGCCGTGGGTTTGGCGGAGTCTGGGAGACCCGGTGACCAGCAGGAGTCTGGGAGACCCGGTGACCAGCAGGAGTCTGGGAGACCCGGTGACCAGCAGGAGGTCTGTAACCGGCAGGATGCGTCCTCGGATACCGGGAGGAAGCGTCCTCGGATACCGGGAGGAAGCGTCCTCGGATACCGGGAGGAAGCGTCCTCGGATACCGGGAGGAGGCGTCCTCGGATATCGGGAGGAGGCGTCCTCGGATACCGGGAGGAGGCGTCCTCGGATACCGGGAGGAGGCGTCCTCGGATACCGGGAGGAGGCGTCCTCGGATACCGGGAGGAGGCGTCCTCGGATACCGGGAGGAGGCGTCCTCGGATACCGGGAGGAGGCGTCCTCGGATACCGGGAGGAGGAGTCCTCGGATACCGGGAGGAGGCGTCCTCGGATACCGGGAGGAGGCGTCCTCGGATACCGGGAGGAGGCGTCCTCGGATACCGGGAGGAGGCGTCCTCGGATACCGGGAGGAGGCGTCCTCGGATACCGGGAGGAGGCGTCCTCGGATACCGGGAGGAGGCGTCCTCGGATACCGGGAGGAAGCGTCCTCGGCAACTGGGAGGAAGCGGCCGGCAACCGGAGGAAATGGCCGTTTTCCTGTCTCGCAACAGGGTTGGCGAGACTCCAGAGGGGGAGGGAAGTGTGAGAAAGTGAGCAACCCCTCCCCTTCTCACCTGACTTGTTTTTAATGTGTGTGGCAGAGTGGAGGATTGGGCGTGGTCTGCGGGGGAGCAGCACACAGGTGTGCCTGGTTCTGCTAATTGGAGCCCACCTGTGTCCAATCAACCTCTCCACCCTGCCTGGGTATATAAACAGCAGCTGCATACCGGAAGAGGGGTCTGCTGATTTGGGATAGCTTGTTGCGAGGCTATGCCCCATTGTGCCATTTTTTAAGACTACTGTTTTTGCCTTCACCTGTATGTCTTTGTGCTTTTTTTACACCTTTTTACAATAAAAAGCCTTATTTTTTGGCATTCTACGCTCTGCAAGGTTTTTTTTACACCTCATCACCCAGCTCCAGTTTTGCCTTGTACGTGGGGAGACCGCTCTGGTTCCTCACAATCCCACATAGGAGTAATTCATGTTATATCAGCTATAGAGAACAAGGTAGTGCCGAAAAACAATATATATACACAGGGAGCCAATACGGTCTTTTTCTTTGTCAAATTTTTCAAGATATCCCTCCATTTTCACATTCCCAACAGAAACTCGTTCATTCACTGATTCAATTATTCATTCATTCTCTTCACCCACCACAAGGCGGTAGGTGAGATACATATTGGACAGGTTGGACACTCACTCACTCCTACTGATAGCTCAGAACCACCAGTCAAGTCAGCATGCGTGTTTCTGGACTGTGGGAGGAAGTTGGAGCACCTGGAGAAAACCCACACGGGCACAAAGAGAATGTGCAATCACTATCATGATTGCACAATTGTCACATCCACTGCAATCACCACGGACAAATAAGAACTTGTCTCTTTAGCAAAGCACTGGAGAGAAAATGTGGGGCCATCCGTCCAATGAGTAAAACTTGACTTAAAATGGGTTGTACCAAGCGCACAAATAAATCGATAACAAAATGAATCCAAATAAATGAGTCTAGACAAGTCCAGACTTCAAACCAACTGAAACACTGTGCAGGCACCTCAAGGAGCTGGCAACAAATAAAAGCAAGTACACCTCCATGAACTGAAGCAATGTTGTCAAAATCATTGAGCCTAAATTCAGTCACACACACCAAACAGAGCCAGCACAGTGCCACACACACAGTCTGGCATCACAGGGCCCTCTGAGTGACAGGAGCATCGTTGGTGAGAGCAGTGGTTGAACCATGCCAGCTTCCTCTTACACACAGAGCTCATCTCTTTGTAAATAACTCCAACATGGAATAGGCACAAAACGTCCTACCTCCACCCCCACGGATTCACTATGTATTATTTTATTCATCACTCTACCTCATTTCAGCTGCATCCTGTTGCACAAATCTTTCTTTCTAGCCCTTTGTTTTTATTTATTTACTTATGTAATCCCTTAATCTGTGTTTTCCTTCTGTAAAATGTGTATTTTTATGCAACATGTGTTCTCTCTTTCCAACGTGGAACTTGAATTTCATGAAGGAAACCTCCCCAAGGGATCAATAAAAGTTTGATCTATCTATCAATCTATCTCTGGGGTTAATCAAATACAAAAACAGGCAGTATATGAGCTCATAGCCTCCAGGCTTTTACAGTACCAAATTTTAGGAGCTTCATCTTTAGCTGTTTTTCTTGCTCGAGGACGACTGATATCCTTGAAACAGAATTTTTTCCCCCCTTGACCACAGGATGTGTCTGTCTTCTGACAGGTGTTTACGAAATTATAAACCCCTCACTGCAGCTCTTAGAATTAAATAACATTTTACCAGCTGAAATATACTCTTCACTGCAGTGATTTCTTTTTTTTACTGAAAACTCTCGTTGCCTTGTTGAATACAGACGGTGGCTTTTTTATTCTTTTCTTTTTTTTATATATCTTTTTATTTCACAATAATTTTCACAATTCACATTTTCACATGCATGATTTCTAATATACCCACATTCCTACCCTCCCCATAATTACCCTAGGGGAAAAAAAACATACATTAAGGGAGAACAAAATTAAATAAATATAAAAAAATAAATAAATAAATAAATAAATAAAAAAAATATATAATGGCAGCAACAGCAATATCAAACTATATATATATCCATACATACATACAAACATACATACATATAAGGCACAAGTTCGAAAATAAAGATACTCATTGGTCCCCTTTGGAAAAATTATCCAGTTTTGAAAATAATGGGAACCAAAATTCTTGAAAAATATGAGCACGGTTGTATTTTTCTAAAGTAAATTTTTCCAATGGTAAAAAAACTGAAATTGGATCAAAAAAAAAAACTTGAAAGTTGGAGGGGAATCATCTTTCCAAAGTAAAAGTATGCATTTCTTAGCGAAGTATGTGATCATAATTAATATCCTGCTTTTTTTCCGGTCTAACTGAAGATCCAGTGTGTCATTTAATAAATAGAAATTGGAGCTTAACTCAAAATTAATTTCTAATACTGACTGTGTGAAGGAATGAATTGATTTCCAGAAACTTATTAAAAGATCACATTCCCAAAACATATGTACAAATGTTCCATCGATTCTTTTACATCTTGGCTTTTTTATTCTATCCAAACACTGCTGATTGTATGTCTTGGTGGGCACCAGCAGCAGCCAATCAGAGATTAACAGGCTGGCTTGGTACCAATGAGTGTTAGAGCAGGCTGGCTCCTCTGCAACCGAGATGCAGCTCTTGCAGCTGGTGATGCATACCTTAGACCTATTTCGAAGAACCACTGTTATAGGTTAAAAATAACCTGTTTACTCAATCTGGGTCCTCCTTGGAACTGTGCCTCATCAGGGTTAATAGAAAAATAAATTTGACACCCCTCTATGCAGAGCATTTTTTGACTCATTTTAAAATGATACATTTTCCACTTATCACAAACAAGAGCTACAAGGAAACCTGACTTGAAAGACTGTTGAATGATATGGATTTATTCTTTATTAAGTTTTTTTTTTATCATTTTATTATTTTTTGTGTGTATTTGTTATCATGGTTTTATTATAATTACTTTTTTTTAATTAGTGTGAAAGCATTTGCCTTCAGGCAGGGGGGCAAACTGCGACCAAATGGTTGTATTTTTTAATCTTCAGAGCAAGTACAAGTATTTTTTTTTCTTGCTCCGATGCAATATACAGATTTTCAGACTTTGGCAGTTTCTTCCATGTTTGACATTTATGACCCGAATATTTTATTTTTCATGAAACAAACATGACTCATCTGACCACATGTATTTACTTCAGGTTTGAAGAATTTGCCGTTAGCAGCAAGCATATTCCCATATACCTCAGAATTAATCTTGCTCCGTCTGTCAGCAGTCAGATCATCAGTTAACACCGTTGCACGTGCTTTATGACATAAAACTTCCATTCTTTCCTTTCACCATCATTCTAATGGAACTATTTTTTTCTTGACTTCGTCTGTCCAGAGAATTCCCTGTAGGCTACTGGAATCAGATGTTTGCTGGGAAAGTCTTATCTGTCTTTCTTCTTCCTGAATATAATCCCTGTTTTAAAACCTCTGTATTTATGTTCAGCGAGGCATCTCGTGATTGTACAGTTTGTACAGCGATGACATGCCTACCTTCTCTAGAATAATTTCTGTGCCGTAGCGAGGTTTTCCTTTACCGAGGAAGGGATCTGCAATGATCCACTTCTTAAAGGCCTCACACTGCTTTTGAACACACCAGCGCTGTCGTTCTATTTAAAAATGTACCACACCTAATGTTTTTGTTATTCTCTTCACCGGCACTGAGATATCCTTGGACTACATTTTGGCATTTCCAGTCAATGAGCTCCCAAATGGTAACCTATTTATAGAGCTGAGCTAAATACTTCAAAATAAAATACCTCTGTGACACCTCTGCCTATCAAGTCATTATTTATTCTCTGGTTTGGTCCTGTTTTAACTCATATCAGATGAGTGTCTGGGAGTCGGTTTCACCTGAAGCACATTTTCAACACAGAACTTCTATTTGTTAAAGATATATGAAGCCTGCACAAAAGAAAAGGTGCCTTTATTGCTAATCAACACCTGACTCTGACAGAAAGGGTAAGAATCTAAAAGCGAACACATATTACTGTAACGTTAGGGCTGGGCGATATGGACCAAAAGTCATATCTCGATATTTTCTAGCTAAATGGCGATACTCGATATATATCGATATTTTTTCTGTGCCATAATTGGGGTTTCCCCCAAAGCATTATAGCATAGCATCTCTGTTAGCTTCATTTTTTCTGATGCAAACCCTTAAAAAAACACTCAGTTTTAATACAAAGCCTCGTGCCAAATGTCACACAGGTTCCTTTATTAACAGAGGTCTGCACAATATCAAAATGTATAAAACAAATGAAACTGCATATATAGAATAAAAATGCTTCTTGAATAAAATAAAACAAATATCCCTTTCCTGCATAACAATTACATTTAAAATACACTGTGCAATTAATACAATGTAGAGTAACAGGCAGACTTTTCCACTGAGGTTGACAGTTGTGCAAATAAGAACACATTTGTGCAAATCTCAAATAAAACATTCAAGTTAATTTCTCACAAAATAAGCTATATCAAAATCATAAAAAAAAATCGATATAAACGATATTGTCTCGTACCATATCGCGTTTGAAAATATATCGATATATATTAAAATCTCGATATATCGCCCAGCCATATGTAACGTTAATGTATGTTACTGTTTGGTGATTGCCACTGTTGTGCTTACTGTTGTGCTCACTGTTGTGCTCGTGTGTCAGCATCAGTGCTGCTGTGTGTGCTAAGCAGCTGTGCAGCAGAGTTCACTTATGGTTTAAGTAAACACATGAGCAGTCCACCCACAGCGCCCTCTGAATACAGTCCTCGGAGCCACAACACGCCTAGACAATTTGGTAGATGGTAATATCCATTTACAACGTATCCTCATTACAGGACTCCTCTTGCTAAACAACCACAAGATACGGAGTAAACATGTTTACATCATGATTTCTCTCTCAGCGCTACCAACAGTCTATTTCAGGCTGAAACACAACATCCTCACTCCATTTGTTTTGACCCGAGCGGAGACATTTCCTTTCAGCTGTGATTTGCAGGGAACCAGGAAATAGGAGCTTATATTAATTCCCCTTAAAGGACAAAGTCTTCCTCCCTGCAGACCCTGTTAATTATTAGCTGGAACAGAGCTCATCGTCTCTCTTTGTTTACTCAACCCACTGATGATAATTAGTGCGTTTTTTTCTTCTTCTTCTTATATTAGATCTATTAACATCGGCATCGGCTACTGGTGGGAATCAGTCATTAACGAGCTTGCTGTGAGCAAACAGGACGAGGGCTTATTTAAAGAGTCACATGTTCTGACACTGACCGCTGCACTGCTCAGGGGGAAATGCCTCATGTTCTGCGTTTAGAAAAGCTATTTCCTGCACTGGAAAAGGGCCACAATATGCTGTCATTTCAAAACCTTGTACAAGCTTGATGAGAGAGAATGGTGGGAAAAGAAAATTATTCAGTCAAATGCAAACTCCAATAACAACCAATGTTCTAACATCAGGGACAAAAGCCGTGCTGGTTTGGTAGCAAAGAGGGAGGGGTGGGGGTTGGAGGAGGTACGGGGGGGCAGGGGGGCACAGAGAGGGCAGTTCCTAGAAGTACCGCTGGCAGCTAGCGCTTCAAAGTATCAGGGAAGTGAGAGGAGTTATTTTGGTGAGCTGTTATTTTGAAATAACAAGTTCCATCCATCCACTCCATCGAGGGCTCCCCAACAACAACCACATGCCAGTTCTGGACCTCTGATTTGGCCCATGGGAAATAAATATTTTTCACATTAACACCGTTACGGTTTGTCTTAGATTCTGGCACAAAAACGAACTTCTGTAAGAAAAGATCATCCTTTTCAAAGTCAGTCCATCAGAGGGCCACCCACTCACTCACTCACTCACTCACTCACTCACTCACTCACTCACTCACTCACTCACTCACTCACTCACTCACTCACTCACTCACTCACTCACTCACTCACTCACTCACTCACTCACTCACTCACTCACTCACTCACTCACTCCTTCAGGAGTGAGTGAGTGATAGACAACTATAATCTCTTTAAGACATAATAGCTAACAGACTTTTGTTTTATTCCTTATAAATTCATTTACAATTGAAATAATTGTTGTTGGAACTAAAAAACACAAAAATCCAATACTTTACAGCGCATTTACTCTCGCGTACTGTTGCTCTAAATATTAAGTACTGTGATGAACCATAACATGTCCTTCAACATAAAGAAGGACCACCTTCTTTCACCAACATGAGGAACATCCTGCTGCAGAGTGATGGAGAATGCACTTTCATAGTTTCATATGCTGAATCCCAATCTCCACCTTAAACCCTCCAGCCCTGAACCCTCACATACTTTCAGTGACGTCAGCGTCACGTGATCAAGTGTGAGAGGGTGTGAGGGCTCCAAATGGTATAAATAGGAATGGGACAGCACTTAGCAGAAACCGGACTTCTTTTTTTTTTATAAACTTTATTTAACATTTCAATTTACAAAATTCCTAGTCAGATCAAAATGTTACGTACCGGTTTTATAAGTTTGGGAATGATCATCCTACGGATGTTTGAAAACAAAGTGGTAGCCTATATAAAGGAGCATAAAATTCAACAAAGAACACAATTTTATGCGCACAGTACAATATGTATTTCCTTGTTAATGTAGTGTCTTTCTTTCAATCTACCCATACCAGCAGATACAATACGCCAGGCTCAATCGCCGAGTAATTTCATTTTTGTAAGAGCGTGTAAACTGATGGTATCCTGAGTTAAATATTCCAGCTGTGTTATGACCATCTAAAATTACTTTCCATTTTGAGCATGATGTCATTTCATTTTTGTAAGAGCGTATGTATGTAAGAGCTAAATATTTCAGTTATATTATTACTATTCACTGCAACGTTTTTGTTCAACTTGCTGAAATTGTTTAAATCTTGTGGTCATAAATAAATGAATAACCAAATTACTGCCTGACTTGTTTGTGTTGGATCTAAAACTATCTTGCTAGTATTTACATGTATGCATTTCTGTTAACATAGGGAATCTTAATTCAAACACTGTACTCAGATCAAAGAAAAGCAAGTCTTGTTTATTAAACAGCAGGTCAACTGAGGATTTGTCTAATATAAAATGAAAACAAAAGAAAATGAACGTCAAATTATGAATGAAAAAATGATGAAGAAAACTAAATTTTAGCTCCCTGTTTGTAAAGGAAATAATAGGGCCGTTGAAAAATCATCACGGGACAACAGTTTCTGAATTTAAATCACCAGTGGGCTATGTATTTATACAAGCGAACTTCTTCCGTCTCCAGGCGCAGATGGTTCCTTTTCCTCCCCCCCATTTTGTTTACGTTCTCCCTGGCAGTAAGGGCTCAAAATGTCTGCCGGGAGCCCTCGCGCACTTAACGATTTTAGGAATGGGACCGCCCTGAACCCTTACGCAAGTTGCGGGAGCACGCACGTAAGTCTGCGAGTCTGTGAGGGTGGAGATTGGGATTCAGCTATAGTTTCCCAAATACTCTGTTATTGGCTTCCATCTGATCCCATCGGAGGCACTCCATGCAGACGTGTATGGTTTAAAACACAGCATGTAAGACTAAACAAAACAAAAACCAAATGAATTTTGAAGCACAATTTTGACGCTGAAATCATGAGTATGTTTGATGTTTATAAGTTTGCTTAGGTAGCTCTCCCACCGGGCAAGCAGTGTTTAATCACAGAAACAAGAGACCAGTCGAAGTCGGTTTGCTTGAGAACACAATCACATTTTAAGACTAAGTTTGGCCACTAAATTTGAATGGGCTGCCTTGCTGAAAGTGGATGACCCTGACTACGGTATTATATTTGAAACGATATGGGATACTCAATAAAAAAAACAAAAATAGGGATAAAAGTAATAATAAACTGGTAAATATTGCATGTGCTGCAAAACGTAACTGACTCTACGCAACATAGTCATCAGAATCAGAATCAGAATCAGGTTTATTGGCCAAGTCAGGTCAAACAAGAAAGGGAATTTGACTTGGTTATTTTCGCTCACTGTACAGTAAATAGACAAATGACAGCTCTTATTAACATAATAGTCATGGTGGTTAAGTAACAATGTCTTCATTCAGAGGCTTCTTCAGATTTGCTGCACGGCAGAAAGCATCTCCGCCAACTTTCAAACTTCTTTTCTTCTTTCCTTTTTTTTCTCTTTACTTTTCATGTTTTCATTATGCAAAGTACCTTGAATTGTCTTCTTAGTAAAATGTGCTTTACACATAAACGTGCCTTGCCTTCTACAATGACTCTTTAGTCACTTTATAAATCTGACTCACTGGCCGACTCAAAAGCCTTTTACAGCAACCATTTCATTTCCCTTTGGGGATTACTAAAATATTGTCAATTGCAATGATTTACAGTAAATAGACTTAACTGAGAACCAAAGCAGGATATGACAATGAGAACATGTCCTCAGATAGCTCATCTGTAAACTTATTGAGAGGTTTGATTAAACAAATAAGAGCAGCAGACGACAGTGCATGAATGAAATAGTCGACAGAGACCAAGTGGATATGTAAATAAAATCCAGGCCATATGTGAAAACACATGACTTTTCCACTGCCACTGGGCAGAAAACTTGGCCCCCACACACCAAACAGCGTCCCATTGTTTGGCAGTGAAGTGCTCAACAGAATTCCTGGTAAGCTACTTCACTAGAAATCTGCTGGCTCTCTGCGGAGGGCTTCGCTATTGTGCAACACATTTTGTGCTCATCTGAATACCGAAGCCATGTGTGAAGTACGCCGTTCTTAATGTTTTAAAACTTCTCAGCTTGTTGCCACTCAAAAATGTACCTTGCTTTACCTTGAGTGTTGGTCCCAGAGTCAGCTGTGCATTTAAAAAAATGTCCAAACCAAACAAACCAACATCATTTAAAGATAATTGCAATCGGATGTTAAATACAGCAACACCGACGGTACACAACATGACACAGGGTGTGTTGTGCAATAAGTGGGATTAGCGCCCCAACTCTTTCTGGCCAACGTGAGTAAACTTTAAAGGATCACTATTAAATGTGGGTACAAAATCCTACCTTGCGTAAAGTCCTGCAGCGCTGATGCAGTGAAGGCGTGAAGGAAGAAGAGGAGCACGATGAGGACAGCTGCCATGACGGAGATTTGTGCTGGAGACATATGGCTGATGTTAGTTTTTCAGCATGATCCACCCAGTTAAACCCCATCTGCCATAAAGACCCAGCCCACTAACACCATTAAACCAAGATGCTGCTACCACCCCTTAAAAAATATAAAAGGTTGCATAATAAAACTGTTCAGAGCCATAAAGCTGCAGGCTGTGTCGATAAAAACATTTATCAGACATATAATAATCAAATACATTTTAGAATATCTTATCTATTTATATTTGTTGCTGGTTTTTGTTGACAAAGTTAGTTAGTTGTCCTTTAACAGTGCGCACATTTGTGTTTCAACTTCATGCTGCACGTTGACATACCTCCAAATGCAGACAACTTGTTTTTATTCATTCATTTACACTGAGGCAAAAAAGTATTTAGTCAGACACCAATTGTGCAAGTTCTCCCACTTAAAAAGATGAGAGAATACTTTTTTACTTTTTAATACTTTTTTGCCCCACTATATTTGCTGACTTGTTTATCCTCTGATAATCGTAATTACCTTAATTTGCATATTAATATTGTGTTATTATATTAACTTCATTTGAAATCAGTCTTGCCATTTGTAACTGAAGTCACTACTTGATCATTTTATTTCTTTTCTGCTTGTGGTTTTTCCTGTTTAAGTATTTTGATGCCACCTCAATCAAACTGGCTACACACAATCTGAACATGAACCGATAATGAACATAATTGGATCAATTTTGATCGCAGTTCTCTTCTGACAATCGCTGGTAAGGTTGAACTCCTCTTGAGTGCTCTAATGTGGGTTAGGGATCACAGAATCTCCTCAGAAGGACGGCTGGACAGCACCGACCTCAAATCAGATCCTTCAGCCGACCCACCCACCAGGTGAGCGATCTTTTCAGGCTTACCAACTATGCTCAGACCTCTGCCCGAGACCCGGCTGTGACAAAGCCACAACAACTGAAAGTCTTTTTAATATTGTCACCGAAAAAGGCATTTAAAACATAACGTCCACTGGGAGCTCTCACCTCCTCTGCTGAGGTTGGCTGAGGATAGGGGAGCCCCCGGGCAACTCCAGGGCTGTAGGCATGTAGCATCACCATATCAAAGGTCCATGGGACTTGTAGTACCTGAACAAAGGTGGGTGTGCTCCAGCTGGCTTCCGGATATTCAAATAATTCAATTCAGTTCAAAACTTTGTCATAAATTGATTATTATTGCAATAGCTTTCATGATTTAAGTCTCTCTCAAACAGTCATTGTAGATGTTTATACTGTAGCCGTGGGCAGGAAGGATCTCCTGTAGCAGTCTGTGTTGCAGCAGATCTCAGTAAGCTTCTGACAGAAAAAGGTGAGGAAACTCAGGGTTGTCCATGCTCTTCTTCGTTTTATGAAGTGTCATCCTTCAGAGCGGTCCCCAGAACAGATCCAGCCTTTTTCCTGACTTTGCCCAGTTTCTTTAGGTCATTTGCTACAAAACCCTGAAGGACCCAAGCTCCCTTAAGAAGTAAAGTCTGCTCTGACCTTACATCAGTGTTGTATCTCCAGTCCAGTCAGTCCAATCTGTCGTCCAGATATTTGAACTCATCCACCGCCTCCACTTCTTCTCCCATGATGGAAAATCTATTCGACTTAATCCTAGCTCTCCTAAAATCCACAATCATCTCCTGTGTCTTGCTCACATTCAAGATGAGATTGTTCCCACACCATGCAACCCACCGATCCACCAGTTCTCTGTAGTCGCAATCTCTCTCTAGGTCGTCTTCAGACTAGCCGTCCATCGTTGTCTCCAGTCATCCCGATTCTCCATACATCTTTCCAGTTCGCTGGTACTCTCGGCCCCTGCATCCTTCTTGAGTATGTCCACATATGTTGGTGTAGGACGTCCTCTTGACCGGCGCCCACGTGTTGGCTCCCACAGCACCAGCTTGCTGGCTGACATTTCTGTGTGTCTTTGGCAGTGCCCTGCAAGTCTCATTCTCCTTACAGCAACCTTTTCGCTCACCCTTGGTATTCCTTCATATAGGACATGGTTGGTTACATGTGCATACTTGCTGATGTTAAGCACTGCACGCAACATCCTGGTGTAGCACCCGTCCAGGGATTTCACTAGGGTTGGTTTGAGGGTCCAGCATTTACTGCCATAGAGGAGAACAGACTCTACTGTCGCGATCAGTCTAACAATACTGTGATTATTACGGTAGCTTCATAATGGTGGTTGGAACAGTTTCCTCACAGCGAGATGGTTCCTGGTTCCACTCCAGGCAGGAGCCTTCTGTGTGGAGTTTGCATGTTTTCTCTGTGTTTGTGTGGGTTTTCTCTGGGTACTCCGACTTCCTCCCACGGTCAAAAAACATTATGTCAGATCAATGGTGATTCTAAAGTGCCCACAGCAATGAGCGTAAGTGTGTGGTTGTTTGTCTATATGGCTCAGTGATTAACTGGTCACCTTTCCAAGATGTACCCCTACCTGGAATAGGCTCCGCCAGATCCTTGTGAGCCAGAACCAGATGTAGGTAATAGATGGATGACGACTATGTCCTTTAAACTAAAAGGCTTAGTGGTTAGCACTGTTGCCTCACAGCAAGAAGGTCCCCAGTTCGACTCCCAGGCCCAGCAGGGTCTTTCTGTGTGGAGTTTGCATGTTCTCCCCGTGCTTGCGTGGGTTTCCTTCGGGTACTCTGGTTTCCTCCCACAGTCCAAAAACATGCATACTAGGTTAATTGATTATTCTAAATTGCCCGTAGGTGTGAGTGTGATGTGTCTGGTTGTTTGTGGGGACTGCGGGTGGAAACTAGCATTTCTGCTAAACCCAGTGTATTTACACTTCTTAATGTAGTGTTCATTAATATGCATTGTCCCGTCTAAAAATAAACTTAAAACTTAAACTGCGTCATTTTCCTTTCGAGTAACACTTTGCATCAAAATGTCACTCTGTCTTCTCTGAAGAGTTTCATCACATCTACAGTCTTTCTTTTTGTATTATTTAATATGTTTAAAGAAAAATAAAAAATAAAAATCACAGACGAGGTAAAGGGCTGCCACTGCAGTGAGGACTTTGAATACACCCCACTTGTTGGTGCCTTAAAAGAAGCCTGTAGAACATGTTTTCTTTCTTGGTATTCTGACCATTTATCCTTTCATGAGACTCCCTGCTTTTTTAAGACCTTGTTTGCATCTTGGTTACTTGTAACAGTTAAAATGAGATAATCTCACAAGCCACAGAAAGCACCCTATTAGCATAAAAGTGAAAGGGGGCGTGCTTTCTTATTTGGACAGATGAGGATAACCATGTGATTAGAATTGTGATTAGAACTGCAACTATGGAAATGTTCCTCTCAAATGCTATTGACACAGGTTATTCAATCTAAACCTTATCCTGAACATGAAGAATGTAAAACATTGTTTCTAAAATGATGTGGTCTAGGTTGTTATTACAGTAAAATACCGTGGGATAATGAGTCGTATGTGTAAAAAAAAACACACTGATACTGATATTAAATACATGTATATTGTGGTTATATTGCTCGGTTATTGTGGTTCGATGTCCTCAGCTGACATGCCTCTGCTGAGCAATTTCTAATTATTTTCATTTCTAATTCTATGTATTCAGAGTTTGCCCGGGTGACTGTTGACACATTTAGCTCTTTGATGGGCCAAACTCAGAGAGCATGTTTAAACTTTACTAGGATTTTAACTTTCACTGCTTTATAAAGTTCACTGGGCTCCTGGGAATGCTTCAGAAACGGTTTTACCCCTGCGCTCCCCTCACCGCTCAAGTCCACCGCCAAGTTATTTGATTCCATGGTTTGTTTGTTTTATAAGATTACGTTCTGTTGAATGGTACCAGTTAAGCCCCTCTCTGAACCTATATTTTCCCACAGGTGGATACTAGTTAGACCTTCAAATAACATGCAGAAATGTTACAGCAAACAGGATGCACCTGTTGCAAGTGCAATAATCACAGAAAACAATCTAATTTTCATCCATTTGCAAATTAAACATTATAAATATTAGTTCTTAGTCAGCTTTTTTAAAGAGGCTGCACGCTAAAATGCAATCTACTTGAATGATAAAATCTAGATACATGGGTATTAGCAGCCTGTTAAGTAACACAACTAATCATATTCAGATGGTAAACAGCTCATATTAGATAGTCAAGTCCTGGATTTGGATCCACAGTATAATTTTAAATATTTGTATTTATCTATCATGTGGAGTATGTTCTCTCACACCAGTAAGTAATCATGAGTATGTGGAGGTCAGTGGTTCCCCAAAGACACCATGTCCCATGGTGAGACTGCAAACCACCAGTCTTTTTATGGAGATCCTTTACTCCATAAAATGTTGCCTCAACATAAATATTCAGCTTAGACACATTCAAAGAAAAAAAAAATGATCTCAGACAGAAATTCAAGCTAAATATTTTTATTTTTTATTGCCTCAAAACATTGATCGATTATTTGATTTTGCTCCTATAAATACAATATAAAATATTTACCTCTAACGAAAGAAAACAACCGCGGTTGAATTGGTTTGATATTGGATATTGGATATTATGAATTCAACACCCATAAAACTTGTGATACATACCACTGATTTTGGTCAAACCACTTGTGATGTGTTTATGGTCATCTAGACTATATATCACAAAACAGTAATTATTAAAAAATCATATATATGGGCATATATATGGGCTGATTTAAAAATCATATATAGGGGCTGATTTAATGTGGT
The DNA here is from genome assembly GCF_033807715.1 of Cololabis saira. NCBI lineage: Eukaryota > Metazoa > Chordata > Actinopteri > Beloniformes > Belonidae > Cololabis > Cololabis saira. Next base: position 40,515,962 of record NC_084597.1, read on the forward strand.
TTTAATGAATTCAACACCCATAAAACTTGTGATACATACCACTGATTTTGGTCATATTGCTTGTGATGTGTTCATGGTCATCTAGACTATATATCACAAGAGAGTAATTATTATAAAACCATATTATGGGCTGATTTAATGAGGTTTAATGAAAACAATTGGTGTTATGTATCACAAGTTTTATGGGTGTTTAATTCATAATATCCAATATCAAACCAATTCAACCGCGATAGAAAACAATGTTACTGTCTGTCTTGTTTACACATGTGAACTTGTAGCTACCCTGAAATAAAAGTAGCAGATTTTGACCTCTGATGTAGTTTCGCAGACCATTAACATAAAAGCTGCTTTTGTCACAAAAATAATGTCAGGGGATGATTCATGCAGAGGACTCTGGACATTTACAGAATAAAGAGATGTAAATGTGCAGGACAGACGGGACATGTCACTCACCACCGCCGTGAAACAAACAGATTGTCTGCTCCCCGTCCTGGAGCTCTCACTGCTCTCCTGGTTCAAGCTGCAGCAATTCCCAAAGGTAGAGACTCCTAAATTGCTAGAAAAAATAATTGGGAAGGCAGGATGTTAATAAACTGTATGATTCACCACCACATAGACTGTTATAGTGACCCTACGCTGTCGAAGAAAACCTCCGATTCCGCCTGGAAGCAGCCGCTTGACTGCGGCTGAAAGAACTGGGAGGCGCAGCCATCTGGTGGTGGGGTCTGGTATGACAGGCAGGTTTATTTATATAGCACAATTCAACACGAGGTCATTCAAAGTGCTTTACATCAACATTAAAAGCGGCAAGACATAATTAGACAGTAAATAACAAATAGCCTACAATGAAATAAAATTATGAGAAAAGAAGGTAAAATAATAAAAAGCACAAGTTGTTAAAAGTAAGGGCAGTAGAGTATAGGGTTGCCACCTTTCAGAAATAGAAATAAGGGACGCCCTGATTTCAGCAGCGCAGGAGCCAAAAAAAAAGCCCCAAAAACTTCTAAACTGAATAAAAATGTGTTTATTTTATATGAAAAAACTAAATGCTTTGATTTAAAGTTTAAAGTGCTTTAATAGCATTGAACTTGCATGACTGTATAGACAGCCAACCATACTAGCAACTGAAATATCCTCTTATGCTATGTATGTCCACATCAGCCCAGATGTATAATATAGCCTACAGGTGAAGAATATGGTGTAAAAGTTAACTTATTTCAATAATTCAACTAGAATATGGTGTAAAAGTTAATTTATTTCAATAATTCAACTAGAATATGGTGTAAAAGTTAATTTATTTCAATAATTCAACTAGAATATGGTGTAAAAGTTAACTTATTTCAATAATTCAACTAGAATATGGTGTAAAAGTTAATTTATTTCAATAATTCAACTAGAATATGGTGTAAAAGTTCATTTATTTCAATAATTCAACTAGAATATGGTGTAAAGGTTCATTTATTTCAATAATTCAACTAGAATATGGTGTAAAAGTTAATGAAAATACGGTACAAATCGTGTCCCGTATTAGTTCAATACAGGACGCAACATTTTTTTCTCAAATAAAGGACAATTCCGTATTTTACGGGACGGGTGGCAACCCTAGTAGAGTACCACAGGTACACATCTAATTCACGGTTTTCAGAAAGAATTTAATTTATAATATAAAGAGTACGCTTAAATACCAAATAAATGAAATAAAATCATAAGATTGGGTTCGACTCCCAGGCCCGGTAGGGGCCTTTCTGTGTGGAGTTTGCATGTTCTCCTCGTGCTTGCGTGGGTTTCTTCCGGGTACTCCGGCTTCCTCCCACAGTCCAAAAACATGCATACTAGCTTAATTGATGATTCTCAATTGCCCGTAGGTGTGAGCGTGAGTGTGCATGGTTTCTGTGTTTATATGTGGCCCTGCGATGGACTGAATCCCTGCCTCTCACCTAAAAATGAGCTGGGATAGGCTCCAGCAGATCCCCGTGACCCTAAAGGATAAAGCGGGTATAGATAATGGATGGATGGATGGAAAATGATAAGAAAAGAGGTAAAATAATAAAAAGCACAAGTTGTTAAAAGTAAGGGCAGTAGAGTACAGCAAGTAAGTATTCAATCAATCAATCTTTATTGTCACATCATATTACTGAGTAACATGGGTAAAAATCTTGTTTGTGCAGGCTCATCATTTGCAATTAAAAAGATAGACATAAAAACAAAATGCATAGTGCATAATTTAGGAGTACACTTGAGTAAACAGTAATGTTTTTAACCCTGATTTAAAGGAGCTGACAGTTGGAGCAGACCTCAGGTCTACAGGAAGTTTGTTTCACCGGTGAGGAGCAGAATAACTGAACGCTGCCTCACCTTGCTTGGTTCTGGTTCTGGAACCACAACAAACCAGATCCAGATGAACCTCAGGGGTCTGGGAGCTTCATAGACAAGTCGCATCTCTTGAAACTCGGGCTCGAGGTTCCTAGAACCCACTTGCGCGGTTAGTTATTAGTATGCTTGAGGTTGTACATGTATTTATATCTTTTTTTAGCTTACCCAATTCATTTTAAATGATTGATTGATTTTATATTTCCACCTATCGTTGGATAAAGGATTTTAATGCACTATGTCTGCATCCCCTTTTTAAAATAGATCAAAAATTGACAAAAAAAAGTGAATCTACCAAAAAAAACAAAAGAAAAGGCCTGGAAATAACACTTTTATCATTATTAATATTATTTAAGGCATGTAAAGAAGTTGCTTCGAGGCCCCAGGAACTGCTTCATAAAAGTAACAGAAGTCAGAACTGAAAAAAATAACAAAAAAATAAACTATACAAAAATATGCACGGCAAATAACCACAGCATAATAATTAAAAAACTTCTGACTCTTAGGCGTGAACTGGTTGAGTGACATTTGAGTGAGTAGCAGCATAGTGAGAGGTCCCAGTCTAATAAAGTTTTTTTTTATTTTTTTTATTGGGTTTATACCTTTCCCCTATTTAATCTGAACTACTTTGCTGTAACGTTTTCATTCTCCTTCTCTTCATGTGGATAAGACTTGATGGAATGACAGAAATGTTATTGATGAGCAAAAGATTAATGAACAAAGTTTAATAGTTGGAGGTTGAGGAAAAATGAAAAAGATGATATAATAATCTCTATTTGTCAGTATAAACCTCACAAAACACATTGAAATAAGTCCTCTGATTTTAACCCATCACTAGTGACACTAGGAGCAGTGGGCCACCATTTGTTGACAGGGGCGCCTCCAAAGATTTTTCATAGGGGTGGCCAGAAGGGGCCATGTGAGAAAGTGAGCAACCCCTCCCCTTCTCACCGTCACCGGACTTTTAACTTGTGTGGCAGGGTGGAGGATTGGGCGTGGTCTGCGGGGGAGCAGCACACAGGTGTGCCTGGTTCTGCTGATTGGGCCCACCTGTGCCCAATCAACCTCCCCACCCTGCCTGGCTTCATAACCAGTGGCTGCATATCAGAAAGGGAGCTGCTGAGTGGAGGTAGCTTGCTGAGAGGCTATCCTCAATGTGCCATTTTTTAGAATACTGATTTTGCCTTTCGCCTGTATGTCTTTGTGCTTTTTGGCATACAATAAAAAGCCTTATTTTTTGGCATTCCACGCTCTGCGGGGTCTCTCCTTTACACCTCATCCCCCAGGTCCAGTTTGCCTGATCCCCTTGTACGTGGGGAGGCCGCTCTGGTGCCTCACAGGCCACTTAAATTCTTGGGGTGGACACCAAAACTAAAAGCCATCATTGCAGGATTTTATTATACTGTTGTAGTATACAGGCTCAGAAATACTTAAAGAAACGCCTACTGATGATTTGGGATGAAACGCATAACTAACGAGAGAATCTATGTGACCGGCGGAAAGTGTTTTTTTTTTTTTTTTTTTGAGGCATGTGGGGTGGCCAGTGGGGTGACCAGCAAATTTGTAGGGGGGGCCATGGCTACCCCAGGCCACCTCCTGGTGGCGCCACTGTTTGTTGAGCACCTGGTGAGCAGGTAGGGGGTGTTAGGGCTGTGCACAAGGGTCCACAGCAGTTCTGTTGCCAACATGGGAACTTGAACCTGGGTCCTCCAGACCCAAGCCCACCTCTGTACCCCACTCCCTACCATATAATAGAGATGACTCCAATAAATATGGAGGTCTGTGTTACCAACGTTTGAAAATAAAATAAAAACATGTGGAGAAAAAGGCTGTTGGGGTGACATCAAAACTAGACATAAGGTAAGTTTGACAGAGTGAACTATGTACATAAAATATGATGCATCTCTTTGTTTTCATGTATCATATGCTGACTGATATGTCAAAATATGTCAATGTGAGTAATAGTCCTGGGAGACCTCAGTCACGCACTCAAGGGTCACAACTTGTTTTTTAGACTATGTGTTGACAGATCACTCACACAATCTCTGCATGCTTTGCATAGCACACACACACGCACGCACGCACGCACGCACGCACGCACACACACGCACGCACGCACACACACACATACAAACATGTTGCCAAATTAGTCGTTTTTGAACCACAGATCTGTTTTTGTTAAATTTTGCTGTGATATACACAGAGCTAGTCTTCAAATGTGACAAGTGTTGTTTCAGGAAAGGAGGTCGATCCATATTTGAAATTATTTTGAATTCACTGAACCTATAAGTTCCAGGACCTTTGTTACACATTTGTGAATGATTGAGGATACTTCAGATCATCAGATAAGCAGTCTGAGGTGTCTGAGGTGCTGTTTCATCTTTTGTGTACATTAAAAGCAACATTTTTATTATTGCCTCTTAATTATATATACTGTATTTCAGTTAGGGCTAAAACAGCAGCTTATGCAAGGACGTATTGGTATTTCTGGCTGAGATGCAATAAACGACTCCAGACACTGATTTCACATAGAGTAAAAGGGAATTGTCATGGGAGATTATTTAGGTCGCAAAGATCATGGACTGGATCAGGAATAGGACTTTTTAAGTACAAATTTTAAATCTAACTGTACAATCTTTACTAAGAATTTCATGGATATGAAAAAAATGAAATTAGGAAGAAAATACATAGTTGAAATAGGGATTGAAGTTGTGCTTTCATGTTGCAAAATTTACTGGAAAGGTTTGATGAATTTTTCCAAATATGCTGTATTTGCAAGCAATCCAGTTAAAAGTGATCCAGCATGTTCCAAATTGTGATTTTTTTTTTAACCTTTGGCCAAAGCATGCAGGTTGCTTTGGAAGTCCTCATCCAGAATAAACACTTATGACGCAACCATTCCCGTCCTTTCCGATGAGTCTGTTCTCAGCAGATTTTGCCTTGTGTCAAAACAAACAGCTCTCTACAAACAGGGTCACCGTGTTATTGGACATAAACCTCTTAGTGAACAGAAGCCTCATTGGTTGAACAGGAGCAGTGTTTATCTGCTTATTTAAAATAATAAAAAACCCTGTACTCTGAGGGGAAATTCCTGAACTCTTGGGTCTGTTGAGAAATCCTGCACAAAAACAAAAAACCTTTCCCTTCCAGATGTTAAATGACTGCTGGCCACAGAGCTTGAGCAGACAAGAACGCGGAACTCTGAGCAGCACATCATGAATTTAAAGCCCTTCAAAACTCTGCTACCAGTAAGATTTATCTTATATTCTGAGAAATGAGTGAAGTTGGTTATTTATCATTTAATTTAATCTCATTTAATTAATAAATTGATATTCTCATCAGTGGTGACATTTTAAAAAAAAAGAGTAAATCCTCTTCTTTTTTGTTTAGCAGCTGAATTTGGGAGCTACTTTGATGTTGTCACTCGCCTTAGTGACACCGATTCGGTAGGAATACTCATACAGTCACTCCTCAGCCTGTCTCTTATCTTCTACTGCTTATCAGTTAATAAGCATTAATAATTACGTTAAATATGTGTCTCTTATCTCTATGTTTTGCTTACAAACTGTAGTTCTGAGCAGAATTTTCAATATGCAGTTCAAACGGTTGCCTTAATTGTGAAGACGGCAGTGAAATATAATTATTTTCAGATAATGACAATGCTCCTTCTTCTCAGCTGCCAGCGGCCGGTAAACTGTGGATGGGGGTCTTATGGAGATTGGTCTGAGTGTGATGGATGCACCAGGACACAGGTACTTTAGATCACTGCTCCCACTCTTAAATACATTTTCTGTGATGTCCGTAAAGACAGCCATGTAGCTGACTTCACTGAAACGCCGTTCAACCCATTAATTCATTCAGCAAACGTTCTCATACTACTAGTCCTTTGCTGTCATTGCCACAGTAGCAAGCAGTTAAATTTACGAAAGCGCTATGAAAACACATGTACAATGGTACATCTTTTTTGGAATGGATATGGTTAAAAGAAAAGGAAATGTTGCAAACAATGCCAACCCCGTGGCACTAATCTTATAAGTACATTAGGCATGTGTGAAATTTGTAAACCTGGTTTGACCAGGTTGACACAGTTATTATGAAGTAATAGAAACATATTCAATCATTTGAGTTTGTTGAATTCATTTCAAAATAAAGACATAGGTTTGTCATGTCCCTGCAAGATCATTCCCCTTTTGTACTGTTTTATTTGCTGTTTTAAGTCCCGGTCAGGAGTGATTTAATAAACAGGGTGATAAAGACTGTGAACGGTGACACAACACAGTTCTTTGTTGGATTTTAAACCCAAGTTTTGAATGATTTAGTTTAGTTAGCATTAAATTTGAACTGTGTTGTTTTGTTCCATTCGACAAGAATGGCATTTACATTTAAAGAGGACATGAATCCATTTGGGTTTACTTTGTAATTTACCAAAGCAAATCAATAAACCTCTTGTTCCAGAGTTGGCCTTTTATGTTATGTATGTATTTTGTTCCCAATGGCAGGGTGAGGTTGGGGGTAAATACAGTTGAGTGACTGCAATCTCCAACTCCACTAATAGATATCATTACATTCTGCACAGAAGCTTTATTCCAAATGAAATGACATTGTTTTCATGCTTTCTTTGTATCTAGTTTATTCTCAGTCAAAAGTAGAAAGTCGAGCCACAATAGATGACATTTCCAACAGTTTCAAAGCAATGATGTGCCATCATTTAGGTTGTAAATTCTTTTTCAGGTCCGGACTCGTCACGTGAATGTCTATGCTCAGTTTGGTGGGGCACCATGTTCAGGTGGAGCCACTCAAACGCAGTCATGCGTCCCACAGAGGAAATGTCCCCTGGAAGCCAGCTGTGGAGGCAGATTCCGCTGCACCTCCGGTGTGTAGCGAGTAGCGGCATTCATTAAATAAACAATAAACTCGCTCACAACTGTAATGTGGAATAAAATATGCCTTCTGGTCTCCCATGCAGGTCAGTGTTTAAGTCCCTCTCTGGTGTGTAACGGAGACCAGGACTGCGAGGATGGTCTGGATGAGCGAAACTGTGACCTAGACAACAGACAGTACTCATGTGACCTTGACAAAACACCTCCCAACTCTGAGATAACGGGCAGAGGGTAAGGCCCAATCCCAATTCTCCTTCACTCACATTTCTTTTCTCCACTCGTCCTTCTTTTCTTCCCTACCCCTAAAAAAGAAGGGGGAGATTTTAGGGCACTTGAGATCTAGGGCACTTGGCCCAGGTGCCTGTCCCATTTCTCCTACTCCCCCTCGTTTTCATCCCTAACCTGATCAGGAAGCAGAGAGCCAAAAGCTGTTTTAATTTCAGCTGTAGCGCTGTTAATATGGCACTTTATTAAGTTTTAATATTTTTTCAGGCGTAAAAGTAACCGTTAAGATCCCCAACCTGGGCTCAGTTTATCCAAATAACGCCTGTTATAGATATTTGACTCGACGTTTTCGGAGATGGGGGACAGACGTGTCCGCCGGGTCAAGCTGCTGCGTCGTCCCGGGAGAGAAACTCTCTCCCGGGACGCAGCTCTGTTGAGAATTACGCTGGCTGAAATAAATCATTTAGGAAGATGTTGGTTTAATAGATGAAATCTAACAGTTGTAGCTACGCCTGTTAAGAAATTTGCTCCGAAATTTAGAGATTTCTGTCTGCCGGCTCCGGAGCTTGGGTCTGCGTTAAATCGACGCAGAGCCTACGGCGTAGGGTACGGCATACGGCGCGCGTCGCCGCGTACATCGACGCAGAGCCGTAGGCTCTGCGTTGGTGTAACACGGAACCATAAATCCCTTTATTCTGACGTGATCTTCGGCAACTTTATCTGAAAGTGTGTAAATTACCCAGATAACAGCTGGATTACTTTGTGGTTTCTGAAAACTATTATATCAGAAACATCCAAAACAAATCTGACGAGTCACAGGATTATTTCTCTCTATTTCTCACAAAAAAATGCTTGCTCCTGAGACGAGTCTGCCTGTTTGCCTTCCGTCGGCGAGTCAAATCGACACAGAGCCTACGGCGTAGCTTACGTAGCCTACGGCGTAGCTTACGTAGCCTACGGCGTAACCTAACAGCCTTTACTCCGGCGCTAGTCTTCGCGAACAACGGACAAAAAAGGGATTATGTACATTCACTGAGTGAATATTATGAAAGTAAAATATACATTTGTCGCTAGAAATGTAATCAAAACGCATTTTTATGCAGAAACTAACTCAAAATATTGATTTATTCACTAAGAAATGTCCGCCATGTTTTTTTTTTTTATTCAGTCTGCAAATGACGACGAAAAGCATTCTGGGAAATTTTCATAGCCCCTCGCTCGCGAAGTCAGCATCTGAAATCACTCGATCCGTAGGGGCTATTCTCAGCCCCTAGCCCTCGTTACGCACACTCCCCCTAGATGAAAAGAGGAATTGGGACACCACTACCCTCACGGGAACGCGCAAAATTTAGGGGGAGGGATGAAAACGAGGGCGAGGGGGTCAATTGGGACCCAGCCTAAGTAACTAAGGTAACCACCAGAAACCTGATCAACAGTCAGTGCTTACATCACAGCTAATCAATCAGAGTTGAGAATGTGCTCTATAAAAGTCAACAGAAAGCATTTGTTGCGCTATTTCTCAAAGGTACGATGTGCTATCAGGGAAACTGAGGGCAGGTGTCATCAACACTCTGAGTTTTGGAGGACAGTGCCGGAAAGTCTTCAGCGGGGACCACAAAGTGACATACAGACTGCCGCAGAACATCCTCAGATACAACTTTGAGGTGAGCCAAACAACAACTTGTTGGTGTTCAGTTTCAGAATCAAGATCCAGACATTACTGTGGACAACGTGATCTTAATTTCTTTATTTAGATGAGGGTAGACGATCTTGATAGTCTGAAATCATCCCTTCTCTCACACTAGAAGCTGGTATTTTGTTCATCAACTTATTGTTTACCGTTCAAAAGCATCGTTCAGCAGTCATTGTCCTGATTTTTCAGCTTGAAGTAATTTCAAATGCTGAAATACATTCTCCCTTTACATTCTGAGTATGATTCAGGTTAAAGCATTTCAAATTCAATTTGCTGAAAAGCTGAATAATCACATGTGTAGGGTATATCTCTTAGGACACACCTCTTAGCTTGTCAGTGCTCTGTTTGGTATCAGTATCAAGAACTCATGTCTGAATGAATGTTCCTTGTTTTTCAGGATCTGTAATCGCCCTAATTCTTTACTCTACCATTTTAGCTTGCTACTTTTTTCTGATCAGCTATAAACATGACCAAGGCTCATAATAAAACCAGGAACCAGTACTGGAGTTGAGGGGGGATGAGGGGGGATGGCATCCCTCCTGAAAGAAAAACGGTACAAATCACCCCCCCTGTAAAACTGCCATCCCCCCTTTCCATCCCTTATGTCATTTCATCAATGAATGTGGTTTTACTGCTATTTCAACATTTAGAGTCATCACCAGAAAAATAACACCAGAAAAATAACTTATTTGACCATTTTAACCTGTTTCAGGTAAATTTTCACTTGAAATAAGTAGAAAAATCTGCCAGTGGGACAAGATTTATCTTCTTATTACAAGCAAAAAAATCTTGTTCCACAGGCAGATTTTTGTACTTATTTTAAGTGAAAATCTACTTGAAACAGGTGAAAATTGTTGTTTTTTCCAGTGATGAGTCTTGTTTTAAGTGTAATGAGATTTTTTTTACTAAAACGAGACATTTTAACTAGAAATAAGACAAATATTCTTGTTAAGATTTTGAGTTTTTGCAGTGATCCATTTTACTTATCCTGTCAAGGACAGAGTCATATTGATAACTTCAGAAAACTGTTTTTATTTTTGTGTATTTCTATTTATTTGTTATTTTTGATGTATTTGATGTAAGCCCAGTGGATATTTAAAGCTTACAGAAGGCTGCATTTAACTGCTGCTATGTCATTCCTGCAGTATTTCTGCAGGTGTTTTGGTCACTGCTATTATTTGTAATATATTATATTATTTGTAATCAGCACAAATTATCTGTCCCCATATGATAAAATCCACCATCCCCCCTGGTTTTTTTTTACAACTCGACGAGTACTGCCAGGAACTGCAGGTTTTTGACACTTGTGAGGGCAGCATCCATCCAATTTTTCTTGAAAGTTTCCTCAAAACCACAAAGGAAACGTTTGCTGGTATTCTAGGAATCACAGAAGATCAATAGCATGTAACTCTTGGATTAGAATATCTAAGTCTGGTCCAAACTGGTAAACCAACATTTCTGCAACGCTGTGATTCCTCAAGGCATGAACAAAGTGAGGCCAAAAAAAAGTATCTGAGGCCACATTTCTATTGAGTGGAAATCCTTAACTCTGTTGCTTTTGTTCGCACCGCAGGTGCAAGTAGACAATGAAGAGAGTGACGAGTCCTACGAGAGCTCCTGGTCTTACACGCAGCACATCCAGGCCAACGCCTTGATTGGACATGACCGCCGTACCTTTCACAAAGAGCTCACAGACAGCAAGGTGATTGTATAACCTGAGATGTTTCACCACTCAACATTCATTTCATGAGTTCTTAAACATCTGTGTTATCAACAAGATGAGAAGAACTGAGCGATGGCCTGACGTCTCTCAGTCTTCTCCCATCTATCACCCAGGCCCACAGACTCATAATCTTGAAGAATAAGGTGGAGCTGGCCCAGTTTCAAAACTCTGCCCCTCAGTATTTGACTTTGTCGGAGGGTTTCTGGAAGGCCTTGTCATCTCTGCCCCTCACGTACGACTACTCAGCCTACCGCCAGATCCTGCAGCTTTATGGTACACACTACCTGTCAGAGGGTTCACTGGGAGGAGAATACCAGGGCTTGCTGGAGTTCAATCTTCAGGCATTCTCATCAACTAGTAAGCATGTGTATTCAACTATTGCATTAACAGAAAACATGCATGCAGAGAAAATATAATTGAGAGCAATTTATGCCATGCAAAAGGGAATTATGAAACTCAACTTTTATGAAAACTGTAGAAAATGATTTATTAAAGGAGCCTGAGGCAGGATTGAGGCAGGATTTATGAAAAAAATGCGTATACGTTTTAAGTTTTCTAGTAATAATGTCAGATGAAGCGTTCCAAACCCAAAAGAATGAGCCCTCTAGAGTCTAGAGTATCTCTTCGTTGCCTTGAACAGGTTGTGTGCTGCCAAATGTGCTGCAATTCGGGCCCAAATTTCCCGCGCTGGGCTGCGGATGTGACGTCAAATGACGCTGCATGCACGTTCTCCCCGTTCTCCCGTGCCGGCTGCGATGTTGGCTGCAGTACCCCCGACGGCCATCGTGGTGAAGGGTGGCGCTAGAGAGTCTCATTTCTTAAAAGGAGCCTCATGCTCCTTTAATAATTCATTTAATGATTCAAGTTTTACCCATTAGTGGGCTCACAAAAAGGGAAACAAGGTGGATACCCTTATTTAGTTGATATGATAGTTATATAAAAAGCCAATTTGTCTGAATTGAAGATGTTTAAAGCCGGGCATACACTGTGCGATATTTTAAATCGTATGAGACTGCCCCATCTCACACTGCACGACTAGATCGGGGAGTTCAAAAGTTTAGAGCCCACGATTTATGTTCTCCCACTGTACGACCTGATGCTCTGATGCTCCGTCTGCTGACACTATACGATCATAATCCTCCCGTCGGACTTCTGAGTATTGGAACTCGAGGCCGGTTTTGGGGCAGGGGTGGGCTGTGTCCACCCAAACGTGCGTCCTGCCCACCTGATCAAAGGTAATGGGGATCCTTTATTTTTTTATAATTATATATATATATTTAAAAAATCCCAAAATATCTGTACTGTTTCTGATTGGGTGTGGGCACTGCGCATCATTTTTTGACACAACAAAGAACGCATACCGCAAAAGTTGTGTCTCGGCGGAGGGACCCGACGTCCCAGCAAAGTGAGAAGAGAAAAAAGAGTTCAGCAGACAGCGCACAAACTAAAGCCTGATTTATGGATCCGCGTTACACCAACGCAGAGCCTACGGCGCAGGGTACGCGGCGACCCGCACCATACGTGGAAATGCAGTCTTTTTTTGCTATTAAAACATGATTTGTAATGTGAATTTGCAACACTTAAACTGCAAATAATAGTTTTTGACGTGACATCAGAGATTGCGCATGCTCTCCGCGAAAGGATGAGTCAAATCAGGTCGTAGCTGCTTCAACTGTGCGATTCCTTCACGAGGAGCGACCAGGATTTCAAACACGCTTGATTTTCTTGCGACCTCACGATTTGTGATCGGGAGCTCGTCGTGAGGTGTTAATCTCTCGTCGTTACCCCACGTACACTGCACGAGGCACGAGCACCGATTGGGTCAAAATCGGGCCCGATCAAAACAAAGTCGCACGACTGGAAAATCGGCTCAAAACGAGCCGATAATCGTACAGTGTCTGCCCGGCTTAAGTGTGTTTACATCTCTTGATTCTGTCTTGTTTAAAGGTACAACGGATATTGACTACCAGAGATGTTGGAGAAAAGTGAAGCGGTTTCTCTTCTTTAAGAAAGTTAAAACCATCTGCGAAAAAGTTAGAAAATCTCTGAGCTCAAGCTCCAGTGAGTAAACATTTAGATTTTTTGAATGAAATCAAACGTATCTAGAAGCAATACTTGATTGTTATCTGTCTTCAGGTGGCAGGGTAAACACAAAGCCCATTAAGGTCAACGTGTTTGGAGGAGATCCAACTTTCATTAGTGCTCTGTCTGTTCTGGATCTGGAAAAGCCAGAGGTCAACGGAGAGATCTACCATGACTGGGCCTCTTCTGTCAAAGACTTCCCAGATGTCATCGATCAGAAGGTAACAGTCAGAGCACCTTCTCATTTGGTTAATGTGAAATGTTTCCATAGCTTTCATCACCTTTTATTTTATTTTTTCTACATTTCTCTTACATATGTAAGGTCATCTTAAATATTAATGAAACGTGTGCAGTTTTATGAAATCTTAACTGAGAGCTTTTATTTCTCAGTCTGAAAAACAACAACATGAACAGAATCTTGTAAAATTAAAACCATCTTAGAGATTTTATCATGTGTCTCATCAAAATGTTCGTCCAAATTGTACATATGTCACATCCTGTCATAATGAATATTGTTATAGATGAGAAATATGGCAAAGGATGGCCCACAACAGCTTCTGAACTGTCGCATTTAGTTCAAAACTCTTTAAAAGGCAACAAATACTTTCAAAGATGTTTTTTGTTTGTTTTTATTTTGTTTGCTGAGGTGAATAAAAAAGGAGTCTGAGTGACAAAGTGTGCAAACCTGTCATTGCTGTGAAAACACAATAAAAATCCTTAGTTTGATTTTCAGATAAAAAAAAAAAGATTTTAAAGCACGAAAGCATCTAACAAGAGTTTATTAAATTCTCTTGTACGGACCAGGGGAACAGAGTGTGGTTGAGGTTAGGATGAACCATTTCATTTTCATTTCATTTTATTCTTTATTTCATTCAAAAACAAAACAATTTAATACAAACACAAATACAAATGTTCCTAACTTATGAATGAAAAGGGAGCAGAAAGAAGAAGAATCTTATCTGATCTGCCCCTTTCACAAATGACATAAATTAAAAATAATAATAAAAAAAAACAACTAAGTGAATAAAAACAACTAAAATAAAATTAAAATAACATTTTTCGTTATATTTCCTTAACATACAGGCTTTAATTGTTCTTTTGAATGTAATGTTTGATTTGGATTCTTTGTTTTCTTTATTCAGATTGTTCCATAAATTGATTCCTTTCACAGAAACACAACGTTCCATCAATTTAGTCCTTCATCTTGGTTTTATAAAAATCTCTGTTCCTTTTAAGTTATACTTGCTTTTTCTTTTTTCAAATCTTTTCTGAATGTTGATTGGTAAAGTTTTTTTTATGAGCTTTAAACATAATTTGCAGAATACTATGGTCTACTAGTTCATGAAATTTCAACAAATTTAACTGAAGGAATAATGGATCTGTTGGATCTCTATATCGTTTTCTACTAATTATCCTTATGGCTCTTTTTTGCAGAATGAAAATTGATTGAATATATGTTTTACAGGCATTTCCCCAAACTTCAACACAGTAGGTCAGATATGGAACAATCAGAGTGTTATATAAAATGTACAATGCTTTGTTGTCCAATGAATCCTTAACTTTGTGTAACAGAGCAATTGTTTTTGATATTTTTATCTTTGTATAATTGATATGTGATAATTTAACATCATACGAGACTGACTGGAGTGAGGATTAGTAAGTGGTTAGACCTTATACTTCCTGAATCTCCTTAGGATCCAACAGGCAAGCTAAGGTTGAGCACTTGTTTTTTCCTGCTGCAGAATCAAATGTTCCTTTGTGATACGTGCATGTTGAGCATTTTTAAATGAAAAGCTTCTTAAAAACACATGTGATGGCTACATGCATGATATGTGTTTGAAGGGTGTTAAAGCATGCAGATTACAGTATTTTTATTTTTTTTGTTGGGGGGAGATATTCAGCCATGGCACTGTCGCTCATGCACAATATAATAATAGCACAACACACATAATATAGTATTCTCTGTGTTTACTCTTTGTAGTATCTTTAATCATTAGTATTTTTTAAACCTAGTTTCATCTTGGATGATGGGTGAGACAGCTGTGACCATTACATGATATTCTAGTATTTTTGAAGTCACTTTATGTAGCAATATTACTTCTGCCCACATGGGGTCAGCATATCACAAGAAAGGCCCTTGTGGGAGAAAGATACCTCTCATCATTAGTTGCTCTTTTGTCAACACAGTAAATCTATAATCCACCAAACCCATTTATTGTCAGATGTAACCCATATTTTGTTCATAAATTAAGACATAATGGATTTGTTTCCCAGTTGCGCCCTCTGTATGAGCTGGTAAAGGAAGTGCAGTGTGCAGGTCTGAAGAAGCTCCACCTGAAGAAAGCGACAGAGGAGTACCTTGCAGAGGAGCATCCCTGTCACTGCCGGCCCTGCCAGAACAATGGCCAACCGATGCTGACAGGCACCGAGTGTCGCTGCGCTTGTCGGCCTGGAACATCAGGACCAGCCTGCGAGAGGGGAGCTGTGATTGGAGAGCAGCCAGGTAAATATGATGTCATTTACATGCATGCATCTTCATTTCTTTTGAAAAAACTGGATGTAGTCTATCATGCTGCCTTGCGGTTTGTAATGGTTCAAGTGCATGTACACATCACTGTAATTTGTATCAAATGGTTGAATGGACTTCACTGAGTCTAAGGAGAAAATCACATATGTTAATATTTATTGCAAAAGCATTACTGGGTAAACTACCTCTGTACATATCCAATTTATTAAAATATTACTCTAGCAGCTATAACACCAGATCATCAGAGAAAAAATTCTCCTCATGGTCCCAAGCACTCGAACAGAGTTGGGTAAATCAGCCTTTTCCTTTTATGCACCGCAAGCTTGGAATGAGCTACAACACATACTCAACTTGAAATATTTACCCTCTCTTAACATGTTCAAACACATGTTAAAATCAGTTTTCACAGAACAATGTCATTGTTTTTAATCAAGTGTCATTCTTGTCATGAATTATTTTTAGCTTTCTGATCCTTGTATGTTTTATGTTTGTTTCTTGTTTTGATATTTTTTTATTTTTTGTAAAGTTACTTGTCCTTGTAGGTATTTTCTTTTATATGAAACTGAATTTATTTTTCTGCTGCTATCTTGACCAGGACTCCCTGGCAGAAGAGATATTGCATCTCAATGGGACTTTCCTGGATAAATAAAAAATAAAAAATAACCACAACAATCTAACATATATGTTGCTATAAAGCTAATCAGTGATCAGAGTCTGGACAGGAATTTATTTTCTGAGGAAACAAAAAAACAGTTGGACAGAGGTTTGGACAGCATGCAAATGTTTTATGGGACGGTGACATCTTCCCTTCCTACTTTTCCTTACAGGGGTGCTCCATGGCAGTTGGAGCTGCTGGTCATCCTGGTCATCCTGCTCTGGTGCTCAGAGATCAAGGACCCGGAGCTGCATCAACCCTGCTCCCAGCAGAGGTGGACGCCATTGTGTGGGGCAACAGATGGAGCAGAAACCTTGCGATGAAGCAGGCATCCAGTACTTACAGTAAGGTCCCACACAGAGTAGGAAGACACCTGAGGTTTGTCCTTCTCTAAGTTAGTCTTACTCCTAAAATTTAAATCTGTCTCATGTGAAGATCAAGTTTGTGACACAAAATCAACCAGAGAGCCTCCTAAGTATAATTATAACCCGTCATATCTACATTTCCCAACTCTGTTTATTAGTTTTATGTAGTGTATAACTGACAGAACTATGTAATGAGTCTATAGGATTTTAGCCGTCTAACGGTTGACTGTTTGCATGCAGGATGATGGAGCCCCACTGTTTTAGTCTTTCTGTAACCCCACCGAAAACATGTGCGCCACCTCCAAATCTGGGGAATGGATTTGTCCGGGTGAGATGAGAAAAGTGGCATTTGCAGTAATGTCCCTTACATTTTTATTTGGAGCACAGAGAAGCCTGCTAAATTGTAAAGCGAAAAAAAGCACATATGCAGTGTTTTCTTATTTTCTTAGAACCCTAAAGATTTTTACACAGTTGGAAGCACAGTGGAGTACTCCTGCATAGACGGGTATTACCTCAGTGGACACGCCGTGGCCACATGTGCTGAAAACCAGAAGTGGAGTACAGGAGCGATGGTTTGTAAAAGTACGTCTTCACCCCTTTAATCATCTACATCTGTCATTATGAGTATATTGTATAAGAGGAACTACTTACCTTAACATATTTTAATGGATTTGTCCTCAAACTTGGAATACAGATCGATCAGAAAAGTCATTTTAGTGACAGCTTTGCCACCGTGTGAGCACATAAGGTCATTTCTTGGAGTCTTTTCTTGACTATTGACATGATTTATAATTTTTATGTCCGATCTCCAAAATATCTTTCCTAAATTTGAGGGACAAATAGTTACCTCAGTTATTATTTAATTTAGCCGAATGATGACCTCAGACAATATAATATGTCAAAGAAATAAAGTCCTTAAAGTGTCAGATTAGGCTACTGGGTCATAAACTGTTGCAGATGTAATTACAATTCCAAAGTTGTGTTACTTTAAAGGAGCATGAGGCAGGATTGAGACAGGATTTATGAAAAAAAATTGTATATGTTTTAAGTTTTCTAGTAATAATGTCAGATGAAGCGTTCCAAACCAAAAACAATGAGCCCTCTAGTGTATCTCTCCGTTGTCTTGAACAGGCTGTGTGCTGCAAAATGTGCTGCAATTCTGGGTCCGAATTTCCCGCGCTGTCCTCCAGATGTGACGTCATGCACGTTCTCCCTGTTCTCCCGTGCCGGCTAAACTGTTGGCTGCAGTACCCCCGACGGCCGTCGTGGCGAAGGGTGGCGCTAGAGAGTCTCATTTCTTAAAAGGAGCCTCATGCTCCTTTAACTTCCTGTTGTTCAATGATCCCCTTTCTCTCTGTTCCAGGTTCTATGTGTGAGATTCCTTCAGTGAATAGTTTAGTTATGGTCACGCCCAGTAAAGCAGCCTATCAGATTGGAGAGAGTGTGTCCCTGTCCTGTCCTGAGGGGTCGGTTCTGGGCAATGAGGTGTCTGATATTATGTGCTCTCCCAGTCTGCAGTGGTCTCCTTCTCCTGCTGAGGTTCACTGTAAATCAGGTACAACACATCAAGGTTATGTTGAAGAAATTTCAATGTTTGCATTCGTATCAGAAAATACCGGAGAAACTATGCCATGAAGGACAGTTTAAAGGAGCATGAGGCAGAATTGAGGCAGGATTTATGAAAAAAATTCGTATACGTTTTAAGTTTTATAGTAATAATGTCAGATGAAGCGTTCCAAACCAAAAAGAATGAGCCCTCTACCGTATCTATCCGTTGCCTTGAACAGGCTGTGTGCTGCAAAATGTGCTGCAATTGTGGGGCCGAATTTCTCGCGCTGTCCTGTGGATGTGACGTAACATGACGCTGCATGCACGTTCTCCCCGTTCTCCCGTGGCGGCTTCGCTGTTGGCTGCAGTACCCCCGACGGCCGTTGTGGCGAAGGGTGGCGCTAATGAGTCTCATTTCTTAAAAGGAGCCTCATGCTCCTTTAAGATATGAAAACTCTAAACATCTACTTTAAAGTAATTAACAAAGTCAAATGATGTATTTCATTTTTTCCATTCTGATTTGCAAATATCTGCTCTCTTTAATCCCATTTCAGGGCCCACCGCTCACCCTCCTCCTGCCAGTTTGAGATGTAAACTGTGGGAGAGTGTAGGCAAAAGTGGCTGTGTGTGTAAAATGCCCTTTCAGTGCTTGTAAGTATGACTTTTGAGAAGGTTTTTTTGTGCTATTGGTGCAGTAAAATGCCCGTCTAATCAAAAACATAATTCAAATCTTGCTTCCCACCCTCCTTACACGTGTGGTTTCATAGAACATCTCTGCAGCTGTGTGCCAGGAGTGGCTCAAACTCAAGAAACTTAGTATTAGGAATTTGTAAACTCGGAGCACTTCAGTGTTTAGGGAGAAACTTCACGCTGGCCAGTGACAGTGACTGTGACTGGCCGGAAGAGACATTCACATCCTGTGAGGACTGCAAACCAGGGACAGTCTGTCAAGGTGAGTGTGCTGGGCTTCTGTACTTCTTTTAGTAACTTTTTCTCTGTTATTCCATACCACAACAAAAACATTTATGCAAGCATAAAAAAGTGTAAAATAACTGCAAAACGATTTTCTTACTACAGCATATTAATTTCTTTTCAATCATAGAATCAGCAAGAAAATGCATTTGTCAGGATGCATCCCAATGCCCGAAAGACTCCAGCCTCCTGTGCATTAGCCTTGATGATGGCACTGCCATGAC
Organism: Cololabis saira; assembly: GCF_033807715.1. Classification (NCBI taxonomy): domain Eukaryota; kingdom Metazoa; phylum Chordata; class Actinopteri; order Beloniformes; family Belonidae; genus Cololabis; species Cololabis saira. The sequence goes on from NC_084597.1 coordinate 40,535,226, forward strand.
CATGACGGAGTGTGAGGTGGGGGCCAGGCGGTGTGCCGGTGAACACGTCAACGTGACAAACATTGAGGCTTGTCCTGAGTAAGGAAGATTATTGATAGGTTTCTTTCCCTGTAAAAAATTCAGTAACTCTTTTCTTTGTTAGAAATTTATAAATTAAAAAAATGTTCACTGTCACGGAGGACTTACGTTTGATGATGTCTTGGATAAGTTGCTTTTTTTATTTACTGTTTTTGTTATTAAAAAATAAAAATTCCAACTATTTCTACAGTTGTGATTTTGTTACAGTATCAGCTATTGTCATTTTATACTTGTACATGCACAGTGTTAAAAAAGCAACTAAAAAAATTATAGCAATAATCAGAAGGATTTTATTAATTTCAACAGGTTACACTTTCGCATGAGGTGAATATTTTTTTCTTTTTTTTTTGTCTGCACACATGGTTAATACCATGCTGGTAAGAACCTAAGGCATATATATGTGCATTGTTAATATATTTATCTCATTAATATACATATATACGCATACATACGCATACACATACATATATATACACATACAGACCCAGTTTTTTTGGAGGGGAAGGGGGGGTGACATCCGCTGCTAATCCAGGACGCGAGAACACACATGGAGGCGCACGTCGAGCACTGGAAATCTGAAGAAAAAAAAACAGAACAGACACGAAACAGGCACGGAACCAGCAGAAACACGAGCAGCAACTGTCCCAGGTCCCGAGACCCAATCACAATCTGAGCTAAGCTACCGCCATTAACTAACCCCCAAAACTACAGAGCAAGCATGCAGGTGAACGAGCCGATGTATCTATGTGTGTGTGTGTATGTATATGTCTGTGTGGCTATGTGTGTGTGTGTGTGTGTGTGTGTGTGTGTGTATATGTGTAGATGTCAGTGTGTGTGTGTATATGTCTGTGTGTATATGTGTGTGTATATGTCTGTGTGGCTATGTATGTGTGTGTATATGTCTGTGTGGCTATGTGTGTGTATGTGTGTCTGTGTGGCTATGTGTGTTTACAGTATGTGTGCGTGTATATGTCCGTGTGGCTGTGTGTGTGTGTGTGTGTGTGTGTGTGTGTGTGTGTGTGTGTGTGTGTGTGTGTGTGTGTGTGTGTGTGTGTGTGTGTGTGTATATGTCTGTGTAGCTATGTGTGTGTGTATATGTCTTTGTGGCTATGTGTGTTTATGAAGTTTATCTATAGTGGGGGAGGGGGGGAGGCAACCCTGCCACCCACGAGACCAGAGGCCGACAAGGAAGAACCCAGAACCCAGGCCACCAGCAACCCCACAGAGGGCGAGAAGAACTTGTTCTTGATCCGTGCTTGAAAAACACAGCTATCAGAACATTTTAACTGTTAATTAATTAATTATTCAAATTCTTTGATGATGCAAATAATAGTTTTAATCTCAAATGTTTTTCTCTTTGGAGTCACATGCTTAAGAGGTCTGCTAGAGGTGAAGTGAAAAATAGTGACAAATAAAACAGACAATGTTACATTTCTATATCTTTATTTTTACATGTGAAGTACATTCGGTAAACTTTATTGAAAAACTGCTTTGGTCTGTTGATGAACAGTGATGTGGGTGTGAGTGTCATATAGTTTTGCAAAGGAAGCTGCATCTAGGAAGTCAAACCTGGTGGGCTCCTATTTTATTGCTGGTCCTTGTCAATCATGTTGATAACAGTCAAGTAATTACATGCAAGGTGAAAGAATAGTTGTCCAATTTTCAAGTGTGGAAAAAGCAATAGTTCACCCAAAATGCATAATTGTGGAGTTGTCTCCCACTCGTTGTGGGCCAGTTTTCAGACTTTCACAATCCTTATTTCCTGAGGTCAAGGAACAGAAATTATGTAACAATGTGCAAATACAACTGACTCATTTTTGGGTAAACTAAATAGAGTACATGTCTGTCACTGGGGCACTTATACACAGGCATGAATTAGGAGTGTACCCACATCCCCAAGGACCACTACCCTGGATACTGAGACATGGAGCATTGAAAGCTACACATTCTATCAAACATTTAATATGTTTGATATAATGCTTTCTATTAGGGTTTCCATTGGTAACTGTTAGGACTGCATAAATGCAATCTTGTACTTTTCACTTTTCTTTAAAAAAAAATAAAAATTTACCGCGATTTTGTTCCCATTTTATCACCCAGTGCTCCTCCCAAAGTCAGTCCTGGGCATTGATCCCCTCTGCCACCCCAGGAGGTCCTGAGCTCAAGTCTCACTACTCAAGTCTTACTTGAGGAGTTTTTGTGAGGGTAGCTCACATTAGCTACCCAAGTGAACTCAGCACCCACAGCGTCCCTGGCGGGAATTGAACCCAGGACCTTCTAATACTTTTCAACAATTTCAGGGTGTTAATGATTTGGAGTGGTGTTTTAAACAGCATAAGTTTCATGATGATACAAGCTGTGGAAGTTCTTCAGCTATAAATAATGAATATGAATGCAAGTTTGTAACAGCTCATCCAACTTTGCAACCCCTGCACCAAATTGGGAGGTAATATAATTTTAGAGCACATGTGAATAATAAACCATGTGTTTTCGGCCTTGGGTGCTTTGATATCATTGTGTCGGCTGGTTACCTTCCAGTTATATCTGCGTAATTAAAAAAAAAAAGTGCAGATGAGCTAATGCCCATAGTATCCTTATAAATGTGGTTTAATAATGCACAGTGGAGCTGAAAAGAACCTTTGGGTGAATAATACATATTTTAAAGATCATGATTATTTTCAGTTTTCAGCAGTGCAGGAAGATTTTTTTTATACAGCACAGTAGCTACATGAAGTAAATGGAGTGTTGTGCTACGAGCAAGCTTTGACAGGATCATCGGCTACCACAGACACTTTCACTGACAATTTCAAATTGGTAGCTGGCACATTTGAGGGCGGCCATTGAACAGAGGTTCATGCTGCGGTTACTCCGGCTCCTGATCACCTTCACGCAGAACATGTTGTTCTCCGTTCTGGCGCAGTCACGAGCTGTTTTGCACTCACATTTCTCAGCCGCTGAGGACACATAAATACATTTTATTTATTGGATAATAATGTGAAAATATTTTTGTTCCCAAAGTCACTTTATAGGGCTGAAATGCTTCAGTTTCAGAAGCTTAAACTGCACAGAATAAAGTAATAAGGTACTGGAATCTCGTTATGAACAATGTTAAAAAGAAAATCATCAAAGCCAGTTAAAATGTTTTTTTCTGTTACACAAACTCACCTGAGCAGGTCTCCCATTCGTAACAAGTGTCCAGGCCACATGGCGCATGGATGGAGCTCTTAGATGACATCTTGGCCCTGAACTTGGCCCACTCCAGTTTGGTCACATCTTCTGGGTCACACACATCCTCGCTGACGAAGAAAAGTGGATCACCATGGCAACGGCCCGAGTGGAAGGAACAGTGAGACATCGACACAGCGGCGTCGATTTGTACATTTAGAGCGCAGAGACTCTCCGGCTGCGAGCTGTGCACACACATACGTAAACTCACAGGTCACTCAGCTCAGGTGGGAGGAAAATATTTCCACATAGTTAATATCAAATTACTTAAAAAAAAAAATCAAATGATAAAAAAATAAGTGGTAAGATAAGACAAGATAGGATAATAAAAAAAAAAAGAAAACCAGTCAATGAATAACCAGAACTTACAGGCAGCTCTCCCGTTCAATGCAGACACAACGAGAGCCCTGCAGCCTCTGCCCTGGACCACACTGATCGTCAGGAACAATGGGTTCCTCTGTACACACACAAAAAACCCAATAAAGAACAGAATCAAGGCAATGAAAGCCTTAATTTGTAGTTTAAGTTATTCATGACAACCTAAACTGCAACTACTGTCCTTCATGAAAAGACAAAAAAGCAATGAAACCCCTGGTTGCTGTTGCTGGTTCTGTGCTTGAGAAGGTTCTGGCTGCAGATTGCAGGGAAGTGGAGTTCCACTCTAGATGGGACATGGCCTCTACTTTAAGAAACCCCTTGCCCTGATATGTTACCCTAATCCAGGGGTCGGCAAGTAAGTTTGGCCTCGGGCCAAATTTTTTCGGAGCAACTGAATGGTGGGCTAGAACATCACAACAATCAGGCGAAACATGTTTTTTTTTCTACTAAACAAAACTTTTTTCCCCTTATCTATAGGCTACTAGTATTATTATACTATTATATCTTGTACAAAAAAGTAGTTTAAGAAAGTCATTAGTTTAAATAAAGTAACTTGAATTTGCTACAGACTGTTATTAGTGTGTTATTACTGCTTTAGCGCTACTCTGTGGCTGCGTTATGAAACCGCTTATAAGTAACTTGGTGATAATAATATTATTTTCTGCCAAGCTACTAACAAATGCAGTCCTTCTTTAAAATACACACGTTGCACACGGAGCAGCAGCTCTCTGTCTCCTGAAGCGAGTGAGAGGATATGCAAATGAGGCGGATTTTCCGACGTATTTTTACACATATAATGGACGTTTTACCATTTAAAATACCAACAGCAAAACTCAAGGTAAGTTATCAGTTGTATTTTTCACAGTTTAAACCACAACAAAAACGTCTTACCATTTCAACAGTCCGGGAGTCTGTGCCTACGTCCCTCCTGAATATTTGTGTGCACCTCTAATTAAGGCCCCCCTATGCTACAGGTGACAGGGAACTATACAAATTGTGTGCGTCCGGAATCATGAAGATTCTACTTTTATTTTATTTTTATCTTTTCTAAATAAAGGCTTCGAATTCTCTATGAAATTGTCGTTTTTGTGATAGTAAATAATAATAAAAAAAAAATTATCAGATTTTAAATGTCATCTGGCGGGGCAGATATTATTGGAGACGGGCCAATTTTGGCCCGCGGGCCGCCAGTTGCCGACCACGCCTAATCCAAACAATTCCAGAGAGGATGTCACATGCTTCCACTTTCTCCTCAGTTTGAAGCTTTGTCGTCTTCTTGTGTTTCCCTGCGTTCCATTATTGTCATGATTACATTACATTAGATTAGGGAGAGAGAGAGAGAGAGAGAGAGAGAGAGAGAGAGAGAGAGAGAGAGAGAGAAAGAGAGAGAGAGAGAGAGAGAGCGTTGGCATTTCCTCCACTCTTGTACAGCATCATACCATCAGTGCAGCGTAGGTTTGCAGGTACCGGAGGATCCCATGTTAGACTGCTAGTGCATCTGTAGAAACCGCTTGGATTTGGCATCAGACCTGGCTCGTTGCAGTTCAAACCCACTCCTTCACCAACTGTATATGTGTCTTTGGTGGGGAACAGTGTCATGTCATCAGGGATTTCTGGGGGAAGGCAGTACTTCCCTGAACAGAGAACAGAGAACAGACGTCAAGGATGCCAAGTGCAAAAAATGTAAGTGTTCCTCTTCAATTGTTCTTGTGTTGTGGAGAATGCACAAACGGTGTTATCAAACCAGTTTAATAACTTACTAATGTACTGAGAGAGTTGACTTACTGATGCATCTTCCTTTTGGTTGACTCCACGTTCCATCGGGAAGACAGTTGATGAACTGAAAACCCTCCAGGTCGAATCCAGTGAAACACTGGAACTCCTCATCCTCGCCAAAGTTGTAATACTGTTTTGCTTTCTGTTTAAGTAGAGAATGATTCACATGGAAAAAGTGCAAAATGTTATAATATCAATTTGGAAAATGATGACTGAATATTCAGATATGTGTTTAACAAATTGTCAGTAATGACCTTTCATATGAAATATGTATCAAATATTAGCAGTGGACATCAGTTTGTGCCTTTTCTATTGATCACATAATAATTTTACCCTGAGGAAGCTGCTGGCAGGCCTCTGAGGCCTCAGACAGCCCTCAACACCAGGAGGCAGCTCGTCTCTCCAGCCCACAGTGAAATCATCATCATTGTCACAGGACTCTTGTCTGGACACAAAAAATGTACCAGATTACTGAAATCAAGATGAAGCAGTATGTTTCAGTTCAGAAACAACAGGTATTGACATTTACCTGTGCATAACAGGTAAAGGTAAACGTAGTCCTCACCAAAGGAAATGGTTGCAGCAAAGACACAACTACTCATCAGTGATCCCAGAAATGAATGCCATCCTACTTTTCAAAAAGGGAGATGTGACACGAGTCCTCCTGTCGGTCCGGACCAGGGCAGGATTGGCCTCCTTTGAGGGGGGCAGGGTTGTCACACCGCCTCGTCCGATGCCTCTTCATGTAGGCTCCGCAGCTGCTCCATGGCCCCCAGCAGCTCCAGTAACCATCGACTGCCTCTGTGGGAGTTAAACGTCAATCTGCATTTTCACTGTGAAAGTTGCCAAAGTTTGGTCAGTCTGGAGTAAAGGTCCGCATACTGCCCTTCATGACCTAAAACCAAATTTGCTGTGATGTTTTAGTGTGATCAGTGTGAAGTGGGTGAGTCTCACTACTATTTTCTCATTGCACCTAAGTGGATAAAGCAACATAATTCATAAAAAACTAAATATAAGCACTATACAAAATGCCACCTGTATTTGTTTGCTAATGAACTCCAAGGAGACAGCAAAAACCTGTGATTAAGTGGACAAAAAATAATCCCAGGACACAGCTACACAACTAATCAGTCAGGAACAACTTCCTCACGTCTCCAGCAGTTGGGCACTGAAGATGGTTGCATACCTAGTATGTAGTCAGGAGCCCGTTTCTCACAGTTGGTACCAAACGTGCCAGTCTGGCAAACACACTTGCATTCAGTGCCAGAGAGAACTGGTTTTGCATTGTTGGGACAAGGGGCACACTTGCAAGTATCAAACTCCTCCAAATACTGCAGCAGGGCTTTCCGCAGGTGCCTCCTCTTTGTGACAGCACAGGGAATTCCTTGTACCAGGTCTATGATGGGAAGCAACTGAACAAACATGGAGAAGTGAATATTCCAACCTCAGAGAATATTTGAGGTTTGATACAAAGATGATGTGTCTGTGCTGGCTGGGTGAAGGAACCAAGAGTTAACCTCGTAATTGACCACGGCAGGGTTGTCGAGTACAGACTTGGCCCAGTTCTTGTATGATGTTCGGTCTGGAGCGGGGCCCTTCCTCTCCCAGGCCAGAGCAGCTGCTTCTCTGGTACGACCGCCTTTCACCATGGAGAAAGATTTCTCTGATGCTTGAATAAATGAACCTAGACACATTCACCAGAAAAAAGAGAAATTAAGAAACAGTAGCCATTCTGTTGAGGAGAGATGTGAAAAAGCCAGACAAGAAAAAAAGGGAATTTGTATATGTGTATATATATATATATATATATATATATATATATATATATATATATATATATATATATAAGCTTTTTTGGTAGACTTTTGGTGTAACCTCGATAATTCTGAGTCATCCTGTTATCCGAGCATCGAGTTACACTGCTGTGCTCAGAGTACAGGATGACAGTCCAGGTGGTCTCTCGGTGCAAACAGCCTCTGACGTGCTCTTCTGTTTGTCCTGCCAGAGAGGGAAGAAAATGACTGATTCAGATTATTGGAATTAAAACAAGAACAATATAACACAAATTACAGATATGCACCATGTTAGATGACTTGCTCTGCCTCAGAGTTGTAGTATTTATGTCCAGGACTAAGAGTCGGGTCTGGCACTAACTTTAAGGACTTTTGATTTAACTTGGACTTGTGCATTAACTGCGTTTGGACTAATAAATCAGAGGTATGTCCTTAGATTTTTTTTTTATTTCATGAAATATTCCATAGTGACATGGAATGAGATAATATTGACATTTGTATAAGTTATATTTCTTTATGCCTGTTTTTGCACAAAATGCACCCATCCGTTCCATCTGTAGAGAAACCATCAAGGAGATCAAGGATGAGGACAGCTTCCAACTTCAGTAGAGATCTGGAAATAATTCATCCCAAGAAATAAATACTACAATAATCTTTTTCACTCAGTTTACAGCAGGGCCAGAGCAGTAGAGACACTCTATACTGATGTTAGTGGGAGGCCTGTTAACTGATAAACTAGAGCTAAAACTTAACTTTCTGCTGCCATGCAGAGTTGAGGCTGTAACTGTCGCCTACTGATATAAAAGATAAAAAAGGTTGTCAGTAACTCTTAGCCGCCACCAAAAGTTAATGGGAGTTCAGAATAAGTTGCTTTGGACAAAAAGAAAAAACAAACAAAAAGAAAATACTTAAAGTGGCACTATGTAACTTTTCCACCTTAAAGGAGCATGAGGCTCCTTTTAAGAAATGAGACTCTCTAGCGCCACCCTTCACCACGACGGCCGTTGGGGGTACTGCAGCCAACAGTGAAGCCGGCATGGGAGAACGGGGAGAACGTGCATGCAGCGTCATGTGACGTCACATCCGCAGAACAGCGCGGGAAATTCGGGACCGAATTGCAGCACATTTTGCAGCACACAGCCTGTTCAAGGCAAAGGAGAGATATACTAGAGGGCTCATTCTTTTGGGTTTGGAACGCTTCATCTGACATTATTACTAGAAAACTTAAAATGTATACGGATTTTTTTCATAAATCCTGCCACAATCCGGCCTCAAGCTCCTTTAATATCATATTTCCAGAGTCATTGTGATGGTACATCATCTTCCAACAGGTTTAATGAACCTCTGTCATGGTCTGAGGGGTCTGTATCGCCTTCACTGGCACTATGTAACTTTGAGGAGCATGGTAGGAACCCTGCCACATTAGAAAACTACAAATTTTTACGGCTTTGACTGTTTTACGGCATACGTCACTTCCCCCTCCTTCCCGATTCGTAGTCGAGAGGAAAATGGGCGGGGCGTGGAGCACAGCTCCGCAGAAGCTGGTAACCCGTTGCTGTGTTGTAGCTGCAGCAGCTCCACACAACAGACGTGGGGAAAAGATCGCTAATGGTTTAACTTTTCACCGCTTTCCTGCTTGGAGGCAAAACCACGTAGGCCAAGTATCTGATATAACAGAGTAAAAGAGTAAAAGAGTCGTCGGCTCGGTTGGATCGCGGCTGTAACGAGTTCGACCAACCAACGTTCCTCAGTAAACAAACAAACAAACACGCACAGACCGGGGTCGGATCATTCAAACGGGTTTTATTCTCCACTACTCCAGCTAAACGCAGTTGCTGGCCAGCTCTCTGCGGTGCAATTAATTTCGTTGAGGAATTAAACTATTTGATTTGTAGCTGCAGAGGAAAAAAATAATCTCACGAGGAAAACAAAAATATTGCTCACGCCTCGGAGCCTCTTCAGCATAATATAGCAGTCAAAAAAAAAGAAAAGAAAAGTAAGAGTAATACAAAACATGTACTGTATGTTGAACTATTATACTAATTTATTGAAACACATGGCGAGTCAAACATTTACCAAAGCAGCTGCCAAACACTCCTAAACAAGGTAGTAAGACGGTGGTTCTGCAGAACTGCGGCAGTAAATTCTTTCTAAAGAGTGCAGCTCCGACGAGGAGCTCCATTCTTTAGTAGGGATTTCATATGGATCCAGACCGTTAATAATCATTATTTTCTCCATATACCGCTCCCTGGCTTCCTTGTTTAAGGTATCCCGGTAAATTCCAGTTCCTTTCCAGCAGTTTAACATCTTTTTTTTTGCGTTCCGTCTGTTCACTTGGTGAAACAGAAAAGCGTCCCGTCTTCTCTCAAAACAAATGCACGGGACGGGACTGGAGTTTTCCGGCAGTACGCGCTGGTGCTCATGGGAAACGTAGTGTTCTTTCTGGTAAAGCACTACCGCTTTTGTCCAAAAGATGCCGCCAAACTCAGAAAAGCTGAAAGTTACGTTGTGCTGCTTTAAGCTATAAATATTTAATCAAGTTTGCTAATTTAACTATCAGATAATCAAATTAAATATCAGATGATCATTTAATCTATTTGAATCAATTGGGGTCTCAGATTCAAACACTGGGGACTGGGGACTGGACTTGAAGTGACTTGACTACAACGCTACTATGCCTGGCATCGGGTGATTGAGAACAGGTACAAATAGTTTTACTTCCAGACACGCTTTCTCACAATTAATTTGTACTCTGTTTTTTTTTTTTGTTTGTGGACTTCTTGGCTGTCATTGTAGATGACAACCAGATAGGACACATCAGGCTACCAGGATTCCAGATGTGTTGATGTACCTGAACTTTTGAGCTCCTCTCGACTGTACTGGTACAGCAGGTCATAGTGGCCCCCCAGTGATCCTGAGCTGTAGTAATGTGTACCAAAGCGCTGGAAGATGTCCCTGTACAGGGCATAGTTGTACTCAAGAGGGAGAGAGTGAAGGAACTGAAGGAAAGGCAGTGAAAGGACAAGGTCACCCGGGTCCCTCATCTTAAATGTAGACACAGGAAGAACTTGATGCACTCGGAAAAACTTGGAGTCCTACAAAGGAAAGGATGAGAACAGATGAAGAATATTTCATACAATTATGTGTGTGTATGTGTGTGTGTGTGTGTGTGTGTGTGTGTGTGTGTGTGTGTGTGTGTGTGTGTGTGTGTGTGTGTGTGTGTGTGTGTGTGTGTGTGTGTGTGTGTGTGTGTGTGTGTGTGTTTGTGTGTGTGGTGGTGGTGGTGGGGTCTTACCATCTTACAGGCCTATTGAGTAACTTGACAAATAAATGAGTGATGGCTGCATCGCTCACCTTTGTTTTTGAGGCTTGAAAAGCAGCTTTGTTAGAACTGAAGTGAGTCCCATCTGAACGATGGAGGAAGAGAATGAGGTAGAGAAAATGATTTGGACTTTTAATGGTTTGAGATGACGAGCTGGATCTCTTCACGTCGACGGACTCAGTGTGTAGGGGTTGGGGCTCAGTGCTGAAGTCCTCTACCTCTCCAACCTAAACACCACCAAATACATCTGTAAAACTGAGGTAGCAATCACCAGTAAAACAACTGCAAATATAAAAGGGGACTATAATGGCAGGAATAGAGGTCTCAAACAGACACATGGTGCGATGTCTGATAAAACCTAAACTCTGTGACACCAAGGAAGACAAATGTTTTCCTTTCATTCCTGTTTTTACCCCCCCCCCCCCCTAAGCTAATCCGTACGACTGCCATGGTATTCAAACTGATAATGAGACAGACCTCCCTCTGTGGGGTCGTAAACTTAACAGCCTGCATTCCTCTGAAGGAATATACTCCTAATTTGTGTAGTTACTTTTATCAACAAGTAATATGACATAAGTTGTTTCTAGAAATGCAAAATACATGTGAATCCACATTTTCTTTGGTAAAATGGAAATCTACACTTACTGGCAACTTCATTAGTGATATGTAGTGTGAGTGTATGAATATAAAACCAAACACAGGATGGAACCACCTCATACCCACTGCAAAGCAAGTCAGTGAGGATTTGGGGTTGTTTTGTTTAGTGTTTTATTTATACATTTCTTTGACTTGATTTAGATTTTTTTTTATTTAATAAGTTTTTGTACATTTTAGTTATTTTTATGTTCTATCTTGTCTTTTTTTGCTTTGGAATCATTCTGCTTGTAATGCATGGATATCTTTTATTAGAAAAAAAACTCATAACTCATGGTGGTTGTTTAATTTAACTATGCTCTGTGAATCCTTGACTCTGATTTAATCCTATTACTATATCTATTTTTAGATTTTGCATGAATCCCTCCATGGCATATTTAAGTCAATGGGATGTAATTTTTAATTCCTATCGATGAAAGGTGGGTGTTTTATGTCTAACATTAGTCTTAAACCTCTTGGGACATAGTTTTCACACACAGCAGTTGCTATTGTGAAACTTCAAACATTACTGTTAGATTGTCCAAGTTAGAAACAGTAACTATGGGGGGGCTGGACTTGCCAATAGGTACATTATTTCTTAGGTCAGGAGAATGAAAGACAATACCAAATATTACCTTGATCTCAAAGGTCTCAAAATTGTGAGGAATTCGATGATAGAGCAATGTCGTTGGAGGCCTCCTGATGATGCAGCTTCCTCCCATAAACATATTGTCCAGCACTGCTCCCCTTGGCTCCTCTGCCAGAGCATCAAACCTTCAAACACAGATCAAGAAGGGTCCAACCTCACTTTTGTATCAGAAGCAATGTTTTCCAAACCAAGTTGTAGGTTACATTTTTTTTAAAGTCACTACCACAGTTGTTAATATACAGTTGTTTGATTTTATCTTTAATTTAATTTTATTTAAATGTGCTCAATACAACATTGACAGAAACACATATATTCTGTTTTATTATTTTGTCATGAAACATTCAACAGGAATGTGATTTTTGAGCAGAGCTGGGAACAATGTTAGTTAACTGATGACAAACTCAACGGCATCGATCCTGAGCCTACCCATTTCCCACCAGGTCAGCACCAGGGGCCACTCTCTTCTCAGCTGCACACACCACATTGAAGGTGTGACAGTCCCTCTCATCAGAGTTATCGCCACAGTCATTCTGTTTGTTGCATGTTAATGTGGAGTTGATGCACCGCCCTGTACCAGGAGGAACAGTTGTACAAGTGTAGGTTTTAACAGCAGATGGTAGGAATAAGAGCTAGAAAATAGCACAATTATCTCATAAGCCATAATAATACAATTTTGTGATACAAAATAAAAAAAAAATATGAAAAAAAACCCCTGTTTACCATTATCACACTTGAAGTCATCTCTGCAGTTGATAGGTGCCAACATGCACTCTTTGGATGGATAACATGGCCTCTCCTCTGTGAGCTCCACACTGCAGTCTGATCCACCGAATTGGGAAGGCCTCACGACAGACCGGGTCCGAAACTAAGGCAACAACACAAAAGCTTGAATTTCATTTTATACAGGAATAGATTTGAACCAATTACTGATTACTTTATGACTTAAGATTGGCAGCTGTATCTGACCAATGTGAGGAACTCTTAGGGCCTGATTTACTAAGATCCTAAATAAAGAGTACTAAATTGCGTAAGCACTGAAAAAGTTTGCACGTGCTGTTGTTGTGTGTTTTGCGGGTGATCAACTAAGAATGCTTGCGCAATTGATAACACGTGCAAACCGCAGTATTTAAATGAGGTGTTGCGTGTCTTGCGGTTTGCGCCATGGAGAGTCTGGATGGAAAGCAGGATAGTCGCAAGCGCAAAATGAAATTTGACGAGTTGGAGTTAGAGATATTAGTGGAAGAGGCAAATAAACACATTCATGAACTACAGCAAAGAAATTTAAACATTACCAAAAGAAACGCAATATAGGAGAAAATTTGCGATAGAATAAATGCAGTTGGTAACACAAAAAGAACGGCAGATGAGGTTAAGAGAAGGTGGCAAGATATAAGGCGAAGAACTAAAGAAAAAGTGCCTTTAATAAAACTTGTGCAACCATTTTTAAAATAGCATGCAGCAGAATAAAGACTCTCTCTCTGCGTATTCTTTGATTTTGGCGATGTCGCCTCCTTGCCACAATAACAGCAGCCATCGGTGCGTAATTCTGGGCAGATTAGCACCTTCCTTTCGAACGTATTAAATACAGACGCAATCACAATCCCCGCAATAACTTTCAGGCTTGGTAATCTCATTGCGTGTGGTAAATGAACCTATTTGCATTTTCCCCTCCCAGTATTTAGCGCTTTCTGGCGGTTACGCCCCATATTGATTATTCATCAGGGCAAAAGTACTAAATGAACAGCGTGTGCTATTTTGCTTATTTGAGAGGCGCAGTCCTCTTTGCACGCTGTTAGTAGATCAGCTTGCACATTGGTTTGGGGGTGATGTCAAGTTTGCACACGTTTTTACACACGCAAACCTTTAGTAAATCAGGCCCTTAGAAAAGAAGATGGGACACAATGGGGCACGAAGGTGCATTTTCAGAGAGAGGCTGGAGAACACAGTGATGTTTCGGCACAGAGTGCAGATATGGCCTCCTTTATCATGTGTGGGTGTGATTTCTCTTGACTTGTCTGTCGTGATCATTGTGCTCATTGTTCTCCAAACCCACCCGTCAGAAGTCATATTGTTTTCAGCAGGCAAAAAAGTATTTTGAGAGCAGAATTAACAGAAAAGGTGAAAATGACCTCCAGCAGTGGCCAGAAGGACCCTCTTACATGCCTCAGTGTGTAAAACAGGGTATCTTTTGCATGTGTGGATGTTGACTGTTCGGCTGTGTAATTATTTAACTAGACAAGTAATGAATTGGAATAGTACAACTTGTTTGTGAGTTTGTTTTAATGCAATCTTGACACATATCAAATGTAACACCTCGCTCCTCCTTGGGTAGCACAGTCTACAGCTTGATTCCTTGATCTCACTGCAGGCTGCCGTGAGTTACGATGGTTCCCAAAGGTACTATTGTACTATGTGACTGTATCAGTCAGAGTGGAATGATGGTTCCCAGTCAGTGCAACCTAGGAACCAACACGGTTTCCAACCTTGGCCATGTTGTGCCAATATTTCCCCAGACATTGAACAGCTCATCTTCTTTGCATTGAGTTCCTTTAGGTTTGTTTTTTGTATTGATGCCTCAATGGCAAACCACAAACCACCTAGCTTGGAAAACGCTCCGGCTTTGGTTGGTGCTCCTGTGATACCCACCTGCAACATCTGCTGATTGTAGAATCTTCTGGAACTGAGTCTCCTACATATTCTCTCACTTTTCTGAGTTTCTTTGCCTCTGTTCAAAATTGTTTGCGCTGATGGCATCAAATTCATATTTTGTTGGTTATTTGGGGAATATGATAAAGTTATTCTGTGAAGGTCAATTTGATTGCATCAGTGTTTCAGTCTGAATATGCCAGATGCTGTCAGTATCGACAAAGTATTGGAGTAAAAGAGAATGTGTTTTGTGTTTCTCGCCTGTTTCTTGGCGCAGGGTGAGCAGTCGGACCACGGGCTGAACTCTGTCAGCTGGCAGTTTATTGGACATGCCTCTTCGTTACAGGCTCTCGTGTCATGACGGTCACTGTAACACATCTGAAGACAGCTGCTCTTCCAGAAATAATCATCATACTGGAACTGCCTGTTATTAAGATGCGAAAATCACTTTTGGCACCATGGATTTTAGGCTTTCAGTTGTTATAACAAGAAATAAATCAATAGAGAAAAAAGCAATTGTTCAGTACAGCATTGCACAATTACTTTAGCAACAGTTTTGCAAGTAATTTCGTTGGAAAAGTATTTGCATTTGAATCTTCTCTCAGTTTAATTTACTTTTGCCAGTATTGTCTCAGGCGTGTGTGCTTCATCACACCTATGTCTTATGTCTGTGCAGTATTACCTCTGTCTTCGCTGAGTACCATGGTTGCAGGTCCTGGAGCAGACGGACCAGGATGTCCAGGGATAGCGGTCACAGAAACAGGCCAGACTGACTGATATGCAGCTCAAGAGCTTCAGCAGCAGCACCAAGCTGCTGGAGGGAGCCATCGCAGGAGCCCTCACTCTTTACACCCCGGAAAATGATTTCACCTCTGAAAATTTTTAATTTTTAAAAGTTTCAATGTTTATTTACCCCCCTCCAAAAAAATAATATCCCTCTTCTTTTTAAATTATCTTAGATAATCTTGAATGCTAATGCAATGTTTTTTCAAGCAAGTTAGAGCAGAAGGCTTAGTGGTTTTACACAAGAAAGGTTGGACACCAATCATAAAAAGTATTTTGAATAAATAAATAAATCAGCATTACATTACCAGAAGAAGATAATCCGACTCACCATATGTAGAACCGTCGTCTTCAGTAACTATTAAACAGATGCTGTTGTATTTGCGGTATATTTACCCAGTTGAGAGGTGATGTAAAGTTGGTGGTCTCTGCACTGCAGGCTGATCTGAATCTGAGGTTTGTGCCTGAGCTGGTTGCAGGGTTATAAAACTACAGTGATTCAGTGGAATCTGTGTTTTTTATCTTTTAACCAATCAGAGTTCAAAAAACACTGAAGGAAAATGAAACTAAGAAAGAAAAATAAATCAGAGCAACTCTTAGAACGTCAAGTTATGTAACCCTCTTGCTCCTTTTTGTTACGGGAAGCTCTTGGAGTTTCCCAGCTGCTGTGATAAATAAACCAGGGATAAACCAGATGTTCTGTGTTTGTAACTTGACAGGGGGAGGGATTTTAGTTTCTCTCCTAATTTTTTCAGCCTCCGGGGATTTTCACAACCTGGCACTTGACAATTGACCCACAGTTCATGTTGTTAAAAGCACAACACTGTCTTAAAAATCTTATTGCAACACTGACATTAATCAAAACATACATCGTCGTACTTGTATATAAAACTTTATTAATGTTATAAAATGTTCTAAGCTGTACATCGGATTAGCTGTGTTTTTCTATATTTAAGGACACACCAACTGCACATGGCCTATAGTCTAGACTCATACTCATGCCAAAACAACAAGTTTAAGCGACTTTAACACCACATTACATTAATCTGAAAAGAAAAGAAAAAAAGACCTTGCACAGACACATATTTAGTGATTACATTGCACTTACATTCAATGAAAATATGGCTCCAATATAAATTCAAAGATGAAGAACTTTGCAATTAGATTAATACTTTTATTTTATTTTATTTGTGTTTTAATTAAACTGTTTCTCTTACAGGAACAGCCACATGTCTTTCTTTTTTAAGAAAATACTAAAACTTTCTAGATACATTTAAAAGATTATTAGAGCAAATGCCAGGACAAATAAACATAATAAGAGAAATGTTATAATTTTGAAAAGAAATTCATAAGATAAATGAAGATTTAATACATAATTTTATTTTATTTATTTATTTTCTATTTATTTTTAACTACAGTGGAGAATGAAATGTTTTGTTTTTTTTGCCCCTAAAAAGTGTGCCTTTGTCATGTAATGTAACAATAACTCTTCATACTTTGACCTTTGCAAACTGGTCCGATGGCAAAATATGAAATAGAGTACAAAGTTCAATCTTGTGCGTTCAATGTGCTGCTCAGCAGGACTTTTCATATAAAGTTTCTCAGCAGGAGATATCTGTGTGACCATCCTGTTCTCAGTTTCGTGCAGAAGAGCTGGCTGCCAGAAAAAAAACAGCTCCATCCAGCATGTATGAGAGCGTCAGTTTTAACGGGAGCCACGATATTTTCCAAACCAAGCTGTTTCATTGCCTCATCTTTACCAACATTATTTGAACACTTAAACTGAACTAAGTGCAGTGCCTTTTGAAAGGAATAACCTCTTTGGGATTGTTCCTACAACCTCAAAAAACATTGAAAGACAATCTTTGTTCTGCGTAATGTAACAATTGAGTAATACACCAATTTAAAAGGTACTACTATGTTAATAGTAAAAAAAAAAGAAAAAAAGAAAAACAACCAAACAAAAAAAATTCATGCTTCCCTTCAGATAACAACCCTGTCCTCAAGACACCAGCTCCTTCCAATGTTGCTGTACAGAAATCTTTGAGTTGTTATTGGCTCCGAGTGCCTTTGTGGCTTTGAATGTCCCCTTCAAAACCCCTCAGGTGTTGCTTTAGTACTAAGCTTAAGGTCACTGGCCCCCATCAAACCTGGCATTAAAATGTCCATAAAATACAAGATCCACTATAAACATAATCATCCATCATATAAGTGCAAAAACCGCCAGTGATGTTAGCCCCTGAATCCATCCCATGATGTCACACTAGTAAGAAAGCGCAGTCCTTAACCACCTTCAAATGCATCATGAATTATCATATTTTAATCTGGCCTGGAATGTGGTCTGATAATGCAAAGAAAGGCCTGACCCGTGTGCTCTATGCAAGATAATTCATGATGCATTTGTGCACATGCTTCAATACGAGGTGTGAACACATGCAATAAACTCTGACCACTAGTGATCAGATTTCCTCAGACACATTTTAACTACAGGTCTGCATGAAGCCAGTGCCATAATCAGAAGCGAATCTCTGACTGACTCAACTCGACTGAAAAAGTTATTCTCTAAGATTTGTTCTTGTTTTTATCACTGTCCATTCTTTCTTCCACTGAAACATATTTCCAAGGCTCCACAGCATGATGCTGCCATCGCCATACTTCATTGTGGGCATAGTGCTCTGTGGTAAAGGATAGAAAAACATCTAGGATTTTTCTACTTTTAAAAGTTTGGTTATTGTTAGTACCGACATTTAAACAAGTGGTAAAGCTCACCAATTAATCATAGAAAACAAACTCAAAATATATCATAAAGCAATGGATCAGAGGGGATATAAACCTGTGATACCCTGCGTGATGGCATTACGTAGTTCCATCACTTAACCACCCTGTTTTCCACCCGTTACCCATCATCATTTCATAAAATACCATCATTCTTTTATTTCTGTGTCAACATGCATGAACTGTTATGTTTCAAAGTGACACTTTGAAATTCTAACAGTGTAACTGGAACTAAAACGGACTTTTATCTAGAAGTCCTTGACTAAAAGTCATCATTTTCAAAAGAGTTTATCCTACGATAAGCACACTTTCAAATTATCTCACATGTGCAGATATTTTACATTTCAATTTTTCAGACACACACATTGGAGATGGGAGATTACCGCTGATGTTGAAGGTCAGGCCAGTAAAAACAGCTGGTCGGTCCTCTGGGGACCTCGAGACATCCCTATGACAGCGTTCAAGGTTCCAAAATGTGTTGCTTAAGGAATAATAACTGCAGTATTTGCTACAGGAAGTCATTCTCAGTGCTAGGGCTGCACAATACAGTGAAAATGAAATATTGCAGTTGTGCTTTACATTTGATCTTGTTTAATTCACGTTATTAATTTACATTATCAAACTTGTTTTCATATTTTAATATATAGTATAATCTGATTCTTTTTGTCTCCCTCAATAAAACCATGTTGCTGTTGGGACACACATGTATTTAATTGCTTTAGCATCTGTGTACAGTAGGGGGTACACCATCTGGGGTCAATGTTAGCAGCAAACCACAAGGACGTTAACACCATATACTGAAGCATCTGTTTGTATATCACACGTCATATCATTATTGCAATATCCAACAATCATTTTGCATATCACAAGTTTTCTTAATATTGTGTGGTTCTAGTCCAAACTGCATCTATACAGAGCTGATGCAACTGAAAGTAAAAGTTCACACATGGAAACAGTTTCTTCTTTTATGAGATAAAAGTTTGATTTTCACACACTGCTGAATAAATTCAACACTATTGTAGTTGACCGCTTTGTCGATGTGATGTCACGTTGCACAGGTTCAGAGGTTCCACAAAGACGTTTCACGCTGTGACACATTCAAATTTGGAGGCATGATAAACCACAGTGATGCAGCTTAAAACCATCCTGGACATGTACACCTATTAGCCTTAATTTCATAAATACAAAACAATAAGGAAGAAAATGTGTTTTCTTGTGTCTGTTTCATTAAGCCTTTGCCCAACTGAACCTTAATGCTCCTGCCAAAGCAGTGTATACGCTTAATTATATTTGACACTAACTGTATTCCTACCATTCGTTGCATATCTGGTGTCACTGAGACATATTTCTGGTATTTTTGGTAATATTCTAATCCTCATACTATACGGTCTGAAACACCTACTATCTAAATGTGCTGAGAGGTGAAGGCAAATGTTCGGATGAGTGACAAAAAACAAATCAGCAACAGCAAATATTTCAGGATTACAATTTTAGATATTGGCTTTAAAAAAAATGTAGAATGCAATGAAATACCTTCTCTGAATAAATATACATCAGGCTAAAACAAGTAAAAGTCCTTTCCTGCGCGTGTCACCTCCAGTGTTGCGGTCAGACTCAACCAGACACCATGCAGCAGAGTCCGGGGAAACGTCTCTTCCTCTGACTGACCAGCGGGTGGGGAGTCAAATTTAACAAACTGCTGTCATCTGCAGACAAAAAAACATTTCAATGAGTGCGTTTACATGGGAAGTTTAATTTCTCTTTAATTCAGAATTAAAATTAAATCCATGTAAACACCCAATTCCGAATGAAAATGGCCATACACCGTGTCCACACTGCATGCGACGCTGGTGGGGCGAATAAAAGGCGAGTCTCGGGCGGGTGAATAAAGGCAGATTTATGGTTCCACGTACGGCGTAGGGTACGCGGCGACGCGCACCGTTCGGTGAGTGCGCCACGTACCCTACGCCGTAAGGTCTGCGTTGGTGTAACGCGGAACCATAAATCAGCCAAGGCGAGTCTCAGCTGTCAATCAAAAGAACGTGGTAGAACGTGGGGCCGATAACGCGTTCAGTGTGGACAGAGCGCGTCCGATGCCACGCAGTGCGGCGCGACAGTCGGACGCTCGCATGCAGTGTGGACAAGCTTTACGAATTAAACTTAATTCCGAAGTAAGTGGCTGGTTTATTCCAATTTTAAATCCGAATAGAATAATTCTGCGATCATGTATACACTCATTCCGCTTTAAATTAATTCCGGTCTTTCTGCGCTGCTCGTTCGATCACCCGTCTGACATGACGCTTATATTCTGCGCTGGGCTGGTTTTCCAAACAAAGTTTGAAGATGGCAGCACGCAGTAAACGCTGGTCAAGAGCAGAGACCATTTATTTAATAAATAGCTTGCAGGACCTGGAAATCATTAAAAGAACAGATGGCAGGAAACAAAAAAATTGTGAGCTTTTCAAAGTTGTATCCAATCAGAATCTTCCCAACCCCCAGACCTTAAGAGGAATTGGATAAAGCCGATCAAATGTGTTTTCAATGTAAAGCTCAATTCGGAATTACTATTTCCATGTAAACTCGAAGGAAAATAGTTTGATTCGGAATGATTTAATTTGGAATGATTAATTCAGAATTAAAAAACATCATGTAACCGTGGCCACTGTGTTTTTTATCACAGACAAACAAACAATCATGCCACTGGTTCCCACTCAGTTGACTTCTACATGAAGGCCTAATCATACGTATGTTGTGGATTGACTCTGATTTGTGGTCTCTCCCGACGACAGCTTGATCTTAATCTACTTTCTTTTCTCATCAATCTATCTATTAACTTCAGTTTTCCGAGGTCGGGTCTCAGGGGCAGTAGTCTAATGGCCCTTTTGCACTAGTATCGCTTCACCTCAGTTCTACCCGCTTTGCGCTTTTGCACTCGGGCTGAGACGGGTAGAGCCGCTCCAATCCGATACATTTTTCTGTAACCATTCTGGCGAGGTTCTATACGGGGCTGAGCAGGGACTATTTCTGACGTCACCACCCTCCGCGCCACTGATTGGTCGGGGGCGGGGCCGTCAAACGTTTGAATCAGGAAGGGGGAGTCAGCGCGAGGCGACTCGCGGCTCGCAGCGATTTTATTATACAGCACAAACGTCTGTTTGGTGATCTAACTCTGAGGTGCAGATGTTCATAAACCTGGTGGCTGAGGAGAGAATTAAAAAAGGGATGTAGACGGGCTGTTTTACTCTCAGCCGCTCGCGGCTCCAGCTGATTTCTCATCTGCGCCGACACAAACAAAGGTGTTGCGCAATCGAGTACGTCACAGCAGATTCACCCCAACCCCCCCACTTCTCATCTGGCTGTGCAAAAACACACGGGTGGAGCCGCGCCGCGCCGAGCCGGGCTGAGGCGAGACTAGTGGAAAAGTGGCAAAAGCAGAGAGGCCCAGGCCTTCCTCTCCCTGGCTGCCTCATCCGGGGTTATACCAAGGTGATCCCAGGTCAGACGAGAGATATCATCGCTCCAGCATGTCCTGGGTCTCCTTCTGGTTTGACATACCCAAAACACCTCCTGACAGGGGTGTCCATCCTCACCAAATGTCCAAACCACCTCAACTGACTCCTCTCAATGTGGAGGAGCACCGACTCTACTCTGAGTCTGTCCCGGATGACCGAACTTCCCATCTTCCCTATCTCTAAGGAAGAGCCCAGCCACCCTGCAGAGGAAACTCCTTTCCAGCTGCCTGTATCCACAATCTCATTCTTTCGGTCACCAACCACTAACCACAACTTTTTAATTATCAAGCAAAAAAAAAAATAAGAGAAAAAAAAGCCTCAGTTATAAGTGCTTATTAAAACTACATATTTTGTAAAATACCTTGATTTTTCAGGGGCAATGGCATTGTTTCCCTGAGTTTGCTGAGTAAGTTTCGCATCTCTCTCATGTCTCTGTAAAAACATACAAAAAAGAGCAAAGAATCAACGACTCAGCAGACTGGGATTTATTAATTATATTTCAATAAGAGAAACACGCAGAGTAAGAATAAAGTGAAATGAAGGCGTGAATATGTACCTTTCTATGTTTTCAATGTCAGTGACTACGAGCCATTGCTCCTGAGGGAAGTCAATAGGAGAGGAGGATCGGTCGTCCAGTATGGGAACATCGGAGCTATCATCCACCCTGAAGTCCAGTTTTGGTTCGGAGTCTGTTCCTGCAGCTGCAGGCCCGAACAAAGACAGCAGCACAGAAGCAGTGTTAATATACACAACTCACAAACTTTAAACAACTACATCTATAAGGCAATTCATAACTTTTCATATCTCTGTATTATGAGTTGTATCATAACACCACCGTCTGCAAGATGACAGCTGTTGGCTCTGTTTGATAATACATTCCTCTAAAAGTGAATGATTGTTAAAATATTGTGTAAAGCAAGCATGGCAAAAAATGCTGAGTTAAAATTCACAGTACCAAATACTTTAGTTCATTTTTTAAAGACCGTGTGGAAACGTGTTGCAGCTCTCTGCTGCCCCCTCTTGTTTCAGATGAGTACGAACCAAACTACAAACTTTACAACTACATTGGTAGTCTTTTGGAGATACATACTGTACAACTGTTTAACTCTCTCATCTTTGACACTGTTTTTTTGGTTTTCATCATCACTGTGCTGTGATATCTGCAGTAAAACAAATGTAGAGCATGTTAAAAAGATATTTTAACTCAATTAATTTCAAAGGCAAAGTGAAGTGGAAATGTACATTACATTAAATAAGTTTAATCTTTGGTACTTTCATGCCCTTCACTCCAAGACATTAAGTTACTACTTGAATTTAAATAAATAAGTGCGATTCTTGCATGAGAGAAGTACAGCAGGGATTAATAGTGGCAGCAAGTTAACCAACCCTGACTGATGCAGTAAACAGCTTCAAACAACCATGTCAGAAGACACATGCTGGATAAATAAAGGTTATTTAAATACTGGATAAATACAGGTCCATATTGCACAAAAATATACACCACATGTTTTTTGTTACTTTTTTTTTGCACTTGCTTCACTACAGGAGACATGACACCACAACACAATGCAGGTATGATGTATATATATGATGGCACCACCTTTAAAGGAAAAAAGAGAACTTTGTTAAGTCTATACTCATGAAAAAACAACAGTTTTTGTCCTCAGCCTGCCAAAAAGAAAGCAAAATAAATACATACAATAAATAAATAAATAAATACATACAATAAATACAATGAAGAAATAAATAAAAACAGTGAAATGGGTGGACAATGTCTAGGCCAGGGGTCGGCAACCCAAAAATGTTGAAAGAGCTATATTGGAACAAAAATACAAAAACAAATATGTCTGGAGCCGCAAAAAATTTAAAGTCTTGTATAAGCCTTAGAATGAAGGCAACACATGCTGCATGTTTCTATATTAGTTAGAACTGGGGGACGATTTTTTTTTTCATAATGCACTTCGAGAAAAAGTCGAAATGTCGAGAAAAAAGTGGAAATTTCGAGAAAAAAGTTGAAATGTCAAGATTAAAATTGAAATACAATCTTGAGAAAAAAGTCGAAATGTCGAGAAAAAAGTCGAAATGTTTAGAAAAAAGTCGAAATGTTGAGAAAAAAGTAAAAATCTTGAGAAAAAAGTTGAAATGTCGAGAAAAAAGTAAAAATCTTGAGAAAAATATCAAAATGTCGAGAAAAAAATCTAAATTTCGTGAAAAAAGTCGAACTGTCGAGAAAAAAGTCGAAATGTCGAGAAAAAAGTCAAAATTTTGAGAAAAAAGTCCAAATGTCGAGATTAAAAAGGACAAAGGAAGAAAAAAAGAAAAAAAAGAAGAAAAAAAAGAGAAAAAAAGGAAAAAAGAGAAAAAAAGAGGAAAAAAGAGAAATAAAGAAAAAAAGAAGAAAAAAAGGAATGAAAAAAAAAAACTAAGAAAAAAAAGGAAAAAAAAGGTCAAACATTTTTGCAAAAGCTCCAGGAGCCACTAGGGCGGCGCTAAAGAGCTGCATGCGGCTCTAGAGCCGCTGGTTGCCGACCCCTGGTCTAGGCTTTATAACAAATATAGCAGTGAGCAAATATAACAAGCTCACTGGCTTTTAACTCCCTTAAAGGCATGTATTCATCAGGGAGAACGCTAGCGGACAGTTACACTCAAGAAGTAATGAAGCAAGTGAGAATACCGTGCCAAAATCTGAAGAAGAATCCAAGACCTCTAGGAAAAATGTGACAGCCTATAATTATTATATAATGATTCAGAAAGATTTCCAAAAGATTATTGCAAAATCTCATTAAAAATACCACTGATTCCACACAAACACCAGTAGACAACTGGTTGTTGCAATCAAGAAAAAAGAAAGGCTGCCAGCCCAGACAACAACAGTGTCAAGATGATGGCATACCTCACAAGAACAGACCCTTGAAACCTAAGGCTGTGCATGAGCCAGTGATCAGCTGGAGCACGTAAATCAAAATGATTTACTCTTCTATAAATCAGATTAACAAGCTCCTAGTTGTTTTTTGCCACCCAACCCCTTCGGCTCAGAAGAACGTCACCTCAGCTGTGAAGGCACAAGAGTTTCAGATTGATTGATCAGACCTATTCTAATAGCTCTGGAAATATTTGGAAGATAATTTGATCACCATTTAACCATACCGAGTTTTTTTTTGTTAAAGAGTGTTATGATTCTGTGACTGTACTTTTTCTGTGTAACTGCAGCACCCCCAGCAGGCACATGGACTTGAGCATTTCTGTTATGAACATCTCGAGGCAGCACTGCAGTTGGATGAAGAGCCGGCAGATTTCAGGATGGATTTCTCCGTCTTCTGGCCTGCAGCGTGAAGAAGGTAAGAGGCATCAATGAAACTCAAGCAGACGGTGAATGTGGCTACAGTGGTGAGAATAACAGTTGCGTGTCCCTCCTACCCAGTACTCGAGTTGTAAAAAATACAGATAATTTGTGCTGATTACAAATAATATAATATATTACAAATAATAGCAGTGACCAAAACACCTGCAGAAATACTGCAGGAATGACATAGCAGCAGTTAAATGCAGCCTTAAGCTTTACATATCCACTGGGTTTACATCAAATACGTACTTAAAAGAAACAGTTCTCTCCTTCACAGGATAAGTAAAATGGATCAATGTAAAAACTCAAAATAAGAATATTTGTCCTATTTCTAGTTAAAATGTCTCATTTTAGTAAAGAAATCTTATTACACTTAAAACAAGACTCATCACTGGAAAAAAAAAACAATTTTCACCTGTTTCAAGTAGATTTTCACTTGAAATAAGTAGAAAAATCTGCCAGTGGAACAAGATTGTTTTGCTTGTAATAAGAAGATAAATCTTGTCCCACTGGCATATTTTCCTACAGTACTTATTTCAAGTGAAAATGTACTTGAAACAGTTGAAAATTGTCAAAAGAGTTAGTTTTCTGGTGTTATTTTTCTGGTAATGACTCTAAAAGTTGAAATAGCAGTAAAACCACATTCATTGATGAAATGACATAAGGGATGGAAACCGTTTTTATTTCAGGGGGGGATGCAATCCCCCCTCAACTCCAGTACTGCTCCTACCCTGAGACTGACACGGCGGCCAGGTCCTGGTGCGCCGCGCGGGCCATGGCGCACCCTTTGGTGCGGGTGTAATGCATCTGAGCCCGCAGAGCCGGACAGTCGGCCGATATCTCCCCGACAGAGATGACCTGCTCCCGGTACAGCGCTACGAGGGTGTTGAATTCCTGCACAGTCTAAAGGAAAAACAGATCGACACCACCGACTGCTTGTTTCAGAGTGTCAATAATATGTTTTTTTTTTTAAATATATTTATATGTGGGTGTCTGCTGAGGAAGACTGCTGACTATCTGTTGACAGGGAAACTCGTCCTTTGGTGCGCTTGCAGCTCAGCACCGAGCTCTACCTGGTCATATGATATGATATGAATACTTTATTACAGACCCAAAAGGTTCCATATAAAATACATAAAAATATATAGAAATTACAGGTCACACATTAAAATAAATGGAAACGTGTTTCCATAGTCCAGATGTGTACCTTGTATCCAGTACTCGAGTTGTAAAAAAAAAATCAGGGGGGATGGTGGATTTTATCATATGGGAACAGATAATTTGTGCTGATTACAAATAATATAATATATTACAAATAATAGCAGTGACCAAAACACCTGCAGAAATACTGCAGGAATGACATAGCAGCAGTTAAATGCAGCCTTCTGTAAGCTTTAAATATCCACTGGGCTTACATCAAATACATCAAAACACAACAATAAAAAACGGTTTTCTGAACTTATCAATATGACTCTGTCCCTCACCGGATAAGTAAAATGGATCACTGCAAAATCTTAACAAGAATATTTGTCTTATTTCTAGTTAAAATGCCTAATTTTAGTAAAACACATCTCATTACAAACATCATCACTGGAAAAAACAACAAGTTTCACCTGTTTCAAGTAGATTTTCACTTAAAATAAGTAGAAAAATCTGCCAGTGGAACAAGATTTTTTTGCTTGTAATGAGAAGATAAATCTTTTCCCACTGGCAGATTTTTGTACTTATTTCAAGTGAAAATGTACTTGAAACAGGTGAAAATTGTCAAATAACTTATTTTTCTAGTGTTATTTTTCTGGTGATGACTCTAAATGTTGAAATAGCAGTAAAACCACATTCATTGATGAAATGACATAAGGGATGGAAAGGGGGGATGGCAGTTTTACAGGGGGGATGATTTTGACTATTTCAGGAGGGATGCCATCCCCCCTCAACTCGAGTACTGCTTGTATCACTCCGTTTGATGTTAGTGAGTGCAGTTATTAGACAATTTTCTGACTCATGGAGTCGACACATACATTTAAACATAAAATTCCTCAGCAGAGCATGGAAGGTGGGGACATAACAATTAACAAATAAAGTGCTAGCACTTGTCCATCTTGGAAGCTTAAGGAGGATCCTGAACGCATCATTATAGGCTATCTGCAATTTCTTTAGCTTGGCTTTGGTGGTATAATTACACCAAAGGTGAAGGAGGTGTATAATAGGCTCTGAACAGATTTACTTTAACATCAGCTGTGCACATATGGAATCTACGGGCAAGCATGTTGGCCTGAGTATAGAGCTCAGCACTGACGCTGGATGTCTTCATCATCACATAGATCCTCATTTATGATGTGACCCAAATACCGTACTCTCTTAACAACATCTAAGGGGTCAGACAGTAAGAATGGGGGAAAACTTTGTTTTTGATCGTCCTTAGCTTTAACAATCAGAATAACACTCTTCTACCGCGGTTGAATTGGTTTGATATAGGATATTGGATATTATGAATTCAACACCCATAAAACTTGTGATACATAACACAGATTTTGGTCAAACCACTTGTGATGTGTTCATGCTCATCTAGACTATATATCACAAAACAGTAATTATTAAAAAATCATATATATGGGCATATATATGGGCTGATTTAATGTGGTTTTATGAATTCAACACCCATAAAACTTGTGATACATACCACTGATTTTGGTCAAACCTTGTGATGTGTTCATGGTCATCTAGACTATATATCACAAGAGAGTAATTATTATAAAATCATATTATGGGCTGATTTAATGAGGTTTAATGAAAACAATCGGTGTTATGTATCACAAGTTTTATGGGTCTTGAATTCATTAAACCACATTAAATCAGCCCATATATATGATTTTTTAATAATTACTGTTTTGTGATATATAGTCTAGATGACCATGAACACATCACAAGTGGTTAGACCAAAATCAGTGGTATGTATCACAAGTTTTATGGGTGTTGAATTCATAATATCCAATATCAAACCAATTCAACCGCGGTCACTCTTCTTAGGGGTAAACACAATGTCATACTGGACTCCATAGAGCACACTTTAAGCAGTTGCTGCAGCCCAGCACTGTATGGAGACATGATGACCAGTTCATCAGCATATATGAGGGGATTAATAAGACTATCACTTATCATACATCCGGTCTTGCACTGACTAAGCTTCATGACTGATTATTATATAATTATTACCCTCATCCCCCCAGTATACCCACCATCCTGCTGTCGTCCAAGACGCCCCCCGCGCTCTCTCGGCGCTCCGGCTCCGTCTGCGCTCCTCTACCGGCGGGGAGAACGCTCCCGGCGGGTCGTGGGCGCTTTTTCCGCCCGTACGGTGCCGAACACATGCATGCACACCTGCCGCCAGACTGAGCGCACCGCAGATGCAGACAGATGCCGCTGCGAGATGTCTTTTCTGCAGGCTGTGGGTGTCCTCTTGTCTTGTGGATTAATTAAAATAAAAAAGAAAGAAGAAAAATAAAATAAAAATAAAGAAATTGAGATAGATGTCGATGGTGAAGCTCCAACACGCGGTTGCGCGGTTATTCTCCGGAACAGGATCCGCGTATCGGGCCGAGAGGACGGAGAGGACCCCCCAGCAGCTCCCTCTGCATCCCAGCCGAGAGGAGAGTCACCTTCAGCCCCTCCTGAAGGCCGAGAGGGAGGCTCCTCCGTCTTCCTTCCGCCTCTATCTCACGTGTGATGGAGCCGAGAGCAAGTCGTCACCCTCCCACAATTAACCGTTTATGAGCGTCAGTTGTCCACACGCGCACATTTTCATCCAAAACTGGCATACCTGTCTACGCAGGGCCGGTTCTAGAAAATGATGACCAGGGCTGCATCTCAGATCAGAGGGGGTGCATATGCCTGGCACGTTATTCAACACTAAATTATGCATTTTCCCATAATTTCAAGCGGAATAATACTAGCAAAACAAGAATATTTAAAGTACATTTCAAATGCTTTATTGCAGCAATATTGCTTAAGCTTTAAATATCCACTGGGTTTACATCAAATACATCAAAATACTTAAAAAAAAACAGTTCTCTCCTTCACAGGATACAGTAAGTAAAATGGATCAATGTAAAAACTCAAAATAATTTCCCAAAAGGGAAAACCCTATTTAGTTAAAATGTCTCATTTTAGTAAAAAAATCTTATTACACTTAAAACAAGACTCATCACTGGAAAAAACAAAAATTTTCACCTGTTTTAAGTAGACTTTCACTTGAAATAAGTAGAAAAATCTTGAAAACATAGAAAAATAAATAACAAAAATAAATATAACCATAAACTTGCTTGCGTCGTTGTGCTTGAACCACTTCTGAATATCCATCGTTACTTTGTGTTAACGGAGCAGCAGAGAGCAGCGTCTTGCTGGTGCAGGTAACTGCTGGAAGCAGATGAGTGACGGACACTGGCAGATTTATGGTTCCGCGTTGCACCAACGCAGAGCTTACGGCGTAGGATACGCAGGGACGCAACGTACGGTGCGCGTCGCCTCGTACCCTACGCCGTAGGCTACGCCGTCGATTTAACGCGGAACCATAAATCAGCTTGACGCGCGCGCATTTGTCAGTTTTCTTTTCGTCTTTTCAACTGAGCATGCAAACACATAAACAGTGGGTGCAATGCATGCTTATGCACCCTCGTAGAACCGGTCCGGCGAAGCGTATTGCATTCACTTGAGAAAAAAAAATCTGCTCTGTTTTTTCTGAATTAACGAGATAATTATCTCAGAAGTCCGAGAAAAGTTTTAATGAGAAAAAAATCGCTTTCCGTCTGAACAACCGCAAAATCCTGAGGTGCCTGCATGTGCAAAGTCGACAAACTAATAACAATATCTATATAACTTAAAGACAAGAGTATCTCCCAATGTTTCAAACCAAAAGCAAAATAAAACTGGATTAAACTGAACAGGTGGAACATGTTTGTTTCCATGAAATTGTCTCGTGAATGACAGATTCTTGCAAGTTGTGAGGTATCTCGTTAATTCGGAAAAACATAGCAGATTTTTTTTTTTCATTAAAACTTTTCTCGGAATTCTGAGATAATTATCTCGTTAATTCAGAAAAACAGAGCAGATTTTTCTTTTTATTAAAATTTGATCTCGTTAATTCAGAAAAACAGCATTTTATTTTTCTCAAGGGAATGCAATACGCTTCCGTACCTGTCACTTTCATACAGATGTCGCACACGGGGCAACAAATTCGGCTCTCAAATCAGCCGCAACGTAAACTTCGTATCTACAACTCGTGGCTATCAATCAATCAAGTTTATTTTGTTGTGTTCCTTTGAATGCAGATTGGAAACAAGGAAACAATATTACAATTTTTTACTACTGCTGTCACCCCTTTGGTGAATCGGCATCAGTTATTCATCTCATCACCAACTCCTGAGAAAAGAGGACTTTTGTACTCAGCAGCAAAATGTTAACATATATAAAAGCTTATAACGTTAACAAAATGAGCCTTCTGTCTCGAAAATAGAAAATACGTTTAAAGACTTAGTTGATCTTTAAAGATCAGAAGGGAGATCTCTTTCTGGAGCATTGTTGCTATATTACCTTAAATTCTCTGATAAAGGATATCAATGAATTAATTAAATGTTCTTAAGTCTAAACAAAATTATTAACCACCAGTTGAAGAAACATGGCTCTAAAAGTGTCATCTGAACATTGTGTGAGACCCAATCAAAGTCACTGGACTTGTTTGTCAAACTCAAGTGACCTCAAGGAAGGGGGTTTTACCTTTTAACCCTTTATAGGGCGAGTAACCATATACGGTAATTTCCGTGGACATGAAAAACTACTTTCCCCAAACTTCTCAGTGAGGTCTTGAAGTCATGTGAGTTAATCCTGCCAATCAGCACAGATCATGCTTTGTCACAGACAGTGTCATCATGGCATCTGACCAATCAGCAGGGCCCTGGAGAAGCGGGAACTTCATTGATTTTCAAGAAGGGGAAAATTCACATTTTTGCTCCTACTTTCTTCCACACAAAAGTTCATGAAGCTGAAACTAACCATGCTAAGTTGATGACACTCACACAGTATGTGTTTGAATGATGGTGCTAACTGATGAGATAAGTGTTGTTTGTGCAGAATTAGTGAAATCAGTGAAATAGTTAGCATGAATAATGGTGATCCCATATATGATCATACGCCCCTGTGTGGTAAAACTAGTGCAAGTGACTGAGGAACCTTTTATAGACATATGCCAGATACTCTAGTAAGCCATACTTTGTGTATTTTTTTTACAAATACACCCCTTTATGGTCAAACTAGTTCAGTGACAGTGTCCTTTTGTAGACATATGCCCGGTGCATCTAGTAAGTCATACTTCGGGTGTTTTCGTTTTACAAATAGCGCATTATAAGGTAAGACAATATTGGATGTTGCATTGGATGTTGCCACAGATTTGTATAGCATAATATCAGTACCACCATTAATTCTAATGCTATTCTTCATTTCTTGTTCTGTGGCATGGTCAATGGCATGGTCAACCTGCCTGCTGCTGGTGGAGAGAGAGGGTCAGGAGGTGATTGGACTGCTTGGATGAAATATATGGATGGAGAAAAAGAGAAGCCCTATAAGTCAAGTTGTACCATTTATGGAGAAAAATTCTAATATCTCTATGAACAGACAGTAAAATGTTGAGAAGTTTTAAAAGATAAAGTGTCATAAATATTATGTTGTATGTGTTTTTTGTATTTTTATACCCAATTTATGGGTACAATTTCACCCACAATGGGCAAGTAACTATACATGGTAACATCAGCGTTAGATACAATGTTACTTGCGATGGGCAAGGAACCATATATGGTAACTTCTTTGACCTTGATTTGCATCAAGAATTAAAAAAAATGAAAAAAAGAAAAAATGAAAAATGCTCTGGTAGCAGCCGCCAATAACACTCTAGAGTTTAAATTGTACATTTCCAAGTATTTCAATGAGTGCCCTATAAAGGGCTAATTATGTATTTTCAAAATCTTGCTACGGATTTTTCTCCAATATCTTCCACCCAACCTTTGATGTCACAGTAAGCCATGATTCATTAGTGCTTTTGCGTATCCTGGGGTATGTCTTTGGAGCAGTTTTAGGTGGCTGTGGCTCATGAATGAAGCAAGGTGTACGTTAACCAATCAAAAGGTCTACTGTTCCATCCCATGTTGTGCAGGTTGAGCACGTTCAGAGCAGGATACTGATGATCATATTGTTTGTGAGTCAGTTTATAGAACAATAAAAACAGCAGGAATGGGTGAATGTGGCTTGAAAAGACTTCAGCACAACTTAAAAATGGGCTTTAAATGTTCCATTATTTACATACAAGGGAAAACCCTCAATCCATAGGTACATTTATGTGACACTAAACTTAAGAAAGTCGTTAATAGTCCCCAAAAATCAGTGACTTCTTCCCTAAATGGCCACAAGGGGCAATGATAAGCACATTTTAAGTTTAGTTTAGATGTACATGAGGCTTTATAGATGAGGAATAATTTTTGTTGCTCATCTCGGGGAACTTTGCATTAAAAAAAAACAAAAAAAAAGTGGAGTCACACTAATGAGTGTTAAATATACTCTGCTTTTAATTGTCTGTTCCTTCAACCCTGCTGAGCTGTAAACACATATATATGAACACACAGAAAAACAGGACGCATCTCTGATGTAATGCAAGAATGCCAATACTTAATTTCTATACAAGTAATGATATTAAGCACAACTATTAAAATATTTGCCATCTGTAGAAAATACTAACATTCAGCCTTATATATTATATTGATCTTGTCATCTTATTTTCAAAAAGAAAACATACATATTTCCCCAATATTTTGAATCAATTTGTCTAAAAATAAATATATTAAAAAAATCACTTTGGGAAACTATGAAACAAAGGTTTTACTCTAATCATGCGCATAACAAGGTTGCTTTGACTTTGTACACCATAAAATGTATTTACATCAACTCATCAAAGCAACAAAGGCATGAAATAAGCTCTTCATAAGTCACACTGTATCAACCCATTACATTGGTCACATCTTGTATGTCTTGATCATCTCTGTAATAAAAAGCAGGAGGTCAAACATTCGACTAAATGGTTGAATCCAGCATAACCCATATTACTAACGCTCCTTAAGGAAATATAAACTGGATACTAGCTACAGTCATTCACGCTTCAGGGTCTCAGAAGAAGAAGTACAACAGTATGCAGATGAAGAGGAAGACCAAGATCCAGTTCATTACGTGGATGTAGACGAATGTGTCAAAAAGCCAGTCGCACATGCCATTGAGGTTCAAAGCCATAAGAGTGAGGCCTCCGTGTGCAAGGTGCCGGCGTCTCCCTGGCATCGCTGCATTTCTCAGATATCCTGAAGAACAACAAATGCAGAACCGGCAATCAGTGATGTAGTCCAGTGTCTCCCAACCTGGGGTCCGGGCCCCCCCTGGGGGGGCGCCAGAGATCTCTGGGGGGGCGCGAAATTTTGTCTGCTTTGAGGATATGCAGTTGTAAAAATTATATTTGCACATGTTAAATAAATAAAAAAATCATAATAACACACCTAATGGAATACTGTAATCCAAGTCTGTATAAACCCACGTAGTATTTTAAAATGACCAAAATATATTTCTAAGTTATTTAGCAGGATAAAAACGTAATAAATTATTATTATATCATTATTCAACATTTAATCATACTACTACTCCAACAGGTTGTTAAAGGAAAAATGTTAAAAAATTTTGCTCTCATATTAAAAGAGAATTTTTCAGAAATTATTTTACGTCCTTGCAATTATTTTCTGTGTGTATTTTATACATTGGTGACACAAAATGAAGGTGAGAAAAACAAAGTCATATGTATACAGGGTAAACCAAAGAGAAATGTATCACAAAACATAATTAATGTTCATTTTTTCAATTAAAGGTTTGTAACGAGTAACTTTATTCTTTTGGTGCTAGTACGTACGGGTCGGGGGGCCCGGCTGGTCTTAGACACAAGTAGGGGGGGAACAAATAAAAAAGGTTGGGAACCACTGATGTAGTCTATCCTAAATAATGATTACAAATAACTATGGTTGTCAAATTAGCACGTTAATTACGATTAATCAATTATAGGCATATTTAAAGCGTTATGTTTTTTAATCGCTTAATCTATTTCTTAATCTCTAACTTTACTTTTTCTGTTTGGGAGTTGCCTTTATTGTGAAATCTGTGTTTGTGCCGTTGGCTGGAAAACAATGGTCAGTCCCACCTTGAAGTGGACATTGATTGGCTGTCCCTGTGTGTGGGAAAAAAAATGAATAAATTACTTTATAAAGCCTCTTTTTTTGTTGTTATTTATCAATCTTTTGATCTGCCACAATAATGAATTTAAAGGAAAACACCTCAAGTTGGGGGCTTTTCTCTGCAATTTTAGGTGAGATTAAAAAAGAGATTAATTAGATGAATTAACATGACAGCACTACAAATAACAACCTTCAGAAATGTCGCCATCTGTTTTATTATAAAGTCCTGAAATTTAAACCCTTCAATTACTCCAGAAAACAGTGGACCACAAATACAAATCAATTTAACTTTAATCATCAATTTCAACAAACTTGCTAAACACTAATAGGAACTGCCTAAAATGTTCCCAAAACACACAGGCATGTGTTACTTTTATTAAAAGGAGCTAAAATAATTAGATTATTTAAATTCAATAGCCGAGTTGGCAACTTCACTGTGTGCACTTGTGATGCTATTTCAAAACTAAACAATCAAACCTGTTTAATGATGATATTTACCGATGTCTCCAAAGTATTAAAGAATAATTATTAAGTATTAATAATACTTAATCATCATGAGCCGACATAAGCATAGAGGGAAAATGAGTAGACTGATCCTGAGAGATCGGTGTAATCCTACTGTCGTCTTTGTCCTGTGCAATGTGATGAGTTGTTAATACAGTTATACTTTTACTCCCAACACATCACATCAGGTACGAAGCCCTAAAAACTATTAAATACGCCCTTGTACATCTGCCAGATTTAGATATCTTCTGCAGATGTTGATGACACCTCTGTTAAACCTGATTTCCTGCTGCAGGATTTCATGAAATCCCTAAGGACCACTTTTCCTGAACAAGTTTTATTTTTTCACTTCTTACCTGACAGTCATAGTAGACTTTTCCACAGAAAAGTTTAAAGTAATGAACGTGTTTTATCATTTTTCTTACAGTCAAAAATTCATTACATAAAGTTTCAATTTGTCATTTCAATGGAGAGGCCTAAACTGTAAGAAGTAAAGTGTAAGAAAAAGTAAATTGAAATGTGATGATAAGCTTGCAAAATTAAAAATATAAGCTAATAATAGGACAAAAAAAAAGATTCAAAAATTGATAGCTCATTTAATTTACTTTTCTGACCTTTTATTTTAAGTCACGTCGCTCTAATAATTACCACTCACTTTATATCAAGTTTATAATATTGACAACTTATTTTGTTTTATCGACCTTGTCATTTTTGCTCCTTCAGGCCTGACCAACTTCAGAACCACATTCACTCAGTGAAGGTAGACTCCACCTCTGCCCCTTTTCACAAAGTATTTACATCATTGCAGAGTGTATAAAAAGCTGTCCTCCCACAGATCAAACCGAGCTGGCTCAGTGCTGTATCGGTGTGTGATTTTACGTAGCATCTATGTTGCTGAGCTCGTCCCTGGTATTTTGCACCATTCCTACCATACAAGGAGGAGAGAAAGGCATCAAAAATATCTGGAGCTCTGTTTCTGTTGTTAGCTTTAAAGGCTGCTTCTCCAAACGGTAAATGGGGAACATAATGTTTTTTAACTTATATTAATTTTAACTGCTTTATTTTTTCAATACAATTGCATTTTTTTTCTACGTCATTTTTGTTATTTTCAACCTCTCAAAATTTAGAAACTTTTACGAAGGAAGTTACCTGGGTCTCAGAAACCTAGGACATATTAGGATTAACTAACACAGTTTCTCACCACAAAAGGATGGGAGGCTTCTGCGAAAGCTGGGCAATGGCCATTTTGCACAGGAAGAATTGTGGAAGTTCTGCTTGCGGGTGATGTAGACCTTTGGGAAAAACGTCTTTGCCATCTGGTTGAGCTCTGATGAGAAAGGAAATCAGCACAGTGACGACTTAACAGCAAATCAGATCCTGGAACAAGCACATGTTTATCTGATTTTTACAGCAGTCTCAGCTAGTCTTCAAAATAGGGCTGGGCGATATGGACCAAAAGTCATATCTCGATATTTTCTAGCTGAATGGTGATACTCGATATATATCGATATTTTTTCTGTGCCATAATTGGGGTTTCCCCCAAAGCATTATAGCATAGCATCTCTGTTAGCTTCATTTTTTTCTGAGGCAACCCCTTAAAAAAACACTCAGTTTCAATACAAAGCCTAATGCCAAATGTCACACAGTTTCCTTTATTAACAGAGGTCTGCACAATATCCAAATGTATAAAACAAATGAAATAAAAATAAACTGCCTGCATATATAGAATAAAAATGCTTCTTGAATAAAATAAAACAAATATCCCTTTCCTTAATAACAATTAAATTTAAAATACACTGTGCAATTAATACAATGTAGACAGTAACAGGCAGTGAGGTTGACAGTTCTCAAATAAAACATTCAAGTCAATTTGTCACAAAATAAGCTATTTCAAAATCATAAGAAAAAAAAAAAAAAATTTAAATCGATATAAACGATATTGTCTCGTACCATATCGCGTTTGAAAATATATCGATATATATTAAAATCTCGATATATCGCCCAGCCCTACTTCAAAACTATCTAAAATTGTCAGTATGACTTTACAATAATGAGTGAATGAATAATTATGTCAGTTGGACACTCACCCTTGTAGAAGCTGGTGTGTGAAATGAAGGTACGGCACATAGGACAGGGGGTTTTTGTCGGGTGGTTCTTGGTGAGCGTGCGGAGGCACGGCTCACAGAAGACGTGACCGCAGGGCTGACAACTGTGCGGACTGAAGTAAATGTCGAGACACACGGCGCAGGTCAGGCCATCTACGTCCTCCTCTTCACTGTCCATAGGTGAACCAGTCACACTCTCATCCTGGACACAAACACATCTGAAAGATGTCACATTTTGTTTCCCATTATTGGAATTCAATACATATCCATCTTTGTAGTTTGGTGTTCTGCAACTGGCTGCAGCCTCACTGAAGTCTGCTGGTGCTGCGGTTCACAGTCCTGAGGAGCAGGGGAACAGTTTTTCAATTTTGCAATCCCAATTCTAGGGTAGGTCTGAAATGAAGCCTCCATGAAGCGGCAAGAGAAGAGGAGTTAGTTCTGCAAATTATATGAATGAATGTGTCATTAACAGACTTTTGCAGACCTTGATAACATGCTGAGGATGATCATTAATTTGAATCAGGTGTGTTAGAGCTGGGAAGCATCTAAAACATGCACCACAGGGGAGCTTGAGGACTGGTATTGAAGACCCCTGCTATACAAGATATATGCGTCACTTTTTCTCTGCACACACTGGATTTATAAGAACATTTTGTTAACTGCAGAACATCTACGCTGCAATATGATTGTCCTGTGTTGCCTAGGTGTTACAAAATATACTTAAAGCGGACCTATTATGAAAAACACATGTTTTTTCTTGCTTTAACATATATAAAGTGGTCTCCCCTCAGCCTGCAAACTCAGAGAAGGAAGAAAGTAACCAAATTCTGCAGTGTCTGTACAGCCGCCTGGATGAGCCGTCCAGTGTGATGTGGATCTACGAGCCGTTCAGATTCTGCTCCCGTCGTTACGTACGTACGTACGTTACGATGCGTGAAACCACACCCACAACTAACTCCGCCGGCCGGAGCTTATGAGATAATGCGGTTAGAGAATGGGAAGATAAAGACATGGCTCAGAGGCTGAATTTCTAATTTATTTAGCAAAAACTATCAAAGGTTTGTTTTTAAGACATTCAAGGCCTGTTTAAAATAGGTATTAGATGCCATAATAGGTCCCGTTTAAAATGTGTATCAGTCTGATCCAAAAAAGAACAGTGTAAAAATTCACAATATTGTGTTCAATCCGCTATGAAATCTGAGAAGTTTAAGTTGTTTTAGATGGTGAATATTTGCTCCTATTTTGCCCTAACTCCCGAGCAGCTGTTATTTTATCACACCACCAGAAAACCCCTTACCAACTTTCTAAACTGAGAGAAACATAACTGCTGTCTAGTGCAAGCAAGACTCCTCTTCAGTAATCTACAAAAACCCACTCAAAAACCATGAAACCTTTGGTCCTACAAAACATACAATTTTGAAATATACTTCAAGTGTAACACTTTCCAATGGGATTCAATATTAAATCATTGTTAATGTGTTTTTTTACTTTGTACAAGAAATGTGAACATGCTATTTTTCAACATAAGAGTCTACACGTATTGTAAACTCTGCTCTCTCACCTGCTCCTTCTCCAGGTGA
This sequence comes from Cololabis saira, assembly GCF_033807715.1. Classification (NCBI taxonomy): domain Eukaryota; kingdom Metazoa; phylum Chordata; class Actinopteri; order Beloniformes; family Belonidae; genus Cololabis; species Cololabis saira. Next base: position 40,573,630 of record NC_084597.1, read on the forward strand.
CTGTTCAGCCATCTCTCTTTCCTCCTCTCCTTCCTCCGTTGATTCTTCAAGCGATTCTTCTCTCTTTTCCTCTGTCTTATCGACAACAGGGAGCCCAAAGATACTTGAGGCTGAGGAGACAACACACAAACACATTAGGAAGTGTAGTAATCGCCATCTGGTTTATGAAGAAAGACATTGCAGATTGATGGCAGGGAAACCAATAAATGAAAGGCGAAAATACTGAGTTATAGCACAGATCCAGAGTTAAACATATACGGTGGGGCTGGGCGATATATCGAGATTTTAATATATATCAATATATTTTCAAACGCGATATGGTACGAGACAATATCGTTTATAGCGATTTTTAAAAAAAAAATGAAAAATTATGATTTTGATATAGCTTGAATGTTTTATTTGAAATTTGCACAAATGTTTTGCACAACTGTCAACCTCAGTGGAAAAGTCTGCCTGTTACTGTCTACATTGTATTAATTGCACAGTGTATTTTAATTTAATTGTTATTAAGGAAAGGGATATTAGTTTTGTTTTATTCAAGAATCATTTTTATTCTATATATGCAGGCAGTTTATTTTTATTTCATTTGTTTTATACATTTTGATATTGTGCAGACCTCTGTTAATAAAGGAACCTGTGTGACATTTGGCACGAGGCTTTGTATTAAAACTGACTGTTTTTTTAAGGGTTTGCCTCAGAAAAAATGAAGCTAACAGACATGCTATGCTATAATGCTTTGGGGGAAACCCCAATTATGGCACAGAAAAAATATCGATATATATCGAGTATCGCCATTCAGCTAGAAAATATCGAAAAAAAATATCGACTTTTGGTCCATATCGCCCAGCCCTAATATACGGTATTAAAACAGTCACCCGTTAAAACTCTTAGCAATGCACTTTTTAAAAGAACGATCAAAAGACCAGTATTTTACCACAGCGTCCACTTCCAGATCAGCTGATCTGTCAGAGGGAGATCTTCTTTCAAGCAGCAGGACTGAAGCAGAAACCTCTGTGGGTACCGAGGTGGCATCCGCAAAAGACTCAACGACCTCCAGAGACTGTGGTATCTGTTGACGTAGAGGGGACTGTCTACCTCCAGAAACATCTGAACTGTACGGTAAAATATTAAATGAAACTTGACCGTTTGTGTCAGACTGATGACCAGCAGGATATGAAGCAGATGACCTAGAGCCCAATGCATCAACAACAGAGATGTCTGAAGGGGCGGCAGGGAAAGAGCATGGTCTGAAGTCTCCATCAGCATCCAAATTACACCTTCTCCTACATGAGATGCAATTAAGGGGACTGAAAGAAAATAGCTGAGTGTTTTTACTTTCAGTGAGTGGCTCTGAGGGCCCAGCAGGGCTGGCATGAGACACGACAGCAGCACAGTTGAGCTGTAAACTTTGCAGTGTAGTGGCACTGACTCCGAGCGTCTCCTCTTTGCATGGAGGGCCATCCGTCAGCAGACCAGGCTGTCCCTTTCTAGGTCTTGTTCTTTTTGGCTGGATGATGAGGAAGCTGTGCTTGTGGTCATAATCCACACGGCTTTTACTTAGGTGGACTGTGGCATCCTGGCCACAAGGGCACTCACTGTGATTAATAAAGTTAAAACCTCCCAAACGAGCCCCGCAGTTAGAGCAGCTCAGCTTTCCCGTGGTCCACTGAGCCTAGACAGAAACAGCAGACACATTAGTCACAAAATACATTTTTGTTTTGTTTGTTTTTAATATGTTAAGTCTTTCATCTTTTGGAGTCATACATTAATGTGTAAATTACTGTTATAGCCTCTAAAGTAACTAAAAAGAAAAAAAGAAAACCTAATAAAAAACTATTTACATATGACTGGGGAAAAAAAAAATTGATTATTGTAAAATTGTCTACATTGTTTTGTATAAAGTAAACTCTAACCACACGAAACAATTTATGACAGGTTTTGATTTAATAGAAGTAAGAATATATGACTGTATGACCCCGTAAATCTACATGAGAGATTTTCTTTCTCTCTTTTTTTTTGTAAATTGCTTACTTTTTTATTTTTCAACACAATTGAACACTGGTCCTGAGCCAACACACTTACCTGAAGAGCTGAATTCAGTATCCACTCTGGCAACTTGTCAACATTCACATGCCAGATACTGCAAACCGCAGCTGACCTTTGATTTGTGGCCTGGAGACACAGGATCCGCTCTCAGTATCACACTCAAGGCAAGTTTATTTGTATAGCAAATTTCATGTACAAGACATTTCAAAGTGCTTTACATGAAAATATTTTTTAAAGAAATTTAAAAAATCAGCAGCTAGGGCTATATTTACAACTCATATACATACATACATATCTATATATATCTATATATATATATATATATATATATATATATATATATATATATATATATATATATATTAGGGCTGGGCGATTTTGGACAAAAATAAAATCCCGATTTTTTTCTCTGAAAACCCGATTTTCGATTTCGATTTTTTTGGTAAAACTACAAAAGACAATGGAATAAATTGTTTAAAATATTTTATCTTTATTTTTAAAGAAAAATAGCAAACAAATTTTCCTATTGGGTATGAAGTGCAATTGAAAGATACTGTCAATCCTCCTTGAGTTTAGTAAAGTGACAACATTTACAATTTTCTTGACCAAACAAAGATGACTAGACGAGCTCTGTCTGTAAGCCAGCTGCAAAAAAGGAAAATCGATTTTCCAATTTTCCTTTTTTAACATCGATTTTGATTAATAAATCCGATTTAGATTTAAAATCGATTAATCGCACAGCCCTAATATATATATATAAAATGCACACAACTTCTACCAACCATTGACAGACAGGCCAACTCTACGACGCCTTTCCGACACTTTCTGCAGCGGAGCATGGTTGGTTCTGTGTTTCCAGGCTTTACCAAAAGCGATGGCCCAAACAGATCTGCAATTACACATTAGAAACAAGCAATAATAATCATAATTTAAAAAAAAACAACTAAATTGTATTGCAATAGATGTTTGTTATTTTACAAAAATACACTAACAACATGCAACAATACTACTGCATTGGAAAGAACGACGTCAGTAATGTTTACTAATCGTTGGAAGCTGATAGAAACAGCTGTAGCTGGGAGCTGTTTTTATTTTGTCAGGGTTTTTTTTGTCCTGCACATATAGTGATGTTGTATCGCAGCACTGTTTTGATGTTTCATCTTTTTGGACCAAATCGCACGGAACATGTGAAAAACATGTTGGATGTGAGGTCTGGTTTCTGCGCAGGTTAGATGCTCCACTTCAAGCTGAGAGTTGCTCGTCAAAGCAGGAATCACATTTGTATCTAATGCATCTTTGGAGGCTGGAGAGCAGTTATTTCTTGTAAATGTAGCAAAACGCTTAGAGCATTTAAATAAGCTACTTAAACGTTTGTACAGCTGTAAACTTCAGACATTTAAATGCAAAGTGCTTCTGATTCTAATTCTATCAATTCTAAAGCAATTAGAATTGTAAACTTGACTGACAATCTTGCATCAACAAACCCACTTTTCATTAAAAACAATACAATTAAATTGCAAGATATAGTTAATCTGAACACCACTGTAATAATATATAAGGCTTCAGTGCTGCATGCAGGAACTGTTCAAGCCAAGAGAAGGCAAACATGAGCTCAGGGGAACAGCAATGTTTAAGACAACAGCAGTAAGAACAAATACAAAGGGCAGATGTATATCTGTTTTAGGAGTAAAACTGTGGAACTCATGAGACAACGACCTTAAATTAGCAAACTCAATAAAAGCATACAAGATATTATTCAAAGCAAAGGTAATGGACACATATATACAAGCACAATAAGCAAAGAAAGAAGAATGTACACATGCATGAGATGAAATGACAACCTAAATTGGTTTTGTCGGTTTCGTTAGCATCTTTTCACTTTCTGTTTTCAGAGCTATCATTATTATTTTCATCATTATTATTACAATTACTACAGCTATTATTACTATTATTATTATTTTGTGTAGCCTCATGATACTTCATTTGTTCTTTTTGTATATTCTATTCTGTTAAAAGGTGGGCAAGATAAGCTTTATGCTTCAAGCCCAGATCTTTTCAGTCAAAATAATCACAACCGCGGTTGAATTGGTTTGATATTGGATATTGGATTATATTCGACATTCAAAGACATCCATTTAACTTGTGATACATACCATTGGTCATATTTTGGTCATATTGCTTGTGATGCGTTCATGGTCATCTAGACTATATATCACAAGAGAGTAATTATTATAAAATCATATTATGGGCTGATTTAATGTGGTTTTATGAATTAAACACCCATAAAACTTGTGATACATAACAGCGATTGTAGTTTTATGGGTGTTGAATTCATTAAACCTGATTAAATCAGCCCATATATATGATTTTTTAATACTTACTGTCTTGTGATATATAGTCTAGATGACCATGAACACATCACAAGCAATATGACCAAAATCAGTGGTATGTATCACAAGTTAAATGGATGTCTTTGAATGTCGAATATCCAATATCAAACAAATTCAACCGCGGTAAGATAAGCTTTATGCTTCAAGCCCAGACCTTTTCGGTCACAATAATCACAATGTTGAGCAGGGAAAAACCTGTGGATGTTTGTTATCTTGTTTGTTGATGTGTATGCTTGTGATTGACCGAAATAAATATTAACTAACTAAAACTGAACGTTGCTCCGAGCTGTAAAGCCTCTAAAGCTGCAAGTGGTTTGTCCGCGTCTCCCTTTTCCATCTGTGACAACAACAACATCCATGTATCGGCTTTTCCTCGTCGTTTTTTACCTAAAGTACAAAGCTAGTTATGTCGGAACGTGTCAAATTATTTCTATAAAATTAACCAGTTAGCAACCTAGCATCAATAAAACAACAAGCCCTTCCGACTATACTTAAAAACCAGGCTTACAGAGATGTGTTACTAAACATTTTATAAACTAAGTTGGCCAACCTGACGGCTTGAGAACAGACAGACGAGTAAACACATCCTTCTTCTTCTTCGCGTTTTTTGGCGGATTGCAATACCAACTGTGAGGTCATAGCGCCACCTACTGACCCGGAGTATGCAGGACAGGATCTGGTTATCTCTGGCTTTACATTCAATTATCTAATACAGTGGTCCTCAGCCTTTTTTCAGTGATGTACCCCCTGTGAAATATTTTTTCAGCCAAGTACCCCCTAACCAGCGCAAAGCACTTTTGGTTGTAAAAAAAAAGACCTAAAACAGAGCACTGTGCCATCAGTAACTGATTTATTAAACATAAAAATATTGCTGCTATGCTTCAACCACGACTCCATCGTTGGTCCAAGTGATTGACAGGTGAAGCCAGGTGATTGACAGGTTAGGTGGAACCAATTAAAAAAATTAAAATGTCATACATTCTGGATTCATTACAAATCAACTGAAATATTGCAAGCCTTTTATTATTTTAATATTGCTGATTATGGTTTACATTTTAAGATTAAGATTCCCAGAATATTCTAATTTTGAGATAGGATATTTGAGTTTTCTTAAGATTACAGATTATATATGTCAATGCTCTGACCATCTCTATTTCCCAGGTGCATCTCTTTTACTATTCATAATATTCAATGGGTTTAGTAGTGATATTTCTTATTCAGGGTTGAAGCTCAAAATGATCTTAAAATCTTGTGTCATTATCATTTCCATGTGTATTTTGTCTCCTCATCACTTGTAGCCACTTGTCTCCCTGCTGCACAGAAATAGCACTTTCGTCATCTAATGCTGCTGGTGTGAGTGTGAAAAATTATGTCCATCACAGTGAAATGTAGCCATTCCAGTACCCCTTCTATAAAACCTTAAGAAAATTAAAATGAATATAAAAAACTATGGAGAAATAATAAAGAAGCAAAACTATGTTTATAAATAAAGTGTTGTTTATAATCTCACATGTGAGTCTACGCTGAAGAGTAATAATAAAATAATTTTAAAATAATTATAAAAAAGCAATGGGTTACCATTTGATCAGTATGTGAGTTGAGCAAATCTGAATAGTGCAAGAAGGCATATAAATAATTTAATTAATTTTACTAATAAATGTTATAGCAAAGGAAAAATAAATCCCTCCTTTTCATAGCCAACTCCCTAAACCGGATTATAAAAAATACAAATACTAAAACGTAGACTTGTGTCCGTGTATTACCTACATTATTGTTAAACTTAAGATAAAATTAAAAATAATATATTGCCATTTTTTGTATTTCGGAGTGAGACTGAGCGACCGCCAGGAGGTGGAGTTATGCCGCGTTCCATTTGCCTCGGAAATCGGAACTGGGAACTGGGAATGGCAGCCATCTTGGAATGGTAACTCGGGGGTGGTGAAGCTTCTCCCACTTTCCCAGTAGGAAATCCCACTTCGAGGAGCGTTCCAGTTGAAAATTCCGACTAAGAACTAGGAAATTCCGACTTCCGAGGACAAATGGAACGCGGCATTACCCGCACATCTGTCTGGTCACTGAGCGCTCTGATCATGGTGCTGAAAACAGGCCACGTAGGGATGAAAGACAAATTCCCTATGGCGGAGAACTAGGGGGACATTGGCAGGAAATAAATCTGAACTGACGATGATAAATAGTAATCTTATTAGACGGAAGTTAAATGCAAAGGGGGAGGAAGAAGAAAAAAACAAGGCCAACATCATTCAACTCTAGACGACTTAACACATGCAGTTTCGTCCATAGGCCTATTCTTTTCAAGCTCGTGATGATAATATGACACTGATGGACAACGAGAAGTATTTCCTGATTGGTAAGTCTTAGATAGTACAGCTTACTAATATGCTCCACGTTCTTCCCCTTTACCTCAAATTACGGCTTTTTTCAATACAAAAGCGCGACTCTGTTTTTAAAGTCTGCAGTTTCTTTCCCCTCTTTCAGTTGGACCAAAAACTCATTCTTTACCGTGTAAGGTCACTTAATTCATAGAATTTGTGCATAAGCCAAATATAAAATCTAAAATCAAAATAAAATCGTCATGAAAACTACACTAATTTATTTCAACAAACTTTAACTTTAAAATGTATAAGAAATAATATCCTCTTGACTTTCTTAACATTTTATTTCATTTTATTTGTTATTTAAGCGTACTCTTAAATTAAATACTTTTTTTTTTAATTTATTAAAATAATATCCTATCAATTAAATTGTAAACTGCGAGCACGCATGAAAAAGGAAAATATTACAGTTTCATGTTTTTCCCCATTGCTCTTATCTCATTGCCTGCACTCCTGACTAAAGAGGTGCAGCTGAAAGAGCAGACCCGCATCCTCACAGACAAATGACGCATTTTCCATCACTGGTATAAATACTCAGCATCATTCTTCGTCAGTAGCCAACACTTGCAGTTCAGAGCTTCTCCCCAGCTTCCAATAGTCCGCTATGCCCCTTACAACTGACCGCAGTGTGGAGAGCACCACGCTCTCCACGGAGTGAACAAATCTCTTCCAACCAGGAGTTCACCGACGATGGAGGTCACAAACAACACAACAGCCTGGCCTCTCTTTGATAACTCAACAAGCAAACCGGTAAAAAACGAGGATGAGGACGTGAAGCTGAGTTATCAAATAGTAACTTCTTTCTTCCTTGGCGCACTCATCCTCTGTGCCATATTTGGCAACGCGTGCGTCGTGGCGGCCGTAGCGCTGGAGCGCTCTCTCCAGACTGTGGCCAACTACCTGATCGGCTCTCTGGCTGTCACCGACCTGATGGTGTCGGTGCTGGTGCTCCCCATGGCGGCGCTTTACCAGGTCTTAAACCGGTGGACGCTCGGGCAGATCCCCTGCGACATCTTCGTGTCTTTAGACGTGTTGTGCTGCACGTCTTCCATCCTGCATCTGTGCGCCATCGCGCTGGACCGGTACTGGGCGATAACCGAGCCTATAGAGTATATGAAGAAGAGGACGCCAAGGAGAGCGGCAGTTCTCATCAGCGTCACTTGGCTCATCGGCTTCTCCATCTCAGTGCCACCCATGCTGGTGATGCGCTCCCAACCGAGCAGCATGGCTGAGGACAGAGCGAATCCCAAGCAGTGTAAGATCAGGCAAGACCCCTGGTACACAATATACTCCACATTTGGAGCGTTTTACATCCCCCTGACCTTAATGCTGGTTTTATACGGGCGGATATTCAAAGCTGCCCGCTTTCGAATCAGACGGACTGTGCGTAAAAGTGAAAAAAAGAAAGTGTCCGACTCCTGTTTGGCGTTGTCTCCTGCACTTTTCCACAAAAACAGTCACGGGGACGCGCAGGGGAAGTTGGCGTTGTCTCCTGCACTTTTCCACAAAAACAGCCACGGGGACGCGCAGGGGAAGAGCTGGAAGAGGAGCGTGGAGCCACGGCCACTGCCGTGCGCAAACGGTGCGGTGAAACACGCCGAGGACGGCGACTCTCTGGAGATCATTGAAGTTCACAGCAACTCCAAAGGCAACCTTCCGCTGCCAAACATCCCCAGCTCCGTGCCGCTGTTCGAGAGCAGACACGAAAAGGCCACCGAGGCGAAAAGGAAGATCGCGCTGGCACGGGAGCGCAAAACTGTCAAGACTCTGGGCATCATCATGGGCACGTTCATCCTCTGCTGGCTGCCCTTCTTCATCGTGGCTCTCGTCATGCCTTTTTGCCAGGACTCGTGCTACATGCCCCGCTGGCTGGAGGATGTCATAAATTGGCTGGGCTACTCCAACTCCTTACTCAACCCCATCATTTACGCATACTTCAACAAAGACTTTCAGAGCGCTTTCAAGAAAATTATCAAGTGTCATTTCTGCAAACCGTGATGCTTTTTGCGTGTTTCCTTTCTTTACATTTCTTTTTTTTTCTTTTTAGTGTCTCCATGGACCCATCAGATCACTCAGATTTGCTGAGTCTACGGAAAACCGAATCAGGGTACGACAAGGAAACTTTTCTGTGTTAAGAATGGACAAAATTTGAATCAACGTTCAAGACGGATTTGATCATAATCACCACGTTTAAATGTCAGATATGTCTGTAGCCTATGCATAGGTAAAGCTGTTTAAGGTAAAGATGTTTAAGTTTAATGTTCGTCATCATATTTAATACATATCCTTTTATTTTTTTTCTCTCTCAAAAATTGTCCAAGAATTAACCAACATCAAATACTAATATAATACATTGTATGACATTGAAATGTAATTACTCTTTTATTTCAATATTTAAAAAAAGGTAAAGATGTCCTGTTTTTCTTTGTTTCATATTCCTGCAAGTCAAAAACATCAGTTTTTGGAGTATTTTGAAGTGACAAAAAAAGAAAAGTGAAGGGCAACTATACTTTTCATTTTGGTACAATTAGATAAAAGCTTTTGATCAGGTGTAACCATCAATTCATACAGAAATCTTCTGGAGAATGAAAGCATTTACAACCCTCCCATTCTTTAATTAAAAAAAAGATATGTGGTATTTTTTTACAATTACAGTAACAAACACATTTGCAGATGACTATGATACAATCTACTAACTAAATGCAAATAAATACATAAAACATGAGACCTCTGTTGCTGTTGCTCTAATTTGCTCACATCATAAAATACTGCTGAAGCTGTGTGCAGTGGAAGATAAATCTGTACAGTTTTCATTTTTTTCTCTTTCTTTGGATGTGAACAAAACCGCTTGAATGATACACTGCCTGCAGCTCTTCAACCTTAAATACTTCATGACGGGTCAGTCATTACAAACTCGTGTTCTCCTCAATGACATTCTTTGAATACAAATAATGCATGCTATCATATGTTAAAAATGTTCAGGGAAATTTTAGGTGAATCCACATAAAAATGAAGCTCAATAAACTAAACACGTCTAAACTGTATGGAAAATAAGTATTTGGAACGTTTCTTGCTGAACTAAATAGTGTTAGTGAATGTTTGGAACAGACTGGAGCAGATCAGCTATGTCAGTACAGGGTGGAAAATAATTATTTCCAAAATCTTATTAAAGAGGGAAAATCCCCATTATAGAGGGACATGTTTGTGAACTGAAATTGGTCTCAAAGGTAATTTGGTCCGTCACATAATTTGATCCCTTGCCACAGAAAACGTTTCATCCTCCTCAACGTGTTTCCTACGGCCTCTTAAATCCCTGAATGGCTTCTGATGAGCTTCACCAATCTACCCGATCCTCTCATGTCTTGCCTGTGTGGATCTGGTGTCGCTCAGGGGGGCTCGTTAATTAAAGAGAATCTATATAACATTTGAAAGAAGAGAAGGTGCATTTTTTTAATTCCTGTGACGTGACATGGAGAACTTTATACGTGTGTTAAGTGGGAAAGAAAAAATGTTGAAAGAACTAAAAAGAAATACCCAAACATGATCTGCAGCCCCCTTTTCCCCTTTTCCTACACCACTCCCAGGATTGTAATATATAAGTCTGTCTTAAAAGGGGAGAAAGCAGTGCACAGATAGATGCTGGAGAGGTGGTCACCATAGCGACATATGGGGATGCAAACTATGAGGGCCAAGGAGCAATTACCTGATCAAAGGCCTGCTGGGACACAGGAATACAGAGGTGTGTGTGATTGGCCCACAGCTGGTAGCAATACAGCAATACAGCAGACAATGAACAGGTGTATTTTTCATTATGTTTACTTATTTATGTATTTTTGTTATTAGCTCAACAGTAAGTTCAGTTAATTCTATATTTATCTCAATGGGATAGGTGTGAACCTTTCTATATGTTAAAGTTGGACTGTTAACTTTTTTCCCTGAAAAGATTAAATGTATGGTTAAATGCTACTATGTAACATAATCAAAATATTATTCACAACATATTGTAATTAAAAAAATGAAAATACAATACATCCAGATAGAAACTAGGAGGAAAAAGGTAAAAAGAAGAAAGAAAGAAAAAAAAAGTTACACATTTTGGCACCTTTTTTTATTTTTCACCAGAAGATAACTAAAATGTTTGTGACATTATTTGGTCACAATATGCAATAAAGACAATACAAAAGCCCCCTTCTCAATAATTTATATACACCTCTGTTCATAGCTGCCAATTTTCAGGGGTGGAGAGAACCACTCCCCTCATCTTCAACCCCCATAATTCCACAGTGTGTTCCTCTTTTGAATCTGGATGCAATGTTTTGTACAACACACTGTTAAGGTAGAGAAAATACAGCATAATGTGAAGTTCGGTGCAGTCAAAGATGGGGATGTCAGATAATATGACTCTGCTCTGGGTGTACGATGTCACAGCAGCCTCCAAATCTGAAGCGTTCATTGAATGGCATATTTTCAAACCTTCGAACACACAAAGTAACAGAATACTGTGTTTTCAGAACTTCTCAGCTTCAGTCAGCTCATCCTGTGAATCTTTCTTCCCATAATATCATCCCTTTAATATATTCAAGATTCAAGACAACTTTATTTATCCCTTGAAGGGCAATTTGATTTGGCAGCTCGCGCCCAAACACACACGTAACAAACACATAACGCATTCAATGGAAACACAGAGAGAAAGTTGGCAGCTGTGTGCAAAATCTGCTTTTTGTCGCATTATAAAGTTCTGATACCAATAAATTAATTAATTAAAAACAGTCCATACAAACACTGGATGATATCATTCCTAGAAGGTACACAGTACCTAAATGCACATACCAAACAAATTCATAAGGATAAATGTAATAGTCGGACAGCAGAGGGGATAAAAGACTTGGAAAAGTGATTACAAACAGGTTGGGCATAACGACGTCCTGAAGGCAGCAGTAAAAATTATTTTCCTAAGACATGCCCAGAAGTTCCCAGAATACTATGAGTCTTCCTCAAAACCAGTTGTTCCCATAGGGAGCCTCGGCCTCTCTGTTTGAGTCCAATAATCTTGGAACAGATTTTCACCACACTGTTAAGACTGTTTCTGTCCCTAAGTGACAGGTTGTTGAACCAACAAATAAAATAATAAGTTAAAAGGCTTTCAATGAAGGAATGATAAAAACGACAGAGAATCACTGGATTCACAGAAAAAGAATTCAACATACGAAGGAGATGAATCCTCTGCTGTCCACGTTTGACCAGTGCTTCAGTGTTGAAATCAAATTTAAGCTGGTTGTCAAACACTGTGTCCAGATATTTATAGGAGCTGACAATTTTAATCTTCTCTCCATCTATGACACTCTCAGTGAAGTCCTGCTTGTTACGTCTAAAATCTACCAACATTTCTTTAGTTTTGGATGCATTCAATTCTAAAAAGTTGTCCTTACACCAGTCTACAAATGCAGTGAGAGCCGCACCATGGTTCTGTTGGGCATTCTGAAGGACAGACAACAGCATAACGTTACATATATATATATATATACATATATATATATATATATATATATATATATATATATATATATATATATATATACAGTATATATATATATATATATATATATATATACTGTATATATATATATATATATATATATATATATATATATATATATATATATATATATATATATATATATATATATATAAAACAAACAATATATGCATAACATTTCAATTTTCATGGGTCATTCTCCAGGACTGCTGCATAATGCAAGGTCTTTGAGGGATGAAGATGAAAATGGTTTAACTGCAGAAACCTCCCTGATGCATAAACACTGACAAGAGCCTGGACATGCAGATTTAAACAGTTTTAAACTGAGTTGACAACAATTAAAGGCAGAGATAGATCATTCAGTATTCTACATTTGACAGGGTGGAGAACACAGGTAAACCAAAACGTTTAAAGGTTTATGTTGCTAAGTACCTTCTGCCCCGTATCTTAAAAATACATTAGATGGCAAAATAAGCATATTATGACAAATTAATGATTGGATACCTGATGATTGCTTTTGGTGCTTGATCAACTGTCAGGGCTAAAACAGGATATATCAGCATATCTTGCTATTAGTTTGGTCATTACTCCATAATCTCTAGCAGGTCAACTACTTTCATGTACTGTAGGCACTCAACCTTCAGAGAAGTGTCTTGATCTTTATTCTGTAAAAGAAAACAATGAATTTATAAATGTGTGCTTTTCCTGTTGCTGGACATACTCACAAAATAAATAGATAAATCACAGATTATACAAAGTTTATAGATGTGCATCAATGCTTTTATCAGGGATCAAAATAACCTGTCTTTTCAGGACTTTACCATCATAACTGTGTGTATGGTCACACTGACAAAAAAAGACAAATGTGAAATGAATAACAAAACATAAAACCTTTGCTCACAGGAGTCAAACCTCATGAAGTTGCTTGAAAAGATTTGCACGACATGAAAAGCATTAAAAAACAATTTGGATGTGTCATGTATTCTCCAGGTTTGTTTTCTGCCCGTTGTCGGAGACTGCCGCTGAGTGCTCTTGGCTGTAAATCTGCCTGCACACGGGAGGAGGAGGAGAGCTCAGACTGAGTTTAGTTTCATCGATGTGCTCTTGAAATGTTTAGTCATGATTCCCCCGCAGGGATGCTAGTGACACTCTACTGTCAGAGGAATTGTGTTCTGGCCCTTCAAAACCTTGCAGGATGCAAACATCTCTCTCTTTTGTTTTTTGTTTGGATTTGTCTTCAGATTGTTTTTAACAAGCTATGAAAAAAGGAACTCTAAAATTCAACTATTACTCATGTACAGTTGATTTCATGGACAACATTTGTGTGTGTGTGTGTGTGTGTGTGTGTGTGTGTGTGTGTGTGTGTGTGTGTGTGTGTGTGTGTGTGTGTGTGTACCTGCCATCTCATACGGTGTTATTAAATCAGAGGGTACTCTTTGTTCTTCAGGCAGAAGTATTAAAACAAGGTACTTTATTTGAACAAAAGGCCTTGGATAAAGCAGAGAAAAGGACAAATTAAAGCTGCAAGCAGCGATGAACGGGCCCTCGCACCCTTGTGCACGTTCAGGCGTGCTGCAGTGGAAGCGCTTGTATGACTTTCATGTAGATTCTTCAGGCCTCGACATTTAGTGGATGACACCACCCACGACTCTATATCAAACCATTCAAAAGTTATGGCAGAAAGTAGGAACTATCAGATATCGACCAATCAGATGAAGGGGCGGGGCTAATTTGCAGCAATTATGTTCAAGGACTCAAAACCATTTCCGATGACACCACCCACGAGTCTTTATCTCAAACCATTTAAAAGTTATGGCAGAAAATAGGATCTATGAAATATCGACCAATCAGAAAAAGGGGCGGGGCTAATTCATGCCATTGAAGGTCAAATACTCAAAACCGAGTTCGATGACACCACCCACGACTCTCTATGTCAAACCATTCAAAAGTTATAGTAGAAAATAGGAACTATCACACCATTCAAAAGTTATGGCAGAGGGGGCATGTATAACCCAGGACTGTGTGCATATTTTTGTGAGGGTAGCTCACATTAGCTACCCAAGGGAACACGGGGAGAACATGCAAACTCCACACAGAAAGGCCCTTTCACCAACCCCACCCAGGGTGTGGGCACTGAAGTCATGGGGGAACTAACACGCACTTCAGCGCCCACAGCGTCCCCGGCGGGAATCGAACCCAGGACCTTCTTGCTGTGAGACGGCTGCACTACCTGCTACGCCACCGTGCCCCTGAAACCATCAAATATGGACCAACCAGATGAAGTGGGGGCGCACTTTTTGGCATCTATCATCGCCACGGTAACGCTTTTGACTGAGAAAAGTAATGCACGTCGTTGCAGGATGGAGATGCACATTTTGATGTATAACACACCTGGGTGCACGTTACGTTTCGGGCAGTATTAACTGCCGAAGGACTGGCATATATTGCGCCAAAATGACACGATTTAATCGAAAATGGCCGACTTCCAGTTCGGTTTCGGCCATGGCGCCAAGAAACTTTTCTTTAAGTTGATACAGGTGTGTACCGATTTTCGTGCATGAATGTCAAACCGTATTGTGGGGCTTGAGGCACAAAGTTTTCTAGGGGGCGCTGTTGAGCCATTTTGCCACGCCCATTAATGCAAACCATTAAATATCAAATTTTTCGCCAGGCCTGGCTTGCGTGCAAAATTTGGTGACTTTTTGGGGTACATTTAGGGGGGCAAAAAGGCCCTCCTTTCGTTGGAAAAACAAAAATAAAGAAAGAAAAAAAAAAGAAATAAAAATTCCTACAGATACAATAGGGCCTTCGCACTGTCAGTGCTCAGGCCCTAAAAACATCCCTAACACCCAAGATGATGAATAGAAGAAGAGGATAAGAACAGGCACAATGAACAAACTACTCAAATAACAACAATGGGATGAAGTGAGTATGACTGTTTCATTGTTTTTATTAGGGCCCGAGCACTGACAGTGCGAAGGCCCTATTGTATCTGTAGGAATTTTTTTTTTTCTCGTTCTCGCCATTTTTATTTTTCCAACGAAATGAGAGCCTTTTTGCCCCCCTAAACGTGCCCCAAAAGTGACCAAATTTTGCACGCAAGCCAGGCATGGCGAAAAATTCTTTATTAATGGTTTGCATTAATGGGCGTGGCCTAAAAGCTCAACAGCGCCCCCTAGAAAACTTATGGTTTGCCGTACACGCACGAAAATCGCTACACACCTGTATCATGTCGAAACTTAAAGAAAAGTCTCCTGGCGCCATGGCCGAAACCGAACAGGAAGTCGGCCATTTTGAATTAATTGTGTAATTTTGCCACAATTTATGCCATTTCTTCGTCCGTTTCTTCGCCCGAACCGTAATGTGCACCCAGGTGTGTTATACATCACAATGTGCGTCTGGATCCTGCGACGATGCACATTACTTTTCTCAGTCAAAAGCGTTACCGTGGTGACGAAGCCAAAAAGCGCCCCCCCCCCCCCCTTCATCTGATGACCATAACTTTTGAATGGTTTGATATAGAGAGTCGTGGGTGATGTCATCGGACTCGGTTTTGAGTACTTGACCTTCATTGGCATGAATTAGCCCCGCCCTTCTTCTGATTGGTCGATATTTGATAGATCCTATTTTCTGCCATAACTTTTTAATGGTATGACATAAAGACTCGTGGGTGGTGTCATCGGACATGGTTTTGAGTCCTTGAACATAATTGGTGCATATTAGCCCTGCCCATTCGTCTTATTGGTTGATATCTGATAGTTTCTACTTTCTGCCATAACTTTTGAATGGTTTGATATAGAGAGTCGTGGGTGGTGTCATCCGCTAAATGTCCAGGCCTGAAGAATCTACATGCAAGTCATACAAGCGCTTCCACTGCAGCCTGAACATGCACAAGGGTGCGAGGGCCCGTTCATCGCTACTTGCAGCTTTAATTATCATTGTTATTATTGTCAATTTGGAAGATTGGCAGTTGTCTTGATTTTGTTCAAACTGTAATAATTATTTTAATTTTACAAAGACTGATGACTAATAAAGTATTCGTCCTTATTCAATTAACCTCACGTGAGGCCTCTGCAAATTTTTTCTGGACTTTGTAGTGCCCTCATGCTGTCTGTACATGAACTTGGCAAACGCAAAGCTGAAGTTCAGCTGACAAAAGTTTGCTTTACCATTTTTTATGAAGACTGATTTTGTCAAATGTTTTGAGGACATCTTATCACATTGTGTAGAATGTCCAGTTGTTTTCTGTGAGGTAATAAGTTGTTAGCCACCGAAAAGTATAAAAGCAGACACGTCTACGTGAACAGAAATAAAGTTTCACATGGGCTGGACCATTCCTTGGCAAACTACTATTAATATTATTGTTTATCCAAAGAACAACTTGTCTTTCCTGTTTCATAACTCTTACGACCCAGTGTCCTGATCTTCCTGAACTTGCAGCAGCTGTATGGGTCTCTTAGTTTGGTTTCACCATCACCCATTTTAAGAGACATCAAAGGCTTGTTGTTTGTTGTCTTGCCTTTTGATACCATCTGCAGGTGTTGCTCCTTTGCTCTGTTGGATTTGAGCAGAAGAATGCATTACTTTGCAGTATGTCATTAATGATCATTTTATTTTTCACTTTAGAGGAGTTGCTTTTCTTTGATATTTTTTCCCGTTTTTGTTTTTGTTCCAAGTTTGAAAGTTTGCATCCTAAACTCATGTAGCTATCTTCTATGAATTTGCATCCTATTTCTGGGATGATGAGGCGATCCCTGACTCACTGGGACTCTGATCCCTTGTCTGATGTATATTGAGAGAGGCAACAACGTTTTTTTTTGCCTTGATTTAAACAAGCTTGTTACGAGGCAAATATGTGTATGTTTGCTACCAAAGATTCTGTGGTAGATACGGGCCTGAAGTTGTTACCAGGGCCAAATTAATATTTATGTATTAAGCAGAATCTGTTTCAAAATCCACATAAAAGAAATCACTCGTAGAAATGAAAGAGAAGCATCATTTTATTTACTCAAACTGAAACTTGTGGAAGCACAGTTGGAACTAAGAGTTGACTCTGATTACGTCTTAATTGGTGGTAAAATGTATCTTTTATTTCACTCTGAACACACTTTAAAGACACTTTAATCATTATGACTGTGTGTGTGTGTGTGTGTGTGTGTGTTTGTGTGTGTGTAATAATCCAAACAAAGCTCCACCTGAAGTGTATCTATAGTGGGGAGGGGGGGGGAGCAACCCCGCCACCCGCGAGACCGGAGGCCGACAAGGAAGAACCCGGAACCCAGGCCACCAGCAACCCCATAGAGGGGAGAAGTAGGAGGGAGGTAATCCACCGCCAGCGAGGCCCCCCCCCCCCCGGCGGCGGCCGAGGGGGCCCGCGGGCAGGGCCCCCACAACATGGGAAGAAGCAGCCAGAGATCCCGCGGCGGCGGACCGCGATCCAGGCAATCCCCAGCCACCTGGTCCGGGCCGGACACGCGGCCAGGAGGCCCTCACCCTTCAAGCCAACGACCCCCACCCGGCAGGGGGCCAGCCCGCCCGGAGAGACAGAGCCACCCCGGCCGCCGACGCGGGCAGGTGCACCCGACCCCACGAAAGTGGCCCTCCAAGACCAGAGGGTCGCCCCGCCGCGGAGGCAGCGGGGGGGACCGGAGACGGGCCCGGAGAGAGGGAACCCCCCAACAGGGCGACACCCGCGCGGGCCCGACAACGGAGGGCCTCAGACCCAGGCATCCCATTCATTCATCCATTCACCTATTCGATACCTATACTAATAATAAGATATACTATACATAATAATAATAGTAATAATAGTAATAATAATAATAATGATAATAATAATAATAATAATAATAATAATAATAATAATAATAATAATAATAATAATAATAACCATCTTTGTATAATATAATATTGATAAATTATTCAATTTTGATGTCCTGCCAATGAAGGCTCAAATCCTCCATGGCAGGACCCTTCCATACCGCATTCTCACCGATACAGACACACAATCACGCACCGTTTCCCCCTCCCCGGGGGGGTCCAGCACCGCCAGAAGGCACCCCAGGCTGCGCGGCGAGCCCCGCCAGGCCCGGGCATCACGACCCACCTATCCCAGGCTGGCGAGGGAACGCGGGTGATGTGGGACCCCCTCCCGCCCCTGGTGTTGAGTGCATGTGATTAATGCCATAAAAACAGGGAGGGGGAGGGCCAAGTATCAATTTGACACTGACCCCCCCCTCCCGAACTACGTGTCCTTGTCAAATGTATTTATTAAGTGTTGAATGTGCAGTGTCTACTTTGCTGTTAAAACCGTGAGGCGGGGAGTGCCGGGCCACGCAGACCCCCCGCCCCTTCGCCTATGTGCGTATGAATCGTGTAGGGGGGGAAGGAGGGGGAGCAGAGGTTGAAGCCAGGAGGCAGGACCAGCAGAGCCGGCCCTGGTTCACTTGGATGCTTAAGAAGTTTGAAGGACAGAATGATCGTGTCAGCAAAATGTATTTCCAATTTAGTAAAAGAAAATACATCTCACACTGACATAATTAAATCAAACATATTGTGTGTTGTTTGACCAAAATTAAGAACATGTCAAAGAAATATCCTAGTTCTGTAAACCACTAACATATAAAAGGTCAGTTGCCTGGAAGATTTTAAAATCTTACATCACCTTCAAGTCTTCAAATGGCCTTGCCCCTAAGTGCAGCTTAAACATAACCAGGTGATATTTCCCCTTCCACTCATCAGTATCTGCAGAAGAAAGGCTTTTAATTATTTTAAGGTGACAGATTGTGACTAAAGAGGACCAGGCCTTTTCCATTAGAGCTACATTTTATGGGACCACTGAAATCAAGCACACCAAGTAACTGCTATCAAATTCAATTTCTCTCCTCCGTGAAAGCCTTTGGTAACGTTTGATATGTTAATTAGATACTTTTATCATCGTAGTTTTATGAATATCTATCTGACCCAACTTCCTCATCTCCTTCTTGTAAAACACTTTGTGACTTTATAAGGTATAGTTCTGAGATGATGAATATCTTGGACCTATTTTTCATGAAATTTAATAAAAGTCACTAACTAGGTTTTCATCAGGGTTTAAATAGATTGAAGTGTCATTAGGTGGACAAAATAACAAGGTCTTCTTCTCTGTGTCCACAGATATCATCATTATTATGTTGTACATCTGATAAATCTCTGTAAAGTGTCTCACAGTTCCCTGGATTTCCTTGACAAAGACACATTTGGGTGGATGATTAAGTAATGGTATAAGAGAACCAAAGAGATTGTGCTTTTGAAGATCTGGAGTGAGTTTTCTATGGGAGATGGGTCAGTGCTGACTTGGGTATACTGTTCTCATCAACATGAAACAGCAAGCCTAAACTCATCCCTCAAATTCTCCTCTAATGAACAGGCAACATGACGTACTTGTACAAGTAAGAAAAGGTAAAATGGCAATGCCTCAAGAAAGGAACAGAGGATGGATGGATAAGGATTGCACTTGCATGTGCCCACATGTGGCTCAAACTAAAACATGTCTGCCCTACAGGAAGTTAACATACAACAGGAAGTTACAAAATAAAGTTCCCAACTTCCAAATAAAAGCTCCCCCAATACTCTGTTGCATCACACTGGGCGATACCAGTGATACTGATGATCTGTTTTGTTGTGAGTTGATGTGAGTCATCAGATTGTCAAATTGTCTTTATAGGCATTTATAATGACAATCTTGATGGTCCAGGACCTTGGCTGGTCCAAGATCATTAGCTATATGGGGGAAATCTCCACAAATTCAGAGACAAGCCTCACATTCTATGTATTGGACATCAGCTTGGACGATGACCTGAAATTGAAATGAGCTAACAAAACTGAAGGACATCCCGAGCATGTGACACATCAGTTGCAGAGCGTGGTTAACACCATTCAATTCCTCTATGTTTGTATCACTGGAATTTCTTTTACAGTTTGAGAACGTTTGTAAAATGTTTATTAATACATGATAAAGGGCCCCAAAACTTTTTTTAATGAAGCTCATGTCCTTGAAAATAGATCATATTGGAGGATCATGTGAGCAGCCTTTAACGGGTCAAACTCATTGATTTTGGGAAAAGAGGCTTTGTCTGGTCTCTGGATTGTTCACTAGGTATCATGCTGCACGGTCTTAATCTCCTTACAGCAAAAACACAGCATGAAGCAGTAAGTTATTCACTAAACCTGACATGGTTGTAACATGTGCAGTTAAAGGCACAGGGTCTGCAGCTGACTGGAGGCTGATCTTATCTAACTTTTGACCATCAAAAATCAAGACACAAAGTTAAATCCAGCCGCCTTAGTGTGCAACGTAAAAAATAATGTAATGAACTTAACCACTAAAGCATGTTCGTATGCTTTCTCTGCATCTCTGATACACGTCCAGAGCTCCTGGGTGCACCATCAGCAGTCAACAGTTTTTTTTAAGAAATGTGATGGGGGCAGCTAAAGGTAAAATATCCATGAATTCATAACTTCCACTTTTTGGAGGAAATGAAAAGTGTAGGTGGTTAAGCAGCTGAGAAATTAAGACAATTCATGATTTAGGAAGAAAGAATCAATCTCTCTATAGAGCTTCCCAACTGTTTCTTACACCATGTGGAGATGGAAACAACAGCATGACGGAGGCTGATGAAAGCAAGGATTGGATCAAATTCTAAAAAGTGATGCTCCGCAGGGATCCAGAAGAGAGGATCACCCCCCACCCTATGCTGAACCATCCTTTCATTACCAAGACCTACCCCAACTGTCACTTCCACCTTACCTCCTGGTAGGTGTTTGTTTCTGCCTGCTGTGTATTCAGGTAGCTGGCACGGCAGGTGCAATATCAATAAAGTAGACTTTGTTTGATTTGCAATTTTACATGTTTTATTTGCCAGAAATCAATGTCATAATGTGGGTTTCTGTTTTGGTAACAATGAACCTGAACCCAGCACCAGTCAGGTCCAGACAGACCAAAGTAAAGGTGATGATCCATCCTGAAGAATGGTAAGTCTTCACTTAACTGGGTTGATTTCGCTTCATGGAGCATAACAAAGTGCCTCTACTTGGAAAATATTTGTGATGAGGTCCTTAAACAGACGTGGGACATTTTCCTCATACACCGTCATTCCTCACATACACGTAAGCCTCCATTACAATAGAAAAACCTAACCCCAAAACAAACAAGCATGCTGACAAAATATGCCTTTACATGTTAAGTGACTACCACACTGCAAATTCTTATTTATCTTCATACTCCACTAGAGGCCGCTTCGACAAAGAGGTCCCTCCAATCTGTAGTGTGTTTTTGCATTTGAATGGTGACAAAGGCATTTCTACTCTGCTGATTTTTCAGATGACAGCAAAGATTAAAGAGAGAAGGGGGAGAAGGAAACAACAACACATTTTTACTCTTCTTCAGAATGATAATGAGAATCAGAATCAGTTTTATTGGCCAAGTTTGAGCATGCCAGACAAGGAATTTGACTCTGGTTATTTCGCTCACTGTAGCAACAAGTAGCAACAGTAATAAACAAATGTGGCACTTATTAACATATATACAATTAAAAAAGTGAAAGGTGCAGCAGTATGAGGTAGACTAGGTAATGACAGCTCTTAATAACATATAAACAATTTTTAAAAAGTGAAAGGTGCAGCAGAATGAGGTAGAATAGCTGCTATTTAAAAACTGAAACTGAGCTGAGAAAAACTGATTCATCATCATAGTTGGCTATTAGGCGGAACCATATAACCAACTTACAACTCATATCAGCAAGTTAGGCTTCTGAAAGACTCAGAAAAGCTCAACATTGCAACAGGAAGAAAAAAACGAAAGAGAGACGTTCCTGTTAGTCATTTGGTCAACTCCAGGTAAAGTATGTTGTGCTTGGCATGGTGAAGAAGAGCTGCTGTCCTTGCAGAGCAGTTATCAGAGGGAGTGTCCCCCCAGGTGGTGCAGACCCTGCAGTGAAAGCTGCTCAGGGAGCTGGGTCTGTAACAGCATCGATCTACATGAGGGCTGTCAGAGAGTTTGAGTGCTTATTTGTGTGATACTGGGGAGACACTGTCAATCAAATAATACGGGTAAATCAGACCATGTAAGTGTAACCATGTAACTACTACTACTACTACTACTACTACTACTACTACCATTTAGCAGACACTTTTATCCAAAGTGACTTACATCTGAGAGAACAACACAAGCACAAAATCACATAGGAGGCCCAGCTGGATAAGTGCTGGTCGGACTGCTGTGAGTCCAGTTGGACACAGGTGATAATGCCACAGGTGCTCAATGCCAGTGCTAGAATATATATATATATATATATATATATATATATATACTGTATGTGGCAGGGTGTCGGTCGCTCCGCGGCCACAAGCGCTTCCAGCATCACGAGCTGCTCTCCCTGGCCCTGAAGCACGGCTGCCAGGTCCGCCATGGCATGGGCGAGTGCTACGGGCCCGACCCACTGCCTCCCGGCCGGTCGGCTGCAGCCCCGCCCGCGCCACCACGGCGAACCTCAGGCGTGGTGCCGGGGTGGGCCGCTCCGGGGGTCCCACCGTCTCGGGAGCAGTCGCTCGGCGGCCCGCAGCTTCTGCCTCCCGGCCTCTCAGCTGCGGCGCCGCCAGCCCCTCCCGCGCTGCTGCGGCGAACCTCAAGCGTGGCGCAGGCCAGTGTAGCATGGCGAGTGCTACGGGGCCCGACCGACAGGATAGAGAGGACACGGAGTTTAGTGCAGAACCCTTTTATTCACCAGAACACCCAAGACACGTGCTTCCAGCTCCTTCACAGCAGACATCAGCAGCAGCTCCTCCAACGACCCCTTGCTGCTGTCCAGCCCCGCCTTATCAAGGCTGGCAGGGTGGAGAGGTTGACGGGCCACACCTGTGTCCCGTCAGCCTGAGTGGCTGCACCTCCTCCACCCTGCCAGCTACGTTTAAAAAGACACCAACTTGTCATAAGCGCATGCAGCTTACTAGATGCAGAAGTATTTCTTAAAGAGCTGAGTCTTTAGCTTGCTCTTAAAAGTAGGTACAGATCCCTTTAGATAGGACAGAGTTTGGTAGGTCATCCACCATCAGGAAACAATGGCGGAAAAGAGTCTACTTACTGATTTCACGCCACTTTGCGGTGGAAGCACCAGGTGTCTTTCATTATTTTTTTTCTATTAAGTACCCATATTTTTTAAAAACAAGTGCAAAAAATGCAACCCATGAATAGCATTATTTCAAGAAACTTTGGAGAAAATATACCCAAAGTCACGTATTATAAAAGGAATTGATCTTTGCAGGGTGGGCTAGAAAGGGAGATAGTATGTCTACTGAGGCTAGTCAAGGTTTGAAGCCATATGAAGGTGTTTTTTTTGTTTTCTTTAGACTGGCTAAATCATCATGGCAACTTATGTTAAATTTATTACCTGCTCTGGAACAGTTTAGGTTTGAGTTTTTTGAGATTACCTGAGATTACTTTTATGTTCATGTTTTAGATTAAACCAGGCTGAAACTGCATTTAATTTCATTAAGCAGAAAATGGCCTCCTGATTGTTGTTTTCTTTCGCGGAAAACAGTGGTGAATGGGCCCCGGGTCAAAAAACTATTCGATGCGAAGGAACTGCTTGCTGGGTGAGCTTGCGGAGCCAAACTTTCAGGCAAAAATTCTCCTGGCACACGAAGCGGCTGACCAAACACGAGCTCTGCGGTCGACAGATTCAAATCTTCCTTCAGGGCTGTGCGCAAACCGAGCATGACCCACGATAAGCAGTCCACCCAGTTACCATCAGAGAGCGCAGCACGCAGCGCTGCTTTGAGGGACGTTCACAAAGGCCATTAGCTTGTGGGTGGTATGCTGTGGTACGGTGTACCTGCACTCCCAAAGCTTCTGCCAACGACGACCAAAGTTCTGAAATAAACTGAGGGCCTCTGTCAGACGTGATGTCAGACGGGACACCGAACCGTGAGATCCAGGCACCCAGGAAAGCACGCGCCACATCTTTTGACCCTGTTGAGGACAGGGGCACTGCCTCGGACGACCTGGTGGTACGGTCCACCATGGTGAGGAGGTGCGTATAACCCTGCGATGGGGGAAGAGGGCCCACAAGGTCGATGTGGACATGGTCAAACCGCCTGGTTGGAATCGGGAACGGTTCCAGGGGCGCCTTTGTGTGCTGGTGGACTTTAGCCCGCTGGCATGCTACACATGCGGCTGCCCACTCTTTAACCTCCCTGCGGAGGCCGGGCCAGACGAACTTGGCCCCAACCAGTTTGATCGACGCCTGGATGCCAGGGTGTGAGAGGGAGTGTACTGAGTCGAAAACCCGCCGGCGCCACCGGACGGGGCCGACCAGTGGAGATGTCGCAGAGAAGGGCTGGACCTCCGACCTCCACCGCCATGTTCTCCAGTCTGAGACCGGTACCAGCAGACTTAAGGGTCGCGATGTTCTGGTCATGGCAGAAAAATCAACTCCCAGATTTACAGGGCACACGAGCGCGCGTCGCGTGACAGGCAATCGGCCACAAGGTTTGTTTTACCCGCCACATGCTGAATGTCCATGGTGAACTCTGAGACGGACGCTAGATGGCGCTGCTGGCGAGCGGACCATGGCTCTGTCACCTTGAACATTGCAAAGATCAACGGCTTATGGTCTACATATGCCGTGAATGACCGGCCTTCCAAGAAAAAACGAAAATGACGGGTGGTGAGGTACAGTTCCAACAACTCACGGTCAAAGACACTATACTTTCGCTCACTGTCATGTAGCTTGCGGCTGAAAAATGCAAGAGGTTGCCACCCGTTGCTCTACGACTCCCCCTACTGCTATGTCCGAAGCGTCGGTTGTCAAAGAAATGGGCGCCGAAGGTGAAGGGTGAGCTAAAAGGACTGCATTGGCCAGGGCAGACTTAGCACCCTCAAAGGCACTGATGCGGTCAGGTGTCCAGTCCACTGGGTCACAGCCATTCTTTTTTTGCAAGGCTCCATAAAGCGGCTGCAGGAGGTGCCTTAACTGAGGCCGGGCGGGAAAAATCTGCCACCGCACATACCTTAAACGGCAGTGGAACTGCACCCTGAGCTTAAATCCGGTGCCCTAAAAAATCAATAATCGGCAGGCCGAACTGGCACTTAGCCGGGTTGAAAATACGGTCGTGTTCATCTAACCTCTGAAAGACTAGTTTGAGGTGTGCCAAATGCTCCTCTGCTGAGGAACTGGCCACCAAAACGTCATCAAGGTAAATGAACATGAACGTGAGGTCTCGCAACACAGAGTCCATCAACCTCTGGAAGGTCTGCGCTGCCTCCTTCAGGCCAAAGGGCAAAAAGCCCAAACGGGGTAATTACAGCGGTCTTAGGCATATCCTCTGCTCTCATGGTAACCTGGTGGTAACCGCGTACTAAATCCACCTTTGAAAAGATGGTTGTCCTTACTAAATGCGCGGAAAAATCCTGGATGCGTGGGACTGGATAGCGGCCGTGCACTGTGACGTTGTTAAGACGGCGAAAATCCCCACACGGGCGCCACGAACCATCCGCTTTCGGCACCATGTGAAGCGGTGAGGCCCACGGGCTCTTGAAGCATCTTACTATGCCTAAACGCTCTATAGAGGCAAACTCCTTTCTAGCAATGGCTAACTTCTGTGTGTCTAAACGACGAGCATGTGCAAAAACCAGGGGCCCTGTGGTGGTGAAGTAATGCTCGACGCCGTGCTTGGTTGTCACGGTGGTAAAGACAGGTTTAATCAGACGCGGGAAATCCGCCAGCAGACGTTGGAACACGTTACCTGCTGCTAAAAAACTAGTGTGTGCTAGCAGCCCAGATCCATCAGTCCCACACGGGAAAGTCATAAAAGTCACGGCATCGATCAATCGGCAGTTTGCAACGTCCACTAGCAAACCGTTAGCACACAGAAAATCAGCACCGATAATAGGAACAGCAACATTGGCAATGTCAAACCGGCATCTGTGGAAACATACAGTCACTGACCGGGTCCCAAAAGTGGTGATGGAGGAGCCGTTAGCGGTGCTTAACGGTGGTCCGTTACCTCGGGTCGACCGGTCTGTGGCGGTTGGCGGTAGGAGGCTCAGCTGGGAGCCAGAGTCCACCAGGAAACGTTTTCCTGATGCAGAGTCTGCAATGAACAGCAGCTCTTGACCGCCGATCGCTGCTACTGAGTGCTGGTTTCCCGGCGGCTCGAACCGACACGGAGTGACCCAGCGTCTCGCCTTGGCGCCGGAGAGTTGATGGAAGAAACACAGATGTCCCGCGTCGTCTCTGGGTCTTCCCTGCAGCCACCACCGCCGGGTCCGCGTCCTCCAAAGTCGATCGCTGGGGGTTTGTTACGACGTGATGAACGGCCAAACTCCAGGTAGCGAGCAGGACTCGGCCCGCTTCCTCAGCCAAGCCGCGGTAGTCGGCCGTTGCAAGGCAGCTGGAGTTCGCCAGCACTGCGCGGGCGGGCGTGGCAGTTGCCGCAGGAAAATATGTCGGAAAAGGAATCCGCCATCGTCAGGGCCGAGCAGTAAAACCATTTTGTCCATCAGATCCACCGCCGTCCTGTCACCCAAGCCCGGCAGGGAGAGTAGTCTGTCCGCTCTCTCCGAGGCGGAAAGCCTGAACCTCCGGAGGAGCAGCTGTTTCAGCGCGGCGTACTTGTCTCATCGCGTGGGCGCACGAAGCAGCTGCAGGGCCCGCCGAGTGGACTGTTGGCCCAAAGCAACGACGACAAGATGATATCTGGAATCATCTTCCGTGATTCCCCGCAGATGGAACAGCGCCTCGATGTGCTCGAACCACTAGCCTGGGTCCTCCTGCCAAAACTCAGGGAGCCTCAAAGCCGCAGCGGAACTTGCGGACTGCGGAGGCTGATGAGATGAGGACGAGATGTCTTCTGTTTCCTCGAACATGTTCAAAAAAGGGGTCGCCAATGTGGCAGGATGAGGCTCGACTCAGAGGTTGGTAAAACAGGACTTTATTCCCAGACAACGGAATCTAACTGCCACAGAAACTGACAGTTGACAACTAACAGCTGACAACTCAACAGAACACGCGTTGCTAAGCAACCATAAAACGCCTTGTGACCACGCCCCCTTCCCTACAGTCCTGATGGGTGCGAGATCCATAATTGTGTCCGCCACACAATATATATATACAGTATATATATATATATATATATATATATATATATATATATATATATATATAAAAATAGGCCGCCAGACTTATTTTTTGTGCTTAGCTTATATGTATAGATATAAGAATAAGGGTTAGCAAATAATGTGAAGTAAAAAAGTAGCTTAATTTGAAATCACTAGGTGATGTTTAAGTGCTTAAAGAGATTTGTTTAATCCTACCACATGAGTTTCTTAATAACAGTTTAGTGAATTTTCAGCTTTGGTATATTGCGTCTAAAGAGAAGTAAAAATTATAAAATGCACAAACTCAGAGGCAAAAGATAAATTAGCCAATATCTGAATATTTATGAAACTGATGCTTTTTTATGTTCTTTGCTAAGGTAAATGCTTATATTTGCAACCCAAACAACATGCAAAACATGGCCAAAGCTCGTGGTACTCCTCTGGGACCCCACATCAGTCGGCTTGTCGCTGGCGTGATCGTATCAGCGCTCAACCTGCAGGGCCATGTGAACTTTTTCTTGGTGGTGTCTTGAAATGATTTGTGGTGGCTCAAGGGTTCGTTTCCTCAAACCCCGCCAGAGGAGGTGCAGAGCTTCATCCGCAGTGAGACCTTTCATTTTAAAAATTGTTTTGTATTCATGCTCAGATCCTTCTAAGTCAACGCACAGCCAGTTGAGACAGTCTTCCAGTATAATTGGCAGCGCAGCAAAGCATATTCTCTTTAAATTATACATTGATTATGTGCAGTCATGGAGTCATGCAGCTGTCTTAAACCCTGACACACACACACACACTCACACACACACACACACACACGCGCAGAAAATAAGCCTTGATATTTGAACTATACCAGGTTATTTAGTTTGTGTTTTTCTTTTTACAAAATTTACTGCCGTGTTTAGTCACTTTATTTTATCTTTTTATTTGGCTCAGAAAAGATTAGAGAGTAGTTGTAATGCTGAAGGAAAGAAACTGATTATAGGCCAGTTACAAAGTGCTTCCACCTAAATTAAGGGTTGTTTTTGTTGCACTGATCAATTTAAAGCACTGAAGCATACATTTTATTTTAAATCATAGAAAATATGACGTATTAACTCATATTGACGATCTTGTTCTGTGTCTGAGTTCAGAGAGACGAGTGTTCAAACAGGATGACCGTTGATTGGCTGGAGAGGCTGGAAAGCCTGGAGGGCCTGAAAGCTCCTATCCGGGAGTAAACATCTACATCTGAACATGCACCCCATGACAGGTGAGGGCTGGGCGGGGTGGTGTTGATTACTGGCAGGGGGAGAGGGAGTGATAGCACACGCGGTGTTTGAGGGAGAGATGGTGTTGGGTGGACAGCTGGAAGAGGCAGTGCAGGAGTAGGGAGTGAGAGTATAGGTTGAGGGGGCACAGGTGGCGGTGGTACTGGGGTAATGACAGCGGGCGTTACTGCAGTTACTGTTTGAATTGGAGGAGTATATTCAGGGGCCGTTCCATTCTTCACAGGCACGTCCTGAACAGATGTGAAGGGTTTAAGAGTATAAGTGGCTCTGTAGTAGAAGCTGCTGTACTCCAAACCATGGCTTGCCCTGGCCAATCCCAGCCTGCAGAACACAACAATGAACAAATGTGTCAAGTCAGCACCATTTCTTTTTCTTTTCCATTGTTTACCGCACAAGTTTGACTCATATTAAACAAATATAAAATAACCACAAACAACATCAGACAATAAACTTAAACTTAAACTTAAACTTTATTTATTTATATAGCACCATATCATACATTTAAGAATTGCAACACATATAAAATGACAATCAGAAAACACAATTTAAAACATCCCATATGACCCCACCCCCCACCCCCCACGCATACACACACACTCACTCACGCTCATACACATGTGCACACACTCTCACGCCCACACACACACACACACACACACACACAGTAAGTGGACTGGTGACATGGCTTAGCACTAACGATCCAGGTGAGGAAAACACTACCTATGGGTGGCCGTCCACACCGAGAGGCTCCACCGACCATGACCACAAGGAGCATCGCCACGGAGACCCCCCCAACCTGGACAGACCACACACAGAAGGTGGAGTCCCACCCCCAGCTACCCAGGCCTGAGGGACCCCCATGACGACACCCCCATGGGCAGAGCAGGCACACCTCCCAGTTTGGACGACCCCCCCGAGGAAACAAAAATAAAACACAAGCACTTTGGTTGAAATTAGTATCCATGTAAATGTCGTCCGTGCATCTGGGCAGAAGTGGTTAGAAAGATCTGGTTAGCTTGCCTTAGTGCAAAAACTGGAGGGTTGGAAAGAGTCAAGCTTGTTCCAGAACTGGAAAAAAAAAAAAGTCTGGGTATAATCTGTTGGAACAAATGTATGGTTCAGATGTCAGCTCAATATAATGAAACTCAATAAGATTTCATTTTTACTGAATGATAGACATCTTACTTTTAGCATTTTACTGTACAGTATGTTGCTATTATGAGGTAGTATCTGCAAACGTATCTGTAAATTTATTTTTTTTAAGATACACATTTAAAAATACACAAAATTATATATATATATATATATATATATATATATATATATATATATATATATATATATATATATACATATAAATAATTTGAAAATAAATATTAGTTTGCAAATGCTGGTTTAACAAATTAACCCACCACTGGAACCTACATAACCACTCGTAAAATCTGCAATATAATCTTGAAAAAGTAAAACAAAAACAAAACCAAGAACCAAAAATAAAACTCAGAGTATATTGAGTCTTGATGTGACCGTTGAATTAAGATGGTATTTTCACACGTCTAATACCTGCTGCACCCAGCCATAAGATTTCTTCAGTGTTGTCATCTATGGTAAGCAGACAGTCAGAAGAACGGGCCAGTAAATTATGAGGTCCTTGGAAAAGGTTCCCAAAATCAAGAGACCCATTAAAACTGTTTAGTGCGAATACATCAAATGTGGAATAATAAATATATTACTCAACTAGAACATCAAATAACCCCCCTGCTACGTGACTCTTCTGAAGACTGTTATTTCCTTTTGGCAATTTTTTGGTTGGTTGCACATTATTTCATCCATTTCAAGCTCACAGAAAGTCTGTATATCTGAACAGACAAGTTGAATAGATCCTATACCCCTTAATCCTTTATATGGCAGTCAAATCAACTCTAAAGGCTTATGGGAGAATATTAAAATGCCTCTATTAATATTGTAACTTAACTTTTTTTGAAATATGTATAGACTGTAGTCCTACTGAAGTGACCAAATATGACCACTTAGCTAATAAGTCATACCTTCCTCAAGTTTGGAAACTCCAACAAGCCGCTACCACTCAAAATACCGGTCATCTTTACAGAGGTAGATGATGTCAAAAATTCCACATACGTGACTTTAGTTTAACATTTTGGCATGTTAGTGGATATTTATGACTCCAGTT
The DNA here is from genome assembly GCF_033807715.1 of Cololabis saira. NCBI lineage: Eukaryota > Metazoa > Chordata > Actinopteri > Beloniformes > Belonidae > Cololabis > Cololabis saira. The sequence goes on from NC_084597.1 coordinate 40,604,590, forward strand.
CCAAAAAACCTGGGACAATGTAAAATTTAAAGAAAAAAACATGTCTCGCAAATCACATAACTGACAGTTCCCAGTAGAACATAAACAACATATCAGATGTAGAAAACGTCATTTGACACATTTAGCTATTTCTTTAAACATATTAGTTAATTTTTAATTTAATGGCAGCAACACATCTCTAACAAGTTGGAACAGGGGATAGAGAAGTATTTGGCATAAATCAAACACAACTGGAGGAAGATTTGAAAACTAATTAGGTTGATTGGCAACAGGTCAGTAACATGGCTGGGTGTAAAAGAAGCATTGAGAAGAGGTAGATAATCTCAGTTATAAATGTAGACGGGCACAACCAATCTGTGACAAACTACGTCCAAAAATGACAAAGACTTTGTAGATTCCACCATCTCCAGTGTCCAATATAAAGACATTCAGAGAATTAGAGGAATTGTTCTGTGCAAGGGACAAGGCTAAAGGTCAAAACTAGATGCTCGTGATCTTTAGGCCACCAAGTGGCACTGCATTAGAAACAGACATAATTCACTATACTGGAAATCACGCCATGGGCTAGAAGCCCATTCCAGACATCACTCTCTGATCACCATTACTTTACTGTACAATCCACAAATAAAGCTTATGGCTCTTTCATTCAAACAAGAAGCCATATGTGAACAGGATGCAGAAACACCACCATCTTTTCTAGGCCAAAGCTCATTTGAAATGGTCTGAGTCAAAATGGAAGACTGTTCTATGGTCAGATGGATCAAATTAGAATTTTTTGTTTGGAAAAATTACCATTATCAAGCAGCCCATGCCTTTGCCCTTCTGTCTGGCTTGCACATCTGGAAAGGCACCATAAAGGCTGAAAGGTACCTAGAGATTTTAGAGTAACATCCCATCCAGACATCTATTTCAAGGCAAGTCTTGCATATTTTATAAAGACAATGTTAAACCATGTTAAACATTCATGACATTGTGATTTAATAGGAGAAGAGTCCCAGTGCAGAATTGGCCTGATTCCAGTCCACACCGTTCATTAATAAAAAACATCTAGCATATCGTGAAACAAAAATCTGGCAAGAAAGGTCCAGTTGATCAGCCATAATCCTGAATCAGACAAGATTGGGACAACATTCCTCTCCTAAAACTCCAAAAACTGGTTTCCTTTCTTCCCAGATATTTACAGACAGTTGCTAGTAGAGGAGATCCTACACCCGTAAATATTGTCTTTTTCCAACAGTTTTGAGATGTTTTGCTGCCTTCAAATTCAAAATGAGATAATGTTTTGAACAAAATGTCAAAATGTCTCATATGATGCTTATGTTCTATTGAGAATAAATTATTGGTTTATGAGATTTGCAAATCATTGCATTCTGTTTTTAATTTACAGTTTACACAGTGTATTAGCTTTTGGGGAATTGGAGTTATAGTACGCACAGCCAAAGCTGCATATGTCCATTACTTTGATTATAACCACAGGGGAAAAAAGGTTTGATTTGATGATGGTTTCACACCATAATGTGACTTACTGCTTGGTTTTCTTCAAAAGAGTTGGCTGGGGAAACACTAAAAAATAACTAACTATGGCAGTGATCATCCACTAAATTAGTTTTCTTACACTTTTTGCCTCAGGCTCTGCATGTACAAAAAGGGGCATTGTGCATAATTTTACGTGTTTTTTTCCCACAGGAAACTCTTTAAATGTTTGTTTTTTGCCTTGTTTTTTTACACTGTCTCATGAAACATTTTGCCTGAGTTTAACTGACTGGTAATTGCAAACACAATCTCAGTAAAACTGTTTTCATTGTGCCAACTAACAAAAATGAAGAAATTTAAAAACATAAATATAAATCATATGGGCAATCCCAATAACCCCATAACTTCAATTCTTTTCCTATTTTTTTTTAAGTAAATAATGATATATTCTTCACACAAAAAACATAGGAATGAAGGTACTGTAAATACACAAACATTTGCTCAACTGTATATATACTAAAAATGTTCATCCATCTAACCATTTTCCTCCACTTATCTGGGAAGGCCAGCAGTCTGAGCAGAGATGCCCAAACTTCCCTCTCTCTAGCTCTTCCTCCAGCTCCTTTCCGAGGGGAGTCCGAGACGTTCCCAGGCCAGCCGAGAGACATAGTCTCTCCAGCGTGTCCTGGGTCTTCCCCGGGGTCTCCTCCCGGTGGGACATGCCTGGAACACCTCCCTAGGGAGGCGTCCAGGGGGCGTCAGAAGCCCAAGACACCTCAGCTGACTCCTCTTGATGTAAAAGAGCAGCAGCTCGACTCCGAGCTCGTCCTGACTGACTGAGCTTCTCACCCTATCTGTAAGGGAGTTGCCAGCCACACTGCACAGGAAACTCATCTTGTACCCGCGATCTTGTCCTTTCAGTCATTACCCAAAGTTCATGACCATAGGTGAGGGTGGGAGCATAAATTTGAAAAATTTTGTAATTTTTGACCTTTAGAAAACTTTTTGGAAATGATTATGAATTGTTCCTCTGACAACGTGCATGAATAGATCCCTGTATTTTGCTCCAAGGTGTCACAGTCATTTAATTAATATCTCATAAAATGCATCCAAACAGGACATAAAAAAATAAGACTATGGCCTATTAGAATTTTGACCATTTGGTAAACTATGGGTTTACCAAATATTTTTAAGCTGCCTTTAAAATACCTGGGCAGCCCACTGAAAACATTAAAGGGGACCTATTATGGCATTTAATGTATATGTTAAACAGGCCTTGAATGTCTTAAAAACAATCTAAAGCTTGTTTTTTTTACATAAATCGGAAATTCAGCCTGTCAGCCATGTCTCTAGTTTTACCGCTTCTAACCTCATTTTCTGTGCTGGATTCTGAGGGGAGGGGAGGCTATGATAATGAGGCTCTGCGCTGATTGGCTGCCTGAATGATGTGTAGGAGGAGAGGGAACAAAGCCTCTCCGGGCTGAAGAGCCGGCTGCGTACACAAAGCGTGTCCCATGCGAGGGAGCTTCGGCGACAAAATAAATTCCATTGCTTTATTTTTTTTGTATTGGACTGTCCTAACTGGCCGCGAGTTTAATGGTTTCAGTGTGGACAGAGAGCGTCCGATGTCCCGCAGCTCGACGTGATAGTCGGACGCTCTCATTCAGTTACACGGTGTAAATGGATCTTAAGCCTGATTTACGGTTCTGCGTTAAATCAACGCGTACCCTACGCCGTAGGCTCTGCGTTGGTGTAACGAACCATAAATCAGCCTTTAGTTACCTGAAGAGGGAACGGGTCACCTCGTCTTCACACTAATTCACACAGGAAGATTTAATAGAATTCTAAACAGGTACACCACAGTTATTTACTCCAATTCATCATTTCATTTCTTATGTTACAAGACAAATGAATCATGTTAACTGTAAAGAAATCACAACACTGAATTTTCACAAATGGCAACTTTATTGTTAAAAAAATAAAACATAAGTTGTATATAAATAACATGTATGCACTATTGCTGGCTCAAGGAAGGACCGTGCGTCTTCTGAAGGTGTCGTTGAACAGCTTCAGGTGCATTGATTGGAAGATCTGAAACCATAAACAGAAGAAAAATGTATTACTAATAGAAATCTGGTGTTACCTAACGGGTGAGTGGCTCCATTAGGGAACAATGGAGCCGCCGAGTGGCCCCGGTGCTCCGGAGCTAAGCTAAATACTTAGCCCATGCAAAGATCATACTTGTAGATAAATATAAATAACATAAAAAAATAACTTCACTTACCGCTGACTCGTGTGCAGTTGCCGGGTCCGTACTGTGGGCACTGATCCTTTTATGACGGTAAATGTCGATGCAAAAACTGTCCCTCGCTGTGGAAGCAGTCACCACTTCTAAACAATGGCGGAGCTCCAGCCGGCGGAGAGGGAGAGCTGTGGGCGTGGTTTCAGCAGCGGAGGCCGACCTATGGAAATCTGCTCCCGTCGTGACGTCACGATGGGAGCAGATTCTGAACGCCTCATAGAAGTCACATGACACTGGAAGATTCAGCCATGCGGGGTGTACTGACCCTGCAGAATTTCGTGGCATTTCATCTTTTCTGTGTTGGCAGGGTGACAGGAGACCACTTTATATATGTTAAAACAAGAAAAAATGTGTTTTTCATAATAGGTCCCCAGAGTCGGCGGCAGAACAGATCTAATTGGGGGGCACATAATAACCAGCGGGGGGGCACAAACTGCCGTTCAAGAACGCAATATGATGTAAATGCTTAATATGAGTTTGCCATCAACGATCACAGCAAACCAGTTTCAATTACACAACATACTGCAAAATCTCTTTTTAATACACACACACGTGTATTGTGCACCCAAACTGCAAAAAAAAACAAAAAACAACGACGTACAGGCCACGTCTCTCCCTCCCTCCCTCGCCCTCTCCATCTCTCTCTCATACAACGCATACACATAAATATGTGAACGGTGAATCTCCAAATTTAATTTGACGAAATTAGACAGACCCAAACATTCCACATTTGCGTAATAATAAACGCCAAGGCTGGCGCCATGAAGTCAATTAAATGCATGTCTCACCTTTAGAAGAGTTGCACATCTTAATTTTCCTATTTCACCATAGATCACACTTTTTAAGTGGCCTTCTTTATATTTTAGCGTTATTTCCGCGTAGATAAGAGTGAGTTTGATGCTCCTTAACAAGTTTGGTCCGCGGATCAACATCAACCCAGCTCCCCCAACCCTTTGCTCACGGTGGCTGATTTATGGTTCCACGTCACACCAACGCAGAACCGACGGTGTAGGGTATGCGGCGACGCACACCGCACCGCGACCCTACGCCGTCGATTTAACGCAGAACCATAATTCAGGCGAAGCTGCAGTCTGTCTGCGCTGATACTGACACACCGGGTCGGAGCGGATTTGGTCATGATGTTTAACCTGTGTTTTGTGATTAATAAGCACGGGTTTTAATTAAATGTAATTTACGAAGGATGATTTCACGTTCAATAAGATAAGTAATCAATAAAATACAAAGTTTGCAACAAAGGCTTGGCCTGCTTGTGGGCGAGTGGAGGGGGGCACAATTACTCATTTGGGGGGGCATGGCCCGCGGATGACCCCCCATGACGCCGACCCTGTAGGTCCCCTTTAACACTGTGGGAGAAACACTGTGTATACTGCATATGACTGCATATAAGACTAGACTGAAGTGGTAGCCCACACAAATGTTAGCACTGCTATCCTACTGCCATCCTAACTTCACGTAGACAGTATATTGTCACATTATTAAGATGACCCTTCCAGCTGATATGCTGCTCCTCTACAATAGCTGTGAGAAAAACAGATGGGTATAATACCAAAGGAAACTTTAGTGGGATTTGCTCACAAGGAATGACAATTAGACTAATGAAACTGTTCATTTACACACCTGTGTCTCAGCTGTAAAAGTTTGTACAGCAGCAGCAGGATTACGACTCCTGCCAGAGTCACCAAAAGCACTGCCACCCTTAAGTCCAAGTTCCAGCATGATTTCCCTGCAGGTCCAGGTGAGCTGCAGCTCCTTGGGGGCTGGGGGGTCTGCAGCTGAAGGGGCTCTTCCATTCCCTGCTTAGGATTGATTATGGCCTTGACAAAGATTGGCTGGATGGTATCAAAGCGGATTGGGTGCGGACTGTTAAGAAAAGCAATCTTGGCCTGGGGATGGATCTGAAGAGAGATGGAACTGATTACCGGATGGCCAGGCTGCATTGCGTCCGGGTTTGATTAGTGGAAACTGCGGTGGAGTCTTTAATGAAGTTATCCATCCATACCCAGAAGTATGAGCAGGAGTCACCAGGAAGTAAAATTCAGCAACTCTGCAAAATAAAGGTTTTTGATCACTAAATATTGTCAAATAAAGACTTGTGTACTACAGAGGGCATTTTCTATTTATGCCATGTTTCATCATTTTCCTTTCTTTATTTCAGTTTTAAAAAATTGTATTGCACATTATGAACTTATAATATTTAAAATTTTTTACAATATAAGGTACAAACATGGCCAAAATTGTTAGTATCGACACCGACAATGGTCACTGAAATAACCTGTAAATTAATGAAAACTTCAGTGAACATCGACTGTAGTTCAACAGATTTTTTTTACAAAATAAAACAAATGAAACTGGCCTGGACAAAATAGTTGGTACAGCTAGAAAAAAAAATGACGGTAGTGACATAATTTCATCCATCCATCAATTTTCTATACCAATTTAATTCCTACAGAGTCACGTGGGTGTGCAGAAGTCTATCTCAACTCACTTCAAACAAAAGGCAACCATAGTGATGTGAAATTAAATCATATCCTGTGTAAAAGGTTAAAAGGAATCACTTTGGTGGTTTGGTATCATAGAGTTCGCCACTCTGAATATGTGCCAGAGGAAGTTGAGATGTTTTCTTAGGGGATCAAAAAGAAAATTATGACAAGCATATTACAAGGTAATGGTGATGCTCATATGGATTTATAAGTAAAGTTTTAAGATCATCTCCAAGCAGCTTGATGCTCCTGTGGCAGTTCAGCAGACCGAAATTCAGTCCAGATGTTGAGTGTCTACAGGACTGTTTAGTCCCCATATGTCAGGTTCTCCTTCCATCCTGTATGTGGAAATGCTAATGATTGTGTAATGAGAAGCTTCTCACAGTACGAGTAAGTTAAATAACTTGTTGTAATCTGAAAGATATCAATCACTCCAGTGCTTATCCAGTGGGAGGCTCTTACTGTTACTGCTAAAGTAAACGTCAAGTTAAAGTCAGGAGATGACTGTTCTGCTCCAGGGACTGTGTATTTTTATGATGTGTACATCAAACAATATATGAACATGTATTTTTCAGCGCATGTTAATGAAACAGGAACAGAAATACTGTTCCAAAACAATGTTTCAACCTAAGCAATTCAGATCTGTATAAAACACCTAATCCTAAACATATTACTTGACCGTTTACAGTGCCTTTAAATAGGTGAATTATTTTATAAACGTAATCACACAAAGCCCAGAAAGACATATGATTATTTTAAGATTAATACACATTTAAAAAATGTAGTATTGAGCATATTAAAGACATAGCCTAAGAAGCAAAGCATTCTGTTCATATCTAAAACTGCCCCTCTTTTAAAGCTGTTCTTAAAATTTACAGGAAAACTCAAACTTACATTGTTCATATGTGGAAATGTTGGAGACAAATTCAGTTGAAAAACAAAAGGAAACCAAAATTGAGAAAAATGAATACAGCAAAAGCTCTGGTGAAGAACTGTGTAGCTTTCCAGGACCAAATGACAAATCTTAAGTACACACCAGAGGAGAGGAAGCCATTGAAAACAGCAGGAAACAGTGCACTTCCCTAACACACAATGCAAAAATGTGATTGGAGAGAACTTCCTATTGCCATGGTTACAGGAAACTGGTGAAGGATATCTTTTTTTATAGACTCGATAGGAGTCTGTAAAAAACATTCATGACCACACTGATTTAGACATAATACATGGCAACGGTTCTCTCTAATGTTTGTTTCTTTTTTTCATTTTTGATAAGCTCTAAACTGCATCATCCATATATGTAGAAATGAAATCAAATGAACCTTTTTATCATGTCATGCATAATATACAGTAGTGGAATCACATCCATGCTACCTAACCTATTTATCTGAAGTTTATCAGTGTAAAAGAAGAATAAAATAACACAAGTAATTTGAAAGGGAAATAGCTTCCTTTCCAAGCTGCACATACATCCAGTTAAAGTCACAGACGGATGTGTGAAAAGACTGGTTACTATCTGATAGAGCTGGTCTTCAGAGGGCAAATAAATGAGACACTAAAAAATGTACAATTCAACACAACTCAACTCTCATTTATTTGTCTGTGAAGTTTTGATGCCTGGCCAAGGTGAAGGAAAAGGTGTATTCTCATTTGATATCCTCAGTACTCACGCAATTTCCTGATGCTTAATAGAGGAATTAAATTAAATGATCTATTATCAGAAGCCCAATTCGTGTTCAGTGGGATGAGGTTGGGTGAGACTGTCGGTGTGGTGTGGTGTGGTGGGTTATTAAGGTAATTAGTTCTTACAATGTTGGATTAAAGGAGCATGAGGCAGGATTGAGGCAGGATTTATGAAAAAAATTTGTATACGTTTTAAGTTTTCTAGTAATAATGTCAGATGAAGCGTTCCAAACCAAAAAGAATGAGCCTCTAGTGTATCTCTCCGTTGCCTTGAACAGGCTGTGTGCTGCAAATTGTGCTTGTTTTATTATTGTTTTGTGGCTTTATCATATGCAAAGTCACATGCCATCTGAAGATATTCAAGCTGACACTATGCAAGATTTGAGGGAATGTACACTGAAGAGGCCTCAGAAGAACTGAGAAGGGCCCCCCGGCCTGTTTCCTTATTTCCACTGAGCAGTTCTGGGCCCTCTTCAGTTGCAGGTCCAGAGGAAAATTATACGGTTCGGTTACATACAAAGAACTAAAACAAAAACCACCTGAATGACCACCATTGCTGTTGTTTGCAGCATCACATTTGTTGTCATCACAATAATATGAGGCCACAGTAGACATTTTGGTCTAAGCCCCATATGCCCAGTGGTGGTCCAACTTGCAGCGCGAGCCCTCACCTGAATTGGCCGGTCAGTTCTCATCCTTCTGTACCATACCGGCCCGGACTGAACAGCTCAGTGGAAATGGGGCTTCTCCCAGTGCATCCAACAGATGCTCTACTGTATGTAGATCTGGGCAAGCCAGGCTGATGCCATGGGCTCAAATCGGATGAAAACGTTAAAAACACAGATCACAATAAAATACAAACATAAAATGGATTCAGATGGAGTCAGATTCTGAATGTGCTTTGCATAAGGCTCTAAAAGAAAGCCAATGATTTTTTTTTCAAAATGGACCTTGACCTTTTCTGAGTCAAGACCCCAGGTATAATCTGTCTGATGTTAGGGAGTCCTGGATGTTTCAGAATGCTGGACTTCTGTAACATGCCAGACTCTGTTATACAAAGTAGACACCACATCCTTGAATCTGCCAATTTAAAGACAGGGAAAAAGACACTAACTGTTTAATTGATGTGTAAAATGCCCATGTTAATGGTTCTACACCTCTCAGCCCTCCCAGTCCTCCTCACTCCACATCAGTCAGCTTCTCTACGTCCTGGTGGCTATCAGTGCTCCCACATGTGGGTCTGTGGCCTTGAGCCTCACGCTGTCAGATCAACTTTCCACGGCAGACGGCACAAGGTTATCAGATAACAAACCTCGGCCATTATTGGCCTGCAGTTGTTCAGCTGTCCACATTCATTGTCAGTCATCCGTCCCTTGCTCATCATCCATCAAGTTGACACCACCCTGCAGCCAGGTGGAGCGGTGTGCAAATGCATGCAGACACACTCACAGCTCAAGCTTTCTTCCCTGAAACACGACTCCTGACATTTTGGGGAATTTGGTGTTTAGCTGTCTTAGTTATATAAGATATTGACATTGACATTGACTTTTTAATTCCCAAACATGTCAGTGTTTCAATAATTCATTTATTCGTTGTTTCACGTAAAGCCTGCCAATTATTTTGCAAAAAATAATTGGCAGGCTGATTCTTCAATTAATGGTTCAGTCAATATAGCAAAGCTCTCATAAAATCCCAAATAGCCAGATGACGCTCCAAAGGCTCAAAAATCAGCACCAGAGGTGTAGTTCTTCCATTTTTAGGGCCCGAGCACTTACAGTGTGAAGGCCCTGTTGTACAGGTATCTGTAGGAATACTTTTTTTTTTTTTTTCTCTCATTTTTCTTCTCGTTTTTCTTCTCTCGAAATGAGGGCTTTTTTGCCCCCCCTAAACGTGCCCCAAAAGTCACCAAATTTTGTGATGCGAGCCAGGCCTGGCGAAAAATTTGATATTTAATGGTTTGCATTAATGGGCGAGGCCTGGCTTGACGTACATGCACGAAAATCGGTACACACCTGTATCATGTCGCAACTAAGGCCTATATATGTGCATTGTTACTATATTTAATATATATACATATATATACATATATATACATATACATATATATATATATATATATATATATATATATATACATATACATATATATATATATATATATATATATATATATATATATATATATATATATATATACGCATACATACAAATACACATACATATTTGTTTTTGGTGGGGGGGGGTGACATCCGCTGCCAGGAAGCAAGAGCACATGGAGGCACACGTCGAGCACTGGAAATCTGCAACAAAAACCACAAACGAAACACGAAACCGACACGGAGCCGACCAAAACACGAGCAGCAATCGACCCAAATGCCAATGTGTATGTCTATGTGTGTGTGTGCTTGTATGTATATGTCTGTGTGGCTATGTGTGTGTGGCTGTGTGTGTGTGTGTGTGTGTGTGTGTGTGTGTGTGTGTGTGTGTGTGTGTGTGTGTGTGTGTGTGTGTGTGTGTGTGTGTGTGTGTGTATGTGTGGCTATGTGTTTGTATGTTCCATGTGTATATTTATATGTCTGAGTGGCTGTGTGTGTGTGTGTGTGTGTGTGTGTGTGTGTGTGTGTGTGTGTGTGTGTGTGTGTGTATGTGCATATCTGTGGGGCTATGTGTATGTATATGTGTGGCTATGTGTGTGTGTGTGTGTGTGTGTGTGTGTGTGTGTGTGTGTGTGTGTGTGTATATCCCGGGCATCACGACCCGCCTATCCCAGGCCAGGGAGGGGGAGCTCAGGGTATCATGCTGACAATGATTCCCCCTCTCAAGTATCCTTGTTAAATGTATTTATTAAATGTTGAATGTGCAGTGTCTACAGTGTTATTAAAACCGTGAGGCGGGGAGTACCGGGCTACGTGGGACTACGCTCCGGTCCCCTGCACCTTTGCCTGTGTGCGTATGAATCGGGGGGGAAGGAGGGGGAGCGGAGGCCGAAGCCAGGCGGCAGGGCCAGTATCATGTCGCAACTTAAAGAAAAGTCTTTTGGCGCCATGGCCGAAACCGAACAGGAAGTCGGCCATTTTGAATTAATCGTGTAATTTTGGCGCAATTTATGCCATTTCTTCGGCCGCTTCTTCGCCCGAACCATTTGTTATACAAATGTGTTATACATGTGTTATACACGTGTTATACATCAAAATGTGCGTCTCGATCCTGCGACGATGCGCATTACTTTTCTCAGTCAAAAGCTTTATCGTGGCAACGATAGACGCCAAAAAGCATGCCCCCCCTTCATCTGATTGCTCTTTATTTGATAGTTCCTACTTTCTGCCATATCGTTTGAATGGTTTGACATAAAGACTCGTGGGTGGTGTCATCATACTCAGTTTTGAGTCCTTGAACATAATTGGTGCAAATTAGCCCCGCCCCTTCATCTGATTGGTCGATATCTGATAGTGCCTCCTTTCTGCCATAACTTTTGAATGGTTTGATATAGAGAGTAATGGGTGGTGTCATCCGCTAAATGTCATACAAGCGCTTCCACTGCAGCACGACTGAACGTTCACAAGGGTGCAACGGCCCGTTCATTGCTGCTTGCAGTTGAAAGTTGAAAAAAAGAGAAAGCTGTTGAAATTCTACACTTTATCATAATAGAAAAGCATATTTTATTGTGGAAAATCTGTTGTGTTTGAATAATGTACGGTACTTGGATTTCCTTGCTATTTTGGGCCCGCTGACCAGACTCAGATGATTTTACAACAATAAAGTAAAATCTTCTTCCACTGTGTAGGTGCTCTTGGTTGTCTCAGACCGGTACCAAGCGGTATATATTAGAGGTTATAGAGGTAAATGAGACAGATTCAGCATTTTCTGCAGATTATGCACACCAGTCTCCATCACCTCCATCACATGTCACCATCTTTTCTGACATGCAAGAACAAAGGCACCAATCACACCTATGCATTTAGAAAACTGTATTTCCATTTCAGTCTGCAAAGCTGAGGAATGTCATTTTCTGTATGTGTAATCCACATTTCAACATCTTGCCACTCAGAGAGACATTACACATGTCAGAGTGGACCAACCATTGACAGTGGCATGTCTCTGAGGCCTTCCTCATAGACATGGCGAATGGTGCTTGAAGGACACCTCAAGATACTGGCCCCAGATGGCATGCACAACATTGGAAATTCATCTTCCCCTCGAATGCCACAGCTGATGAAGCCCTGTGGGGACAATGGCTTACTTGGTTTTTCAGCGTTGCACTTATAAGAATAATTAAAGCTGCAAGCAGCGATGAACGGGCCCTCGCACTCACGGCCGCCGCCCCCCATAAGCATATCAGAAATGACACCACCCACGACTTCCTATGTCAAACCATTCAAAAGTTATAGCAGAAAAAAGGGACAACCAATCACAAGAAGGGGCGGGGCTAATTCAGGCCAATGAAGGTCAAGGACTCCATACAGAGTCTGATGACACCACCCACGACTCTCCATGTCAAACCATTCAAAAGTTATACCAGGAAATAGGGACAACCAATCAAAAGAAGGGGCTAATTTTCACCAATTATGGTCAAGGACTCAATACCGAGTCCCATGACACCACCCATGACTCTTTATGTCAAACCATTCAAAAGTTATGGCAGAGAAAAGTTTTCCGGGGGGTGCTGTTGAGCCATTTTGCCACGCCCATTAATGCAAACCATGAAATATCAAATTTATCACCAGGCCTGGCTTGCATGCAAAATTTGGTGACTTTTGGAGAACTATCAAATATGGACCAATCAGATTAAGGGGGCACGCTTTTTGGCGTCTAGCATCGCCACGGTAACACTTTTGAAAGAGAAAAGTAATGCGCGTAGTCGCAAGATGGAGACGCACATTTTGAGGTATAAGTCACCTGGATGCACGTTACGGTTCGGGCCGTATTAATTGCCGAAGGAATGGCATTAATTGCGCCAAAATTACACAATTAATTCAAAATGGCCGACTTCCTGTTCAATTTCGGCCATGGCGCCAAGAGACTTTTCTTTAAGTTGCGACATGATACAGGTGTGTACCGATTTTCGTTCATGTACGTCAAACCGTATTATGGGGCTTGAGGCTCAAAGTTTTTTCCCTCTGAACCAATCAGATGAAGGGTGGGCGCACTTTTTGGTGTCTAGCGTTGCCGCGGTAACGCTTTTAAATGAGAAAAGTAATGTGCGTCGTTGCAGGACAGGGACGCACATATTGATGTAGAAAAAAAAAAATTGCTGACAAAAAAGTCTGGATACTGCGGGAATCGAACTCTGATCTCTGACTGCAAAGACGGGAACACTCTGGCTGAGCTAAGACTCAGCTTCTCATTTCTAATTGACCTACTGACTTAGGAGAAACCAACATATCGATATTTAGTAATGTAAGTCTGGAGCTGTTTTTTCTAATTTTTTTAAATATTTGTAAGTTATAAATATTAGTAAAACCCTACTATTTTAATTATTACTTTTTCTGTAACCATTCTGCCAAGGTTGTAACCGGGCTGAGCTGGGAATATTTCTGACGTCACCACATTACAGGGAGCTGATTGGTCGGGGGGCGGGGCCGTCATCACCCTACTCGCCACTGATTGGTCGGGGGGCGGGGCCGTCATCACCCTACTCGCCACCGATTGGTCGGGGGGCGGGGCCGTCATCACCCTCCGCGCCACTGATTGGTCGGGAGGCGGGGCCGTCATCACCCTACTCGCCACCGATTGGTCGGGGGGCGGGGCCGGCAGACGTTTGAATCAGGAAGCGGGAGTCAGCGCGAGAGCGACTGGCGGCTCGTGGCAATTTTATTATAAAAAAGGGACAACCAATCAGAAGAAGGGGCGGGGCTAATTCAGGCCAAAGAAGCTCAAGGACTCATTGCAGAGTCCCTTGACACCACCTACGACTTCCTATGTCAAACCATTCAAAGTTTATAGCAGAAAAAAGGGACAACCAATCAGAAGAAGGGGCGGGGCTAATTCAGGCCAATGAAGGTCAAGGACTCCATACAGAATCTGATGACACCACCCACGACTCTCTATGTCAAACCATTCAAAAGTTATGGCAGAGAAAAGTATTCAAGGTGGCGCTGTTGAGCCGTTAGGCCACGCCCATTAATGCAAACCATGAAATATAAAATGTATCACCAGGCCTGGCTTGCATGCAAAATTTGGTGACTTTTGGAGAACTATCAAATATGGACCAATCACATGAAGGGGGGGCGCGCCTTTTGGCGTCTAGCGTCGCCACGGTAACACTTTTGAAAGAGAAAAGTAATGCGTGGTGTCGCAGGATGTAGACGCACATTTTGATGTATAACACACCTGGGTGCACGTTACGGTTCGGGCTGAATTAACTGCCGAAGGAATGGCATAAATTTCGCCAAAATGACACAATTTATTCAAAATGGCCGACGTCCTGTTCGGTTTCCGCCATGGCTCCAAGAGACTTTTCTTTAAGTTGTGCCATGATACAGGTGTGTAGCGATTTTCGTGCATGTACGTCAAACCGTATTGTGGGGCTTGAGGCACAAAGTTTTCCGGGGGGCGCTGTTGAGCCATTTTGCCACGCCCATTAATGCAAACCATGAAATATCAAATTTATCGCCAGGCCTGGCTTGCATGCCAAATTTGGTGCCTTTTGGGGAACTATCAAATATGGACCAATCAGATGAAGGGGGGGTGCGCTTGTTGGCGTCTAGCGTCGCCACGGTAACACTTTTGAAAGAGAAAAGTAATGCGTGTAGTCGCAGGATGGAGACGCACATTTTGATGTATAACACATCTGGGTTCACGATACGGTTCGGGCTGAATTAACTCTCGAAGGAATGGCATATATTGCTCCAAAATTACGCGATTAATTCAGAATGTTCAAAATGGCCGACTTCCTGTTCGGTTTAGGCCATGGCGCCAAGAGACTTTTCTTTTAGTTGCAACATGATACAGGTGTGTACCGATTTCCGTTCATGTACGTCAAACCGTATTATGGGGCTTGAGGCGCAAAGTTTTTTCTGTCAGAATTAATCAGATGAAGGGTGGGCGCGCTTTTTGGCGTCTAGCGTCGCCACGGTAACGCTTTCGAAAGAGAAAAGTAATGCGTGTGGTCGCAGGATGGAGACGCACATTTTGATGTATAACACACCTGGGTGCACGTTACGGTTCGGGCTGAATTAACTTTCGAAGGAATGGCATAAATTGCGCCAAAGTGACACGATTAATTCAAAATGGCCGACTTCCTGTTCGGTTTCGGGCATGATCCCAAGAGACTTTTCTTTAAGTTGTCCCATGATACAGGTGTGTACCGATTTTCGTGCATGTACGTCAAACCGTATCGTGGGGCTTGAGGCACAAAGTTTTCAAGGGGGCGCTGTTGAGCCATTTTGCCACACCCATTAATGCAAACCATTAAATATCAAATTTTTCGCCAGGCCTGACCTGGGTGCAAAATTTGGTGACTTTTTGGGCATGTTAAGGGGGGCAAAAAGGCCATCACTTTGTCAGGAAAATAATAATAATAATAATAATTAAAGCTGCAAGCAGCGATGAACGGGCCCTCGCACTCACGGCCACCGCCCCCCATAAGCATATCAGAAACGACACCACCCACGACTTCCTATGTCAAACCATTCAAAAGATATAGCAGAAAAAGGGACAACCAATCAGAAGAAGGGGCGGGGCTAATTCAGGCCAATGAAGGCCAAGGACTCCATACAGAATCTGATGACACCACCCATGACTCTCTATGTCAAACCATTCAAAAGTTACAGCAGAAAATCGGGACAACCAATCAGAAGAAGGGGCGGGGTTAATTTTCACCAATTATGGTAAAGGACTCAATACCGAGTCCCATGACACCACCCACGACTCTTTATGTCAAACCATTCAAAAGTTATGGCAGAGAATAGTATTCTAGGGGGCGCTGTTGAGCCGTTAGGCCACGCCCATTAATGCAAACCATGAAATATCAAATTTATCGCCAAGTCTGTCTTGCATGCCAAATTTGGTGACTTTTGGAGAACTATCAAATATGGACCAATCAGATTTCAAAATGGCCGACTTCCTGTTCGGTTTCGGCCATGGCTCCAAGAGACTTTTCTTTAAGTTGTGCCATGATACAGGTGTGTAGCGATTTTCGTGCATGTACGTCAAACCGTATTGTAGGGCTTGAGGCACAAAGTTTTCCGGGGGGCGCTGTTGAGCCATTTTGCCACGCCCATTAATGCAAACCATGAAATATCAAATTTATCGCCAGGCCTGGCTTGCATGCCAATTTTGGTGCCTTTTGGGGAACTATCAAATATGGACCAATCAGATGAAGGGGGGGCACGCTTTTTGGCGTCTAGCGTCGCCACGGTAACACTTTTGAAAGAGAAAAGTAATGCGTGTAGTCGCAGGATGGAGACGCACATTTGTATGTATAACACATCTGGGTTCACGATACGGTTCGGGCCGTATTAATTCTCGAAGGAATGGCATATATTGCTCCAAAATTACGTGATTAATTCAGAATGTTCAAAATGGCCGACTTCCTGTTCGGTTTCGGCCATGGCGCCAAGAGACTTTTCTTTAAGTTGCGACATGATACAGGTGTGTACCGATTTTCGTTCATGTACGTCACACCGTATTCTGGGGCTTGAGGCGCAAAGTTTTTTCGGTCTGAACCAACCAGATGAAGGGTGGGCGCGCTTTTTGGCGTCTAGCGTCGCCACGGTAACGCTTTTGAAAGAGAAAAGTAATGCGTGTTGTCGCAGGATGAAGACGCACATTTTGATGTATAACACACTTGGGGGCACGTTATGGTTCGGGCCGTATTAACTGCCGAAGGAATGGCATAAATTGCGCCAAAGTGACACGATTAATTCGAAATGGCCGACTTCCTGTTCGGTTTCTCGACATGACGCCCAGAGACTTTTCTTTAAGTTGCGACATGATACAGGTGTGTACCGATTTTCGTGCATGTACGACAAACCGCATTGTGGGGCTTGAGGCACAAAGTTTTCAAGGGGGCGCTGTTGAGCCATTTTACCACGCCCATTAATGCAAACCCTTAAATATAAAATTTTTCGCCAGGCCTGACTTGCATGCAAAATTTGGTGACTTTTTGGGCACGTTTAGGGGGGCAAAAAGGCCTTCCTTTTGTCAGAACAATAAGAAGAAGAAGAAGAAGAATAATTCCTGCAATTACAATAGGGCCTTCGCACTGCAAGTGCTCGGGCCCTAAAAAAGGATGTTGAAAAATAAAAAGGTCTTACAAAAAAAAGATGGCATTGAAATCACATCTTTGTTGACATTGCAGAAAGGAGCCTCCACACCCTTGAGCAAATCTCTGTTGGCTTGTTTATTGCTGAGTAGCTGAGTAGCTGTGATGCAGCTACTCAATTAATCCACAACAAAAGGAGGTAAAATGCCATGTCTCTAAGAAATGCAAAATATTATTTGCCATGCTAGTTGCATTCTTGTCATTTAGTCTTGTCCTGAAAACATAAGGGTTTAATAGCTATAGTCGTCTCTAAAACCATTTTTTCGTGAGTTCTTGTTACTGAAGGTAGAAGCTTTCAAAATGTTGACAGAGGGAAATAGCAGTCTTTTGGTTACTTGCATCCCTCGTAATTGTAGGGACTTTTGCACAAGATTGACAATAGCTGAAATTTAGCAGAGTGAAGGAAGCTGAAAATTGACCAGAAAATATGTTTATTTACTTAAATTTCACATACAGCACAAGTAAACACAGAAGTCAAAAACATCAAGCAACAGTACCCACGAAACCTGCTCATTCCTGTGATATGTTGAGCCATACATGTGCTTGTCCTCTTGGTTTAAATATTTCTTAATTTTGCATTGACCATACCCCTTAATGCTTTCATATCTGATGCCAAGAGTAATGCCAAGAATGTGCCAAGAATGTAATCTTTTTAAAAGTCCAATTCACATTTTTTTTCCATTACATCCATAACAAATCCAGAATACTATGTGTTTGTCCGTTATTCTTTTTGTCAAGCAAGCCACGTGCAGTGTATGAGTGAAATGATCTTTACTTTGTCAGAAATGGACATGTAAATCATCTGAATTAAATTTTATTTCTTGTATGCATAAATCACATGCTTTTATTGTCTGTGATTATGTTGATTAATATGGAGGACCAAAATTGTCATGATTAAAAATAAAAGCAGAAATATATATGTTTTGTTTTTCCCTTTCCTTATACATGCATTCCTTGTTTTTACATTGCCTTGTTTCTTCTTTTTTCTTTACTTCTGAACAAGCTGCAGTAATGAACATCCGACTCATCACAAAATAGAATGCATTACAGTAGTCTAGACGAGTAGCAATAAAAGTATGCATTAAATGATGCTGATAAAGAAATGGCTCGATCAGTTGTCTCCAATGAAAAAAGATGGACTACTGATTTAATCTGTGACCGAGTTTAAAGGTTACTGTACAATCTGACATCCAGGAGTTCAAAGGTCAACCTGCTTTAAAGGCCTCACTGGGTCCTCTCAACATGACATCGGCAGAGGTGGACAGAGTACTCGACCCCAGTACTTGAGTAAGAGTACAAATACTACTGGTCAAAATGTACTCCGTTACAAGTAAAAGTAGCTCAGTCAAAATATTACTCGAGTAAGAGTAGAAAAGTACTTGCTTTTAAAGGTACTTAAGTATCCAAAAGTAAATGCTTTTAAATTTACTTTAAGTAAGAGTAAGAGTAAGAGTAAATTTCTTATTTTCCACATCAGTAAATTACTATATTTTTTCTAAATTAATTTAAGGATCTTTTAACTCTTGTTTCTGAGAATTCGATGTTGAGTTGTTGAAAGCAGAGAGGTAGTTCTGCTTCGGCAGACACAAACATTTGAAAATAAATGTCTGTGGTTTGTCTGTGCCCTCGTTTTTTACTCGGTCGAACTCAAACATTAAGTTAAGATACGACCAAGGATTTTGTGAAAGTCTCTGCTCCGAGTCCGGGTCATTATCAGACTCAGACGACTCAGCGGATTGTCTTTCTTCTCCTGACGCAGGCGTAGCCATTGTTGCGGCTCTGTCTTGACTTGTTGCGGCTATCTGTTGACAAACGCAGGCTACTTTGGCGGTATCGTTTTGAGGAGGCTTGACGTATTTCCGCTTTACGTACATCCCAGTGGAGAGCGTGCACTGTGATAGGTCTCCTCCTTAGACAAAAACAGCTTGTGTCCAATAGGATTTTAGGGAAGAAGAAAAAAGAGCAGACCTGAAAGTAACGAGTACTTTTCAGCCTTCCTAGAAATGTACTTGAGTAAAAGTACAAATATTTGTCTTGGAAATGTATTCAAGTAAGAGTAATAAGTACCAAAGAAATCTAATACTCAAGTAAAGTACAAATCCTCTGGTTATGTACTTAAGTACAGTACTCAAGTAAATTTACTCCGTTACTGTCCACCACTGGTCATCGGTCTTTTCATCACCTCGGTGCAAAAAATTCACATCCATGCCTTAATTTCTGTAATGCACTCCAGGAGCTGGTTTGAAATAAAGAGCATGTCTTAAATGTTTATGGTAATACATGAGAAACCCTAGCAGCGTGTGAGAATCTGCAAAACAAAATGTCAGCGCTACTTCCACAATAAAGTTCTCATTACTACATTTACTCTACTACACTGTTACCCCTACAGCTACAATCTGACAAGTGGAACAAAGAAGCCAGTAATTAAATACTGCAGCACTAACGAGAAAATGGGAAACAGGTGCAATGAGCCACCAGGGGAGACCGTGGAGCCGTGCTGAAAGAGCACAGACCGATCACACCCACACTCCCTGATACTGAGGAGGAGAGGCTGGGGGGGAATATCAGAACGCGCCTGTACTGATTGACTCTTTATCAAAGCATCAAGATGTATTGTGGTGGAAATATCTTTTGGTTGTTATGATCAAAATATACCAATCATCTGTAATAGGTAAAGCATAAACTTAAAGGAAAATCATTATTTTCAATGTTTTTCAAAGTAAGATTGGCTAGCTGTTTTACAAAGTGACATTTTTATGAGCAACGGTTGATTGAGATTGGTCTGATCAGCTATAACAACCTCTATATAATCATCATTTGGAAAGGCAACATGATGCTAAATTCAAAACTTATGCATTTACTTTTTTTTCTACATGTTGAAGTGTGTCAGTCTGGTAAATGCCAGATTAAAAAGAAAGAAGGAAAGAAATTGCAATGTGTAACAAAAGTGAAGATTTAAACATTATACAGAACAGTCAAGAAGCCAATGTGAAGCTTTGATGCATCTGGTAATCACAACATCAAGCTTCAGTTTGTTCTGACCCACACCAGGGACATCTCCTCTCTGAACATAAACATTTAACATGGTCTCATTTGGCTTCCTCAAATGAACCCATCATTTGGCTTTGAAGGAGCGTTATTGAGCAGCATTTCACCCACACAGCTACTGATAGCCGCAATCAGTGAAAGAAGGAAGAGGGGGACTCGAGGGCACCTCATCAGCTCTGATAAGGTCTTTGTAGTGCCTCTGACTGAGTTGGAATACTTTCAAGATTCACTGTAATTGTAATAATTTCAGAATGTGCTTGTGTAGGTGTGTTGTCTGAGGATCTAGGCTCTTTTGTATTCATGTGCCTGTCCATGAGAGCACGGCAGAGAAGGTTAAGATGTAATTATGTTTGTGTAAGTCAAGAACTCCAGCTCAAAAATCAAGACACAACGTCATCATCTTCCATCAAGACTATGGCCATCAGATAAAATGAGAATGCAACACAAGGCATATTGATAGAGCATTTAGTTTGAGTTCAAATACTGGTGGAGTCACAAATGGGTCTCACAAACTGGGTACAGTCATTCTGTCATGATATATAATGTCTCGATTTGCATTTGAGTGGCGGTATAACATAGTGTGCCTTTACAAGGACTCCATGACAGGCATGTGTCCCACACACGCCCAGAGTTCTTTGGCAAACGACTTGTTGGCCTTCACAGGGTAGGTTGCCTGACCAACAGCCAACTGCAACTGGCCTAACCCTGTGACGGTCCCAGCAGCTCTCTTCCAGTCCTTGAGTCCCAGAGTTCAAACTCTGGGAGTACTTGTAATCTGATGTTGTTTCAGTGGGGATTCTTAAAATAACAATAATTGGATAGAGTTGAGAAGTCAGAATAAATGAAAATATGTATTAATTAGCATCACTGGTTAGCATGAGCTAAACCCATCAAGCTAACATAGGGATTATCAGATTTGCCATCCAATACATTATGAAATTGACAAAAAAAATGCATTTCATTCTCTGCAAAGTACGAACCCAAAATATTTCATGTTATTTTTTTCTTTATCATTCACATTTCATTTGTTAACATATTTTTTATTGGAAGATGTTCTGACATGGCGTATACCAAGAAATTATGCTTTTTGGTCACTATGTTGTCCCATTCTACCTGGTCTGTGACAATGCAGTCATCATTATTGCCTTTTTTGGTTTTTGGTTTTATTATTCTCTACATGGCGTCCCTATTAATGGTGCCATCGGTGTAAACCGGAGTCAAGTTCTCTCGTCTGATTTATGTCTGACCTGGCAATAAAGCTTTTTCTGATTCTGATTCTGATTCTGATTCTCTACATATTGGTGGGGACTTGAGGACAGGTTTGTTGGAGACAGATCAGGACTGCAAGCAGGCCAATTCATTACCTTTATCTCTTCTTCCGCTGCTATGCCTTTGCGATATGCACAAAATGTGATTTTTGAAAAAAAAAAAAAGGCAGTTTTCTTAAAGGAATGTGTTGCTTGAAAACCTCAGTGAACTTTTCTGCATGAATGATGCCTGTGCACATTACCTTGACATGAATACAAACCTATAACATCACCCTGGCTTTTGGATAAGTCCTGCTTTTTTGTTTTTGTGTTTATCTTTCTTCCAGAGCACACAGCACTATTTTCTCTAAAAATACATAAACAAAAAAAATATGTTGATTGATCTGTCCACAATACATGTTTAATATGTGAGATAGTATATTCCAAAGTTAAAGAGTAAAATGCCAATGCCACCTGCAGGGCTGGGTTAAAATAAAGTATCTTTTTTTAACCGTAAAAATTTTAGTGTTACTTGCAAATATAAATCTGTATTTTAAAGCCTTACAAACGTTTCTCATGATAATCCTTTTGCCATTGGTTATACAGTATCAACTATTAATGAATGCTACCTAAAGAATAAAAGCCTGCAGGTGTCCAGCTTAGGTTGACAACTTTGCCCTTTACCTACTCAAATTCCTCAAGATTTTTCAAACCATTTGATATTAAACTGTGGTCGAAATATGCAAATCTTTTTCAACTTCTCTCTGCGGAACATTTTTAAAAGTGCAATGATTTGTGTGTGTGTGTGTTTTGTATTTTCAAATCTGCAAATGAATGGGAAAGGCTTCTACCCTCATGTCAGTGGGGAAGACAGTGAAACATTGAACTTAAGCGATAACATCCATCATGAGCTGAAAAGATTTTTCTTGAAACTGAAGGTCTGAATGATGAGAAATAATCACCCTCCATAACTAGAACATTTGTGATGTCTTCAGAAATTTTATATTGTAACATTGTCTCTGAGAGTTTTAAAATTGACCATTTCCAGTCAAAATGATTATGTTTTATTTGAATTAAATACTAAAATGAGCCTCCTGCATTTGCTTGTAAACTGTTCAAAAGAATGAGATGCAGTTGCGGGATCTATTTTTCTAGATTCAACTTTTTCACACTCTGTACCTGGATGCTATCTTCAGGGATTTGACGAAATATAAGACCATTAATGGCGTCTAGTGCTTTTAATGGCATGACAAGGTCTACCTTTTAGTTTCTGCTCTCATTACAGTGAACTTACTGTGGTCAGGAAGGTAAAGTGCCAAAAAACTCAAAGAGAGGATATAAGAAGAAAAGAAAGACTACACCTAGACTCTTCATACATTCTTAAATGTGACCTTTTACTGAACGTGTTCGGTGGTCTTCTTACATTTGAAAAATGCTCAGATAGACACTAAGAATTGGAGATTGGTGACATAAATCAGTCTTCTTTCTTAATACTTAAGCTGGCCTCATTTAGAACATGCCACTGAGTTTTCACTCTCAGTACAGTTAAATACAAGAGGATGCAATGCATTTCAGTGCTGCCTTCAGATACTTTCAGATACTTTCCTGTTGGAAAATATATTTTCCAATAGTATTAGTTGAGAAACCATTTACTGATTGTGGGGCTTTGCTTTGGGGTGGAGGAAAATAAAAAATCCTGGAGCTCCTTTTGGAGCAGAATGGAAAGCTTCTGCTTGCCGCTTGGAAAAAAATGTAAAAGTAGATTTACCCCACATAAAGTGTTGGCTTTTTTATAGATATATCGCACCAGGCCAACATGTGTCATTTTCTAAAATAGTGCGTGCTTGTTCTTATAGAACACCATATTCTTCAGCTTTCTTATTTTACCGCGTGTTGGTTGCTATAATAACTCAATAACTGAGATCAAACTCAAACTTATGATCCTAAAAACATTTTTTTCAACATATTGATCACATATCAGCAGCAAGACACATTTCCCATAATGCAGTAAAGCAAGACCTTACAACAGTTAGGTCAGTGATCTAGACTCACACACAGAGTTGCAGGGTAGCAGTTGAGCGGTGCACATGCAACACACATGCCCTGCAGTTAGAATAAGTAACCTTGGTATTGCTCCTTTAATATAAATAGTTTTTGTAAGTGGGGTTGCTGGCATCTCTACATTTTTGAGTGTTTCAAGGTTCTCATACAGGCATTTATTTAGCATCTCCACAAAAGTGGTCTGGAATCAAAACAACATCCCGCTTAGTTCCTGAGCAAGAAAAGCAACCCTTAATCATGCCATTTGTGACAACATCCATCACAGTTGATACAAATGTCTTCCTTAGGAGAGATGTTGCATTTATGTGCATCAAACATCCCCCATACAGGTGTTGCTGGCCCTGCACCCACAGATATGCCCGGATTCAGACTTGCTGTCTGATACTGCATACATGCATTTTTTTTGGAAGGGTTATTCTGATATTTATCCAAAACTCTATGTATTAATGGAGACTAAATTAATAATTCAGAGAAAACTAACACCTTTGGCTGTGGTACAGTTGTAAAAAGTTGTGAGATTCAGAGTTTGTGTTACAGATGAAATATATTAATTCCTGATAAAATAAGTTTGTGTGCACAGCTATGCTCATTTATGCGTGTGACTGAGTGTATGTTTGTGTGTACATGAAAGTACAATCTGCATTGAGACTTTTTGCTTCTGGAATCCTGGTCTGTGATTGGACGTTGCCCCGGCGTCGCCGCTGCTCATTTGCATAAAATTGACATTTCTAAAGTTGAAATTGACGCTCTGGACGCTCCCGAAGCTTCAAATGCCTACGTGGCCTCCGACACCTCTTGCAGCGCGCTTTCATAGAAAATGATTGACAGCCGGACGCCTATGACACCCATGATGCTTTTGGTGTGAATCAAAGGTGTCAGAGTCCGACTGAAAGCAGTAGCGCAGGCGGAAGAAATTAAATTTTAACATTTTCATGGAGGTCCGTCCTGGTGCTTTCGCTTCATGAAACGGTGCCAGCGCAGCAGCAGCGCCCGGCGGATTATATGGAAAAGATGGAGAGCTTCCGCTCATTCTGCAGCCGACACATCACCGACATGGACGAGGTGCCGCTCACGTTCCACATCCCGGAATCATACGGTGGAGTTAACGGGGACCACCGCGGGGGAGCGGACGACCGGGTCCACCGTGGGGGAGTGGAAGACTGAAGATGAAGACTTTGAAGGGTTTGATTGATTTGAAAAGTGAAATAAAATATCAAACAAAGTTTTCAAAGTTTTGCTCCCGCTCTATTTTTAAATAAGCACACTTGTGTGTGTGTGTTCCGCAGTGCGTGTGTGTTTTGCGGCGTGCGTGTGTGCAGCTCCGTCTCTGTAGACTGCGCCTTTTGGGTCGGTGCGCCGTATGTGTGTTTTAAATCCAAAAATTACACACAAAACTGTGCGGTGCGCCGCATGGTCGTGAAAATACGGTACTCTTACTTGTTTGTCTTCACAGATTTATTTTTTGTGACACATGCAGCAGGTTCACTGTGATAACAGCAAACCTGATTTTATCTTTTATCAAAGTAGCTTTAAAGCACTCCTTAAAAATAAGTACTCCAAGTAACACTGGGACTCTTCAATTGGTGTGTTCAATAAAGACAATGAGAAATTAGATTATCAGTCACATTTTGTGGCAAATGAATGCAGAAAACTACTCTTCCAAGGGTTCCCACACTTGTTCTTGTCACTGAACCTGTAACTATTAAACCTTACTGTGGCTCCACAGTTTTATAAAACTACCCAAAGATTTGAAGGCTTCTTTCACAGTTGTTTGTTAATAATTTACAGACTATTTTATGTTTCATGTCATAGTTTTTTTGAAGGGTCTGATATTGCCAAGTCATGCTGCCAGATGTTTTACTCAAGCAGCGACTTCTACGACAGAGTTGTATTCGTTTTTTAATGTGGTGTTGCCTGAAGACAGAACCTTTCAGTATTGATTTCAGAGTGCAGATTGGTTGGTTGCCTGTAGCTCTGTCCCAATTCTATGGCTGCATTTCTTCAAAGGCTGCATTTGAACGTGAACGCTTCACAGCAGCATGATGAAGGCTGTCTCATTTCAAAGACTCGCCAAATGCATCTTTCTTTTTTCAGGTTGAGAAGGGTATTGAACCTTCGTGGCACTTACATATCCCACTATCCATTACATGACAGTGTCTGGGGAATATGACAGACCCATAAAAACGGTTTACCTGTTGAATATGACATGGTTAATTCTGTTTAAAAATATAAATCTTTCCATACTGAACTGGTAATTCTGTAAATTCAGTGTTATTCAAACATTAAAATTTTCTTTGAGGAACTACAAGTATTCATAATTTCATCTCATATGTTCTCTTTGCTTTGAGGACCAGGGGCCTCATTTATAAAGCTTAGGTGCGCACAAAACAGGGCTTGAAAGATGCACACGCCACCATCTATGCAAAGGTTGGGATTTGAAAAACGGGAAAACTAACGGGAAAATGTGCGTATCTTTACGCAAACTTTGATCCTAGCACACAAACATTTTGAAGATATGGGGAACTGGCAACCCAGGCGGTGAGGTGGTGAAATGAAGCCAGATTCATGTCATACTTTTAATGTCATCACATATCAGACTTGTAATATAATAGCGCTGATCGTGTCCCTCTGTGTTTGAAGCACAGCGTCAGTCAGGACACTTCCAGCTGCGCCATGAGCTTGGATCGCTCTGGTGCTGCTGGAGCTGCAGCCGCGGTGCAGGACACGCCGTGCCGGTGTCGTGCCAAAAAGTGATTGCCTGCCAGAATCTGATTTCTCCCCTGAAAATGGATCTTTTTACCTGCCAAAAATTGATTGAAGGCCAAATACAGTTAATGAAAGGTTGTTTCTGCCTAAATATGATTTGATCTCATTCTTGAGCTTCATAATATAAACACTAGAGCTCACAGGATTGCTTTTAGCTCTTTTAAAGAACCATTACAACACAGAATAGGCATTTTCACCTGCCAAAAATTGATGAAGGACAAATATAGTTAATGAAAAGTTGTTTCTACCTAAATATGACTTGATCTCATTCTTGAGCTTCATAATCTGAAAATCTGATGTTTTAGCCCTATCGCTCAACAGGCTGCTGTGCGCGCTCCCGCGGCCAGAAATCAGATTCTGGCAGGCAATCACTTTTTGGCACGACACCTGTCGTACGACTCCGGGCCACTCTCCTCTTGGCCTCCACCTTCAGATCGCACCACTTCTTTTTTATTTCTGCCACAGATCTGTCCGTGGCAATCACGGCGTTTACAGCAGCAACGTCGTGCTGCCACTCACTCGCTTTCTTTTTGTTAGTGATGCCACTACTGTGATCACCAAATAATGTGGTTTTCCTGGCCTCCACCTCATCCACAACATCTCTATCTCAGTCTATCTCAGTCTACAGTCATCAAGTAGTTTGCATTGACCATTCATTGTATGAAGTGGGCGTGTAGAGGGCGGAGTATGAGGCGAATTCACGTGCGCAACCTTCCAGGTGGACTGTGATTTATAAAGCGAACATTGCGTGCAAGTGTCACGGTTTTATAAATCAGGATTTTTTTGTGCGTATGCCATTTTTGGTTTTTGAGCACACTTACACTTTTAGTATGAATCCTATGCATTATCCTATTTATAAATGAGGCCCCAGATCATTCATCTGCCTTTTTTCCCAATATTGCTTACCATTTTTTTTTTTAATATATCTGTATAGTCCAATGTCCACTCAAATGTGGTTATCGTTCTACACTTTGAAGTCAGCTCCAAAGGACTGTGTCCTGTTTAAGCACTGATTTCCTCCATATATCTCAGCATAAATAAGTTTGTCATCAACAGTTACAAAGATGGGACTGTTCATTCTCACATGCAGACCCTTGTGTCTTAATTTGGGGTTTTGGAGTATCATGGGTTTTCCCAGAGGGTGTAACCTTTAGCAGACTCTACAATGTTCATATCCATCTGTTATGACTGCATTTACACAGCAGGTAAATCTTTTTTTTTTCCTTTCTGACCCAAATCAGGCAGAGTGGACAGAAAAAATATATAAATATATGAAAGGGGATATTTTCAGATCAGATTTTGGCCACTTCAGTATTTTTCATTGATTTCTTTTCTTTTTTTTTAATACAGCCTCAGTCTAAAGCTGTTTGGCTTGTATCAGAATTCCATGTGACTATGACAACAACTTTCATTGACATTCAGCTTTATCATACACATGTAGGACCAAAAGAGTGTGGGAAATGACAAACACAAACATGAAGGATAGCAGTGACAGAGAGTGAGTGGAAGGACAGATGACACAATACACATTATACATCCTCTCTTTCTTCATTCTCCTTCTTGTCATCATGTTCTGAAACAAGTGGCAGCTTACACACACAAACCACAGAAAAAATCTGACATGCATGTTTGTTATTACCATCATTCCCACCGGAGACCTCTTTTGCCAACCAACCCATTCACACATCAAAATGTGAAATAGCAACGTTTGTCCACAGTACAAAACGTATTCGTTTCACAGTAAGGCCTCTCAAATTGTGACATGTTCACGTTTTTTTCCCTATTATTTTCTATTGGCCTGCCGAAACGTCATGTGACTGCCCGCAGCTGCCTTGTAAAAATAAAAACATGGCGGCCATCCTTGTCTTTCTCAGTGGAAAATGTATTATTTTAAGGTAGTTTTGACATATAAAATGATTGCATATCTGATTACATATCTACAGCATGTAATCATAGGAGGACAGTTTGTACCTTTTAATACACTTAGGGCCTGATTTACTAAGATCCTAAATAAAGAGTACTAAATTGCGTGTGCACTGAAAAAATTTGCACGTGCTGTTGTTGTGTGTTTTGCGGGTGATCAACTAAGAATGCGTGCGCAATTGATGACAGGCGCAAACCGCAGTATTTAAATGAGGTGTTGCGCGTCTTACGGTTTGCGAGTCTGGATGGAAAGCAGGATAGTTGCAAGCGCAAAATGAAATTTGACGAGTTGGAGTTAGAGATATTAGTGGAAGAGGCAAAGTGTTGTGCCGTATTCAGCACCCCTGCCGTGAAAAGCACCCCCTCGTATATTCAATGATAAATAGACCAAGAAAAAAAACAACACACTGACACTTCAATATATTTATATATACACACAATCACACAAACACATACTTAGGAGTTTATATTATATATATTTACAAATATTATGTAAGACAACACAGTAAGCAGGCTATTAATTAATGACATCAATAACCATTTACCCGATTTTTGTTATCTGTGACTGTGATTGTGGGAAAGTATGACTATTGTGGAATCAATGAGCGCATTTAAACATGAATCATTAACACAAAACTGGACGCTAAACAGAACATGGACAACAGAGCATGAACAGAACACGGAATGAGAATATCATTTTTGTCAGACGAGGGGGTGCTTTTCACGGCAGGGGTGCTGAATACGGCACAACACCGGGGTATGACAACTGCAGAACAAGTATAGGCGCACAATAAGAAACACTTTTTTCTCCATGAAAACACGTGATTTATTTATTATCACAAATAAAAAAATGAATGTGCCTCCTGTGGCAACCTTTTGCTGAATAATACTCGATTTAACATTCAAATGAAATATTTCTCCTTTTGGATGTGGAGAATCCTCACCACAAGTTGAGCCACAGTGTCAAACTATGACTTGTGTATGCGTATGTAGGCGTGTATATATATATATATATATATATATATATATATATATATATATATATATATATATATGTATATATATATATTTATATATATAAAATATAGTAACAATGCACATATGTATGCCTTAGGTTTTTACCAGCATGGTATTAACCATTAATATGTGTGCAGACAAGGTTAAAAAAAAAAAAAAGAAAAAAGACTGCAGAAAGAAACTGCAATGACAACAGAGCGTTGCAAGACCCCAGAGGACACAAGGACATTGTTTACAGCTGCATTGTTATTAAAAAGACTGCTCTGTGACTCACCTGGCATGTCTTGCTCATGGCCTCCCACTTCAGAGGATTTTAACATCACTGAAGCCCAAAATCTTGTCCCTCTTGAGCTCTACAATCTCATCTGTTGGATGATAGGTGCTACTGAAGAGCCGACATTAGTCATCATGTTGATATAGCAAAAGACGTACATCTAAAAGTGTTGTCTATTTGTCAGGACATTGTGTACCTTGCCTCCAAAGGCCACAAGCAGACACCGAAGTCCTGGGTCTCACTCTCTGCCATTTTAATGTAATCCTTTTAATCTTTTCTTTTAGCATACATTCCATAGATTAATGTATCTAATCTATGGAATGTATACAGTTTTTGTTCTTAATTTAATTGTCTTTATATATCTAACTTGCTAACTGGTGAGAAGACTGTAAAAATGCTGATTAATTTGCTGTTCCTGTTGTATTACATAAATAATTATTTTGAATGTTTTTCTGGACTCATTGTCTCAACAGTCTCAACTGTCCACTTTTCTCTTCTTAAGCATGAATTATGGTTCCGCGTTAAATCGACGCAGAGCCTAAGTGGTCGGGCCCTAATAATCACTGGTTAGATTTCCTTGCAATTTTTTTTTTTTTTTTTTTACATCTATGAGATTTCTGTGGCATCGCTGTAAAACTATGGTTATTGTTCCATTATTATTTGTGTGTGCGTATCTCAATCTGTGTGTAAGTAATAAGATTTGTGTGTATTCACATTTGTCTGTATTCACATTTGTGTGTGTGTGTAAGGTTTGTGTGTCTGTATTCACATTTGTGTGTGCGTAAAATGATTTGTGTGTCTGTATTCACATTTGTGTGTGTGTAAAATGATTTGTGTGTCTGTATTCACATTTGTGTGTGTGTAAAAAATCAGCCGGGAGCTCTCGATTGGCTGTCTTTGTACACGTGGATTTTGACACACTTCTGCCGTGGCAAATCTGTAAATGGATCCGTGTGTAAAACCATTTGTCCATAACGTAACATTTCCTTTGCCCTGAGCTCAGACTCACAGGCTCACGCCAGGCTACAGTAGCAATACAGCCTTCACACCACTAGTCGGCGCATAGCACTCATAGACTATAAATAAGGTAGCACTCAGTCAGTACGTTTACTTGCAGCAAAGAGATCGGATTTCTGATCGTATCAGATAACGACATGCAGAAGACCGGATCACTTGTCTGAGTTTACATGCTGTTCAGAGATCTGATCTGAGCATGTCTGACTCCGTGATGCTAGGTGGGGCTGTAACCATTTCAACAAATAGCCACCTCCGGTTGACGTCCACTTAACAACAACAAGTAAAGATGTCGTACGACGACCTGGTCTGATTTGTTGTTCCGAGTTTGTGGCCCTGTGATGGACTGGTGACCTGTCCAGGGTGTAACCCCTGCCTCTCACCTGAAATGAGCTGGGATAGGCTCCAGCAGACCCCCGTGACCCCGCAAGGGATAAAGCGGGTATAGATAATGGATGGATGGATGGATGGAGTTTGTTCCATTGCTGCCACAACGGGAAATTTATGGGAAAATACTAATACGGGAGGACGGCGGGAAAGAGGGGTAAAATACAGTAGTTTCCCAGCCAAAACGGGAGACTTGACAGGTATGGGCACAGCACCAGAGAAGCTCAAAAAGAGTGTTTTCATTAAACATTGCTGAAGCCACCAGCCAGAGCAGGACAAAATTATGAAAGTACTTGTTCACTCTTTTGATAATGATACGGCCAAAGTAACAACTCAACATCTGGCAAGCAGAAAAGTTAATCCTGCCGATGCTTCAGCACTACTGGAAGATGTCCTGCAGTCTTTCTTATGAGCTTGAGTGGAAACAAGTCACAAGTTTTCTACTGGACAATTGTGTCGTTATGAAGGGAAAGAGGACTGGAGACAAGTTAAGAGGGAGAAACAGCAACCACCTCCTCAGAGCCAGTCAGGTTCTTTCTTCTCTTTTATTGTTCAACTATTGCACTCTAGGTGTTTTGTAAATAAACAATAAATAGTGGAAGTGATATATATATATATATATATATTGTCCTTTACTTAATTAAATGGTTGCTAATCAATAATTCCGCCAATTAATTAGACTGCCTAAGTTTCACCTGCCCTTATAACATTATGACCTTTTAAAATATTCATATCTTAGATTGTAGGTCATCTTATACCCCGTCAAACACAATGACAACTAGCGAAACTTGATATCAAAAGCATCCATAAGGAAAAGGAAAATAATATTCAAATGATGTAAATTTTGTTGCTTGCCAAATTGCCGAGCGCATGTGCCGCTCCCGGAAAAAAAAGTTCAGGCTCAGGAATTTTTTTAACTTTAAGCCCTGTGTGCGTTGCATAACTTATGTGAAGATGAGAAGGACAGTGTAAATCCCATCTGGACAGATGAGGCTGCTGTATTAGAATCCGACCTACCACAACCTGATGCCCGTGCCCACAACGCCTCTGACAATGCAGGTGGTCAGAAGATCAAAGAGGTGCTTACAGATTATTTGAGTGCAAACTTCCCTCTGCGCAGACCCTTGTTTTAGCATTTTGTTAGCTTCATTAGCTTTTTTTTGTTAGCTTTTTTTTTTTTTTTCACAAACAAAGAGCTAGATATTAGTGTTTTGAGTGTACATTTATTATGAAGAGATACAAAAAAAAATAAAAAATGATATATGTAACACAGCGTGTGCTACGGGGGTCACAGAGACAGCGGACACCGGGATCGTTGCAGGACTTTTTATTGTCTTTTGCACGTGCACAAACACTCAGAGGCTTCGTCAGCCGAGCTGCTCGTCCCCTCTGGTCTGCTTCCGTCCTTCTCCCGTCTCCAGAGCCCACACCCTACTGAAATACACAGACAGTGATTAGACACACCTGTGTACCGTCAGCCGCGTCACCTGTGCGCCACACGCCACTCCCCCGCACTCCCTCTCTCCCCTGCAGACCACGCCCCAATCCTGCACCCTGCCACATACCCCCATCGCCCGGCCTAGCCAACCACCCCCCACCCCCCCCCCCCCTCCCCCCTCGGAGCGGGAGAGGAAGTCAGGGACCGCCATCTGAGCCCCCGGCCTGTGAACCACTCTGAAATTAAAGGGCTGTAAAGCCAAATACCAACGTGTGATCCGCCCATTGGTATCTTTCATGCGATGGAGCCACTGGAGGGGAGCATGATCCGACCAGAGGGTGAATGGGCGCCCCAGCAGGTAGTAGCGCAGGGACCCGACCGCCCACCGAATGGCGAGGCACTCCTTCTCCACCGTGCTATACCGCCCCTCCCTCTCTGACAGCTTGCGGCTGATGTATAGCACGGGGCGGTCCATCCCCTCCACCTGCTGGGACAAAACGGCCCCCAGCCCTCTGTTCGAGGCATCAGTCTGCAGAACAAAAGGGAGAGAAAAGTCAGGAGTATAAAGGAGCGGCTCCCCACAGAGGGCCTGTTTCACCCTCTCAAACACCTGCTGGCACTGCTCCGTCCACTGGACCGGATCTGAGGCACCCTTTCGGGTCAGGTGAGTCAGGGGGCTGGACAGATCGGCAAAGTCCGGAATGAACCGCCGATAATACCCCGCCAGCCCCAAGAACTGCCTAACCTCCTTTTTGGTCTTGGTCTTGGGCAGGCCGCAATCACAGCTGTCTTATCTACCTGGGGACGCACCTGCCCGCCTCCCAAGTGGTACCCCAGATACCGTACCTCCCTCCGTCCAACCACACACTTCTTCGGGTTGGCCGTGAGCCCCACCTGTCTCAGTGAACCGAGCACCGCACCCACCTGCCGCACATGCTCCGCCCAGCTGTCACTGTAGATGATGACGTCATCCAGATAGGCGGCAGCATATGCAGCATGCGGGCGCAGCACTCTGTCCATGAGACGCTGAAACGTGGCAGGGGCTCCGAACAAGCCGAACGGAAGTGTGCGAAATTGGTACAAACCGTACGGAGTGGAGAAAGCCGTGATCTCCTTAGACTCTGGAGACATGGGAATCTGCCAGTAGCCCTTGGTCAAATCCAGTGTCGTGAAAAAGCGAGCCGTGCCCAGCCGATCCAGGAGCTCGTCCACCCAAGCATTGGGTACGCGTCAAAACGTGACACCTCATTCACCTTGCGATAGTCCACACAGAAGCGTATAGACCCATCCATCTTCCGCACCAGAACGATGGGACTAGACCAGCCACTGTGGGACTCTTCTATTACCCCCATTGCCAGCATGGCGTCCAATTCGGCCTTCACCACTTTGCGTTTGTGTTCAGGCAGACGATAGGGACGTGAGCCCACCGTCACCCCTGGGCGTGTCACAATCTGGTGCTCTATGAGGTTTGTGCGTCCTGGTAAGGGAGAGAATACATCAGCAAACCGCTGTTGCAACGAGGCCAAGTCTGCCCTCTGGGACGCGGAGAGCTGGTCCCCACAAGCGAGCGAGGCTGGATTCGCCGAGTTTGGCACCTCAGGCCCCAACTCATCTCTCTCTCTTACCTGCGTCACCAGAGCGACCAGCACCGCCTCCCTCCAGGCTTTAAGGAGGTTGACGTGATACAACTGTGTCGCCCCACCCCTGTCAGGACGCACCACCTCATAGGCCACGTCCCCCACTCGCCGTGTGACCACGAAGGGTCCTTGCCACTTGGCGAGTAATTTGGAGCTAGAAGTGGGCAGCAATACAAGTACTTTGTCTCCCGGAGTGAAATTTCTCAGCCTGGCTCCTCTGTTGTACAGCCGTTGTTGCCGCTCCTGGGCTGAGAGCAAATTCTCCTGTGATAGCCTCCCCAGTGTATGGAGTTTTGCTCTCAGCTCCAAGATGTGCTGAACCTCATTTTTACTGGGGCTTGGACCATCCTCCCAGTTTTCCTTAACCAGGTCCAAAACCCCCCGTGGTGTTCTGCCAAACAGCAGCTCAAAGGGGGAAAACCCTGTCGAGGCCTGGGGAACCTCACGCACTGCAAACAGCAGAGGATCAAGCCACCTATCCCAATTCCGAGTGTCCTCGTGGATGAACTTACGGATCATGGCCTTAAGCCTCCGGTTAAAACGCTCACATAAACCATCCGTCTGGGGATGATAAACGGAGGTCCTAACAGACGTAATGCCCAGTAATCCATAAAGTTCCCTCAGTGTTCGTGACATGAACTGCGTGCCCTGGTCCGTCAGAATCTCTTTCGGGATCCCGACGCGGGAGATGACCTGAAGCAGCGCCCGCGCCACACTCGTTGTCGAGATGGTGCGCAGCGGCACTGCCTCTGGATAACGTGTTGCATAATCCGTCAGGACTAGTACAAAACGATATCCCCGTGCGCTCCGCTGAAATGGACCGATGAGGTCCATGGCGACCCGCTCAAATGGAACCTCCATTAATGGCAACGGCTGCAAAGGTGCTTTTGGCACAGCCGGGGAGTTAACTAGCTGGCATTCGGGACAGGAGGCGCACCAGCGGCGCACCTCCCCCCAAATGCCCGGCCAATAAAATCGGTCCATTATGCGTGCCAGTGTTTTGTCGCACCCCATGTGACCAGCCATCGGGCTGTAATGAGCCGCCTGGAAAACCATTTCCCGGCGGTTCTTTGGTACCAACAACTGGGTAATAATCTGGCCAGATTTAGTGTCACGGCTCACTCGATACAACCTGTCCCTATTCAATGCAAAGTGCGGATATGTGAGCGCTGCATCAGGGCGCACCTTGTGACCATCAATTTGTATCACTTGGTCGAAGGCTGAGCGTAGAGTATCATCACGAGACTGCTCGAGTGGAAAATCTTCCATAGAGTGCAGCGGGTCCCGCCGAGCCTCCACCGGAGCCCCCGCCGGAGCCTCCGCGGGTCCCTCTCCCCCTCAGTCTGCAGCGTCGGACAACCTCGCGTCACCACTGAGCACAGCGCACATACCGCATGTCCCTGTCTGCCGTGATTGCATCCCCACACACTGACTCACCAAATTTCCAAAGAGGCTTCGTCAGCCGAGCTGCTCGTCCCCTCTGGTCTGCTTCCGTCCTTCTCCCGTCTCCAGAGCCCACACCCTACTGAAATACACAGACAGTGATTAGACACACCTGTGTACCGTCAGCTGTTCCAGCCGCGTCACCTGTGCGCGACTCCCCCGCACTCCCTCTCTCCCCTGCAGACCACGCCCCAATCCTGCACCCTTCCACAATATACAAATCTTAAACAAAATATCTTTACATGTGCAAATCGTAAAAAAAAGGTTTACAAATTATGGGAGGTACCAAAAAAGCTGAACTAAAACAAAATATCTTTAAATGTGCAAATCGTAAAAAAAGGTTTACAAATTATGGAGCTGAACTAAAACAATATGTAAACATTTACCAATTTTAGGTTTACAAAATGTCTAGAGGTTGCGGTATGTGGATGGCCCTGGGAGGGCATGATGCTACCCCGGAGACGCTTCCGGTTGCAGGTCGGAGGTCATTGGCCGTGAGGGGGTGGATGGCGTTTGTGGATGGCACATGGGGTTTGATGGTCCTGGGAAGGCATGATGATACCTTGGGTGGGCATCTGGTTGTGGGGTGGAGTTCATGGGATGTGGGATGTGGGTGCCAGAGGCCTCAGGCTCCTGATTGACTCCAGAAGTGCTCCGAACATGTTATTTGTGCTGTCCATAAGCGTGGTCAGCACCCGCTCCTGTCGCTCATCACTCTCTCGAAGCTGATCTCGCCAAAAATGCCTTATCTCACCCATCTGCTTGCATAGCAGAGCGACATCGCCTCTATGCCCCTGCCGCCTCCGACGAGGTCTCTGGGCACTTGTCTCTGAAGACAGAATTTGTGTAAAACCTATTACCTGTCCTTACGTGGGTATATGTCTAAACATAAAGAAGCATTGGTTGTTGCAGCCAGCATATTGCAGAACTTACCTGGTATCTCAGAGTTCCTCTGCAGCGGGGAACTGCTCCTTGAGGTCTCAGATTTTATACTTTCAACCGGACAAGCCTCATCGAAGCCACGCTGTGTTGTGCTGCCTGTTGAATCATCATGGCCCCCCATCTCTGTTGCTGCTTCTGCAGAGGGTTACAAAAATGAAAAATTATTTATATCTTCATTTTATGTCAGACATATGGATTTCTGTTGTCTAGTTGTCAGAATAATCACATTATTGGTTCCATATTATGTTCTTTGCAAATATAATCGTGCCTACTTTCATTAAACTGTGTTTTAGGTCCTTTGTTTTATAAACAGTCACACCGGGTTCATTTTGACCCTGGAAAACAGCTGTGGTTGGTTTTAAATCAGTATTCTGATTAAACCTGATCAGTGTGTTATAATAAACACATTTTCATTAAACTCAGACAATAACCCCCCCCAAAAAGTACTGTAAATCGTTATTCATATTCGTTCAGAGCATACAAGGTGTGTGCCCAGGCAACAAGTTTTAGCAACTAAGTTAGCAACTCACCTTGGCCAAATGCCTCGAAACCGACATCCACCCCGTGTTGTCCGGTTTGGGACAAAAGTCGACCGCTGACCGGATTATGTCCACATCTACAGTTGGTCTGTTTGGCGCCAATGTACGCCTTCCGTTGTTATTCTTCCACTTTATTTTGATCTGCTCCGGTGTCCTGATGAAGACTGCGTCTGCCATCTCTTTCGCAATCTTTTTAAAAAGGTCCGCGTTTCTGGTTTTGCGCCCATCCATAAATCTTAAAATGTTTAGATCCTGTATCTGACGTAACATGAAACGTGTCTGCTTTCACTTCCGGGTGAATCCCCCCCAGAGGAAATTCTCGAGCATGCGCAGACTGCAATATCCGATGTCCCCGTTTACATGGCGTTAACAACCCGACTGCGAACGGGTTATCTAGGTGCTGCAACCAGATTACTAAATGTCCGACATAGGTCCGAAGTAGATGGGGTTCAGGTGTTTGCATGCAGTTTAAAAGTCCAAACGATGTCTTATACGATCAGAAACCCGATTGAACTGCTGCATGTAAACGTACTGACTGAGTGCTACTCGCCGACTAGTGGTGTGAAGGCTGTATTGCTACTGTAGCCTGGCATGAGCCTGTGAGTCCGAGCTCAGGGCAAAGGAAAAGTTACGTTACGGACAAAGCGTTTTACACACAGATCCATTTACAGATTTGCCACGGCAGAAGTCTGTCAAAATCCACGTGTACAAAGACAGCCAATCGAGAGCTCCCGGCTGATTTTTTACGCACACACAAATGTGAATACAGACAAATCTTATTACACACACACTGATTGAGATACGCACACACAAATAATATTGGAACAATAATACCCCCATATAAAACAAACAACTAAATTCCCACAACATTTCCCAAATTGTATACAATGTAAAGTAGACAATAATCTAGTGGCAGGATTCTTATGATTCAGGGTCAGTTCTTGCTGTCATCTATGGTTAAGTGGCACTTCCCACGATAAGCTTTAACTTTTAAGACTAAATACATTAATTTATTTTTTTAATGTATTGTTTGCTGTGTAAAATTGCTTTTAAATGCATAAACATAGAGACATGTAGACACACAGGCACCTTTGCTTTGGACTCAGTGTAGTGGTGGCTAAACTCCGGCTTGAATCAGTCCGTTTAAATTGCAGACCTTTGTCCACTTCAGAGATAATTACCCCCATTATTGTATTGATCAAGTGGCACCTGAAAATCCCTTTAATGTTTTAGCCTCTTTGAATATAGCATGAGCAACACAGCTCTCATGTTGTGAAAGCGAAACATTCTTCTAAAAAGAGGTTTCTAGTGTGGGCACAAGTTCCACCTCCAGAAAAACGGAATATCCCCCTGCATCAAACTGAAGCAAAATTAACATCATTTTGATCATGCTTTATATCTGTTCTTTTAATTTAAACCAGTTTCACCCACAATGAGTGTCATCGTAAAACACAAGAAGTGATAAAAAGTAATTTAAGCGTTAGGATAGTCTTGATCTTCTTTCAACACCTTAATCCCCTCATCACCTCAGAGTTTCCAGTGGACAGTAGCCATCCTCTTTGTTTTGCAAGTTAAATCAGAGACATCAGATTTATTTAATCAGGCTGATTAATTAGGCATTCTGTTGGGAGCATAGATTGTCTTTCAGAGCAAGGTCACTGCATAAAGTATCCAATATTTTCATCTCTGACTGAGGTTGTGCAAAGGTCCTGTTGATCTCTGTTTGTAAAATGAGTACTAATACAAAGGGCACTCCCTGCTTTTCGAACTGAGGACCATAATGTTGGCTTTAGAGATGAGGATTCTCATTCCACCCACTTCACAACCTGCTACAAGATACTTGCCGATCATGGCCTAAAGCCATTATAGTCACATCACGTGCAAAAAGCAAAGCTCGAATTGAGGTCACCAAACCAGACCCCCTCCACTCCTCAGCTGCATCCAGAAAATTATATCCATAAAAGTAATGAACAGCATCAGTGAAAAAGAGCAGGCTTGGTGGTGTCCAACCCTTACTGTAAATGACTGCCGGCAATGAGGACCAAGCTCTGACACTGAGATTGGGACCAGACAGTCCGTATAAGGGGTTCTTATACCCCACACAGGAGTCCCTGAGTACACAGTTGAATGCCTTCTGCAGGTCCACAAAGCACATGCACTGGTTGGGCAAACTCCCATGTCCTTTCCAGGACACTACAAAGGGTGTAGAGCTGGGCCCCCTGTGCCACGAACCAAAACCACACTGCTCCTCTTGTATCCCGGGTTCAACTATCCAACATAGAATCCCTTCCAGTACCCCTGAAAAGACCTTACACCAGGGAGGTTAAGAAGGTTGAACCCTCTGTAGTTGGAACACACCCTTCTGCCCCTCTTCTTAAAGAGGAGGACCACCTGTCTGCCTGTCTGGAGGCACTGTCCCCAATGTCAATGCAATGTTGTACAGGCGTGTCAACCAGTCCCACAAAGTCGAGAGCCCTAAGGAAGTCTGGCCTGATCTCATCCACTTCCAGGGGGCTTTGCTGCCACAGAGTTTCCACATTACCTCTTCAGGCTGTGCCTGGCTAGGCCCCATGTGTTTAGACCTGACCACCACATGCTCACCAGCAAGTCCCACCCCCAGACCTGTGTCCAAAGGAGGACCCTGGTGTCCCAAGGGAAAATCAGGATCAACATTTTTTTTCTCATTATAAGTAGTGTTGTTTTTTGGCAGCCATTTTAGATTTAGTCTTAGTCTTATGGCCCTTTTCCACTAGTACCTACTCTGCGCGCCTCTACTCGCCACGCCCCCGTCTTGCGCTTCTCCACTACGGGCCGAGGCGGGTAGAGGCTGGCCGAGTAGGTACTTTTTCTGTATCTATTCTGCCGAAGTTCTAAGCGCGCTGAGTCGGCTGTATCTGACGTCATCACAATACACACCACTGATTGGTCGGGGGGTGGGGCCGTCAGACGTTTGAATCAGGAAGCGGGGAGTCAGCGCGAGAGCAGCTTCCTCATTTTATCCGACAGGCAATGGCAGCGCAAAAGTCTGTTTCGTGATCCAACTCTGAGGTGCAGATGTTCATAAACCTGGTGGCTGAGGAGAGAATTAAAAAGGGATGTAGACGGGGTTGGGCACAGGCCAGCATGCAGCTCCCGAAGCTCCGGCCTGCAAAAAAAAAAAAAAGAAGATAAGAGAAGATAAAAAAAGAAACTATTTTCACCAATATTTATAATAATAAAGGTATATTCTGTTTTAGCCCTAGAGCTAGCAGACTCTAAGTATGATAAAGCTGCACATATACATGTAACTGATCCCCCCCAAAAAATGTACAGGTAAAAAAATATCGCAACGTGCTGACGGAACATAAACACACAAAGAGAGGACCAATTCAATTCAATTCAATTCAATTTTATTTATATAGCGTCTAATACAACAGATGTTGTCTCTAGACGCTTTCCAGAGATCCAGAACATGAACATGAACATAAACATAAACATTAACATAAACCCCCGAGCAATTATTATATAAACAATGGCAGGTAAAAACTCCCTTAGTGGGAGAAAAGCCTTAAGCCAAACAGTGGCAAGGAAAAACTCCCCTTTAGGAGGGAAGAAACCTTGAGCAGGACCAGGCTCATAAGGGGGGACCCTCCTGCCGAAGGCCAGACTGGGGGAGTCAGGGACGTCGACAGCACACAGCAGGCAGGTGGAAGCAGCAGCGGGATGACCAGAGGTGGGGGGGGGCGTCAGCAGCACACAACAGTCATGTGGAAGCAGCAGCGGGATGACCAGAGGGGGGGGGGGGCGTCAGCAGCACACAACAGTCATGTGGAAGGAAGGACCACACCGTCACTGGATGTAAACATGGTTAAACATGCTAGTAACGTTACAAAAGAAGCCAAGTGTGCTGTTCATTTAGACACATGGGGAGCAGCAACAGGTCTTAAATGCTATATTTTAGTCTAAGTTTCAGACAGTCATTCAAACATGGGTCAATATGATAACTTATTACACGTGCAGCCCGACCAAAATCCCGTCATGTGCTACACATAGGCTACCAGTAACACACATATAAGCTACTGAATTGATGTCAGCACAACTAAACTTTAGCCTGGGTTAGCACGGCAACCAAGCTAATTTTAGACTGAAGTCAGCAATTGATCATATGAAATTGATCTCAAGCTGATTGTTGAGTAACATTGTATGTATATATGTTAACAGGACTTGGTGTAACTTACCTTCGAACAAATATCAGCGTGGTGAGTCTTCCGGAGCCGCTTGAGATTGGTGGGATTCTTTCCACCTAGTTTGTGGTCACATTTATTGCCGTTTCCCTCTACGATGCATTCTGTTTTTCTTTATGCTTGATTATATTGAAAATATGTCCATATATCATCTCGTCATTTCCAATCATCGCTTCCAAAAGCGTCCATCATCCTACCGGACTGTGTGTGACTGTGACCGCAGCCGTGTTGCGTTCAGGTGCTGCTGGAGTGATGCCAGGTGACCAAACAAGGATAGGTTACAGCACTATTTATTTTTTAATTTTTGACAGACATGTCAAAGGCAGGCAGAAATGTCATGCAATTTGAACGTCTGACCCACTAACATTTTCTCAAAACGAAAACTCAAACACGTCTCGTCATGTTTTAGTTATCAAAGAGCCATGTTAAGCTCGTCACCGTCTCGTTATCGTAATGAAAAAAAGGTGCGTTGACGAAATCATTTCGTCATCGTTGACAAAAACAACACTGATTATAAGGAGTCATTTGAGCCGCAATTTTCTGGCTCACCGCCGAGGACCTGTTTGCCTTGGGTGACCCTACCATACCCCTTTTACACCAAGCTGGTTCCATAAAAGCCCATAAAGCCCTGGGCAACTGAGCTCCTAGATCACTGGAACATGCAGTCCCCTCAAGGATGTGGTTATTTTTGCTTAGCCATATTTTTTTCAATTCAACTTTTTCTTATCAGTTTATGACTATACTGATTTTTAATCAAGGAAACTGTCTTAAGTTTTCTTCAGCAGAATCCACACTGCTGATGTGTCATGTAAATCAAATTTTTGTTAAAAGGCTGTTTTAAGAACTATGCCCACACAGTGATTAGAAGCAAGGGGTCCAGTGATAACAGTCAGTATAATTATGAAAACTGCGCTAACAGCAAAATCAAACTGCTAAGGCCATTCAAATTGTAAACCCAAACCCTGTTGTCAACATATCGTGTGGGGAAAAAAGGCCCTCCTTTCGTCGGAAAAATAAAAAGGAAAAGGAAAAAAAAAAGGAAAATTCCTACAGATAAAATAGGGCCTTTGCAGTGTCAGTGCTCGGGCCCTATTAATGTTATTATCCCATTTTGATAAAGCGGGTAGCTAAGGCTGGCTCAGGTGACCCTGAACTAGCTATTCAGTCATCAAGTCATGAAGCTATAGTTTTAGTGAGTGTACAGTTGTGTGTGTATGTACTGTGCACTAAACCTGTAGCTTCATGAATAAATAGATCGTTCACACTCACCTCAGCCTAGGCACAATCGTTATCAAAACAGGTAGTTTAAATCTATATAATAAAAATATGAGATGATTTCACAGAAGGAATTACTGCATCCTATCGGTCTGGGAAGGGTTATAGCTGTCAAACTTCCAAATTCATCGTTCCACAGTGAGAGGGTTAATTCATGAATGGAAAACATTCTGTCCTGCTTTTCTGGGACGTAGAATCAGGTAATGCAGCAAGTTCACCAACGGTTAGATTGTTTAGGTTTGTAAGTTACACATCCACTCCAACCACAAGACATCTGAAAGAATGTTCATTGACTTTCGAAAGAATGTCCTTTGGACAGATAAGATTAGTGAAGGTGTTTGTCAATACCTGAAGAAGAAAAAAAACATACACAGTATATCAGCACATACATATATCAGATGTCAAGCATGTTGGTGGTGGATCCGTGTTTTGGCGATGATTTTTATTATTCTGTTGAGTTGACTATGAACGCCACTTCATGGAAAAGTCCTCAAGGGTCAAAGGTTAGGCCATCTGTCTGTCAGGAAAACTTGGAAGGACAATTAACGTGTGAACCACATCAAATATAAAGTGGCTAGACAAAGAAGCAAAAAGGAAGCAGATTCTGAAGCTAACTAATGATAAATAATTAAACACAAATTCCATTAAATTAAAGCAACATTGCAAAAAAGAGTTGACTAAAACTACTCCACAGTGATGCAAAAGATGACAACGTCATACATGACTTGATTACTTTAAGTTATTGCTGCTAAAAATTGGTTGTTTTTGTTATTAAGTCATGGTCTTCACTTACTTACTTAAAAAGAATTACACTGGGTAAAATGACATGTGTTCTTGTTAAACTGAGTTTGGTAATGACCAGAATTTATCACATTTCCTGGTACTTAAACAGCTTAAAGATATTTTAGTGAGAAAAATATACACATCA
Organism: Cololabis saira; assembly: GCF_033807715.1. NCBI lineage: Eukaryota > Metazoa > Chordata > Actinopteri > Beloniformes > Belonidae > Cololabis > Cololabis saira. The sequence continues at coordinate 40,647,973 of NC_084597.1, forward strand.
TTCACAATAATACCAATATTATTCTCTAAAAGCATCCTATTCCCATGTACTGCTTTACTACTGCTACTATGACTGTGAAGCTCCACGCCACATTAGAAAAGCATGTGCTTCCCCCTGCTGGTTCCTTTTGCAATTATAACTCAGACTTTTAACCTTTGATCTAGTGAATTTAGAGAGAGCAAATGACAAAATAAAGAACAAAATACTCACTGAAATAGGAAACATTTTATTTTGATAGGTAAATGATAAAACGTGTTGTTCTTGAGACAAAAAGAAAACTTTACATTTAATAGCAAAAATAGATATTTTGGTTCAATAGATCTCAAGGATAATTTGCAAAACTGCATCAGCTGATTTAGTGTTAAATAACATACAACCTGTCATTCAAATTAAAAAAAGGAAGGAGAATGCATGTTTTTTGTCCCATTGTGTGTGATTTCCTGTAATCAGCTCAACATGACTCTGTCATCACGTAACCTCGCCTCCACACGCCTCTAGTATATAATCAGTAACCTACAGTCAGAGGCAGCCGCTCAAACTGCCACTGTCCACCGGGAGCAGAGAGCACTGCTCCTCAGCTCCCCACGTGTTTGTGAAGATATACAGTTAAAGGAAAACAATAATGAGGGCCAGTCTGGCAACTCTGATAACATGTAAGTAAACTCTGCTCTCGGTGCAGCTAATTTCCTGATTTCATTTTAGTTTCCATTCTTGTCATGTAAGTTTATGAAGTAGGTGAGAATGTTATGAAGTTATGATGTGTTCTCCTAGATCTAAATCTGTATCTGAAGTGCCTCAAATTCAGCAGTAGAGTGTGGGGTTTTGGCTCCAAGAAATAGAGGGCAGACATTCAACGTTGAATACTATCTATGTAACAATACTGTACATGATATGGACCACTGCCAACTACTTTATGATTAATACTGAAACTCTGCAGCAAACTTGCTCTCTTACAGTGCTACATGTAATTGAAATGGCTGTTTTGTTTATGTGTTGCTGTTTTAATTTTAATTTTTTTTTCAGTCTGTCTTTTTACTGAATCCTAGAAATTAATGTTCACTTGAATTAAGTTAAACTAGAAAGCTTTCTTCCTGTTAAAGAGGTTACACAATATGAGTCCTCAGTTTTTAAATTAGTAAAAAGTATAAATAAACTGGTCTGAACTATATAATGATTGAATGATCTGAGTGGCCTTTTTTTCTTCTCTTTTTTTACAATGTGAGGAACATAATACGACTTGAAAACATATATGTTGTGACTGAGCTCCACATCAGAGCGTCATGCTTTATAATTTAAATGTAGTTTGATAAATATGTCCCTACCATGTCTCCGCAAAATAGTTTGTAGTAGAATTTTATTCATTTGGAGCAATTTAGAGCACTGTGATCAGAGTACTGCTTGAAGAAAGAAAGAAATCTTTTAAAATATAACTGATCTTTGAAATCTAATGTAGCTGTCTCAAAAGACAAGACAGTTAAAAGATTAAGCAAATATATAATTTTGTATTTCAATTATACAGAATTGATGGCTAATTGTCTCTATATTTTGCCCTCTTTACCTTTAAATTATTTGAAACTGTTTGTTTGTTTCTTTGTTTGAACACATTGAGGTATGTAGGTCTCATTTCCCTAAAAACCAGGACTGAAAAAATAAAATACAGTGGTTTGAGAATCTTTTTAAACCTTGTATTCAACTCAAAATAGTCTAAAAAAACATATTCATTTTAAGAGATAACTTGAGGATTGGATATATGGATGGATGGATGGATGGATGGATGGATGGATGGATGGATGGATGGATGGATGGATAAACAAATAAATATAACTTATAAAGAACCCCAACTCCTTTGGAAATAGGTTTGTAAAGTTACAACAAAGATATAAGCATGGATAAATCTGACCTTTTGCCTTTGGTAATTGGTTTGTCGTTGGCTTACATTTCAAATCTTTATATCACACAGAACAAAGCCTGAGTAAACACATTTTAATAATTAATCTACAATGACTGACTTTGCTATGATTCATGTTTGGTTACAGGTCTGCTGTTATTTTCAACTTCCTCTTCCACACTAGCCAAACCTCTCAGCTCCACAACTATGGCTTCAACTACTGGACCTGCAGCCACTGGAAATAGCCCCAACACTGACGCTAGCACGTCAGTCACAACAGTTTCATCGTCTATTTCTCCATTCCCATCATCCACTGATACCACAAGTCTCCCAACTGTAGGGACCGCAGCTCAGACAGGAGATACCGGACCGACCATCGCACCCACCAGCACCATCCAAACAAGTGGCTACAGTGATGCCACTCAAACCATCAACACAATCATTAACACACAAACTACTTCTAGTAACATCAGCACAACCACCCAACACACAAACAGCTCAAATAGTACTACCAGCATCTTAACGACCGGTACCGACCAAACTGACCAAACAACCACCGCAGTCAGTCAGACCCAAACTACCACTAGTACCATCATCAGCTCCACCATCAGTTCCACTGCCCAACAACCAGGCAGCTCACCCAGTACTACGAGTGGCAGCACCACCACTTCTGGCAAAACCACCACTTCTGGCACCACCACCACTTCTGGCAAAACCACCACTTCTGGCAAAACCACCACTTCTGGCAAAACCACCACTTCTGGCAAAACCACCACTTCTGGCACCACCACCACTTCTGGCAAAACCACCACTTCTGGCACCACCACCACTTCTGGCAAAACCACCACTTCTGGCACCACCACCACTTCTGGCACCACCACTACTTCTGGCAAAACCACCACTTCTGGCAAAACCACCACTTCTGGCAAAACCACCACTTCTGGCAAAACCACCACTTCTGGCACCACCACCACTTCTGGCAAAACCACCACTTCTGGCAAAACCACCACTTCTGGCAAAACCACCACTTCTGGCACCACCACCACTTCTGGCACCACCACCGTCACACAGGAGAAACCCTCCGAGGCTCTAAGCTCAGGTAGGCAGCACTAAGCACTTAATACGTGAATTTTATCTTATTTAACAGCTGTTTTGCTTTTTGTCTTAAGTTTTATTTAAAGACGTTCTGCTATCGTATTACCTATTAACAGTGACTGTTGTGTTTTTGAAGCTTAAAGGAGCCGTCTGTAAGAAATGGCCAAAACTGGTACTGCAGTCACTTTCAAAATATTGTTGAGCGGCGTGTACCCTCCCCCTCCTCCCCCCGACCAGAGGTTGCCAGGTTTTTCATCCAACACGTTCGTAGCGGCTGCTGTGATAATTAGAGCCGAGCTGGCAACCCGGATGCCGAAACAATACTGACTTTGTGATTGGGAGATAGGTGGAGGGTGGAGCTTCAGAAACAATACTGACTTGGTGATTGGGAGATAGGTGGAGGGTGGAGCTTCAGAAACAATACTGACTTGGTGATTGGGAGATAGGTGGAGCTTCAGAAACAATACTGACTTGGTGATTGGGAGATAGGTGGAGGGTGGAGCTTCACACCAAAACAAAAAATGACAACATAAACATCAGTTGAGGGCTGCAACTCCTCTTTTTAAACTGGAATATCCTGGCTTGAGTGCTGTTGTCAGTGACGTAAGTATTTGAAATGAACATGATTTTTAAATGTCTGTTGACATATCGGGGTCATTTTATGATTCGTTTTATTATTGCCCTTACATACAACTCCTTTAAAGATCAAACTTGCAGGCCAACATATACATTTTTAAAAGCTATGCCAATCACACACACACATACTGTATTTTACTTGAAATATTAAAGTAAATAAAAAAATGGCTAAAAACATAAATAAACCCTAAACAAGTCAAAGGAAAGCACAGCACATTCATCATCTCTACTCCCATTATTCTATTGAGGGTCATAGGGATCAGCTGGAGCCTGTGTCAGCCGTCTTCAGGTGAAAGGAAGGAAACCTTCTGGATGTGTTTCATAGCGTAGAACATAATTTAAAAAATGAATAAAAACGAGACCACAGTATCGCACAATGTGCAGTTATGCTTTCCTCCTCTAGATTCATCACTCATTATCACCAACATATATAGAAATAAAATTAAAACATTTTAAAAATACATCATCATGCAGTGGATGGTCTTGGAAAAGGAAACAATTTATTCTTTTTTTGAGTCTGGTAGTTTCTGATTCTGCTCATACAACTCAGTGTTTGGTTTCAGGTCTGGGCCAGGTGCTCCAGTAGCTGTTAAAATATAAAAGATGAAGGTTATAAATATGAAAATGAAAAACATTGCTAGTTTGGATAACTGAGGAGTAAAAACTCTGAGAACAAATATAAACCAATTAGACATGACATTATGATCACTCTGCTAGATATTGAACAGGTTTTCCTTGTTCTCCAAAAAGAGCTCTAGTCAGGGTCTTCACGAAGAATATCTGAAGTTGTTCTGGAGGGCCTGGAAATGGGATGTTAGCAACAGATCCTTTGGGCCTTGTGGGCTGAGGGATGAGGTCTCTTGGGATTGGGATTTCATCCTAAGGGTGCCATCAGGTTCCATCAGTGTTCAAGGAGTTTCGTTGTATCAGTGCTCCCTGGATCTGACCTAAATTTGAAATTTACCTCCCAAATCTCTCTGTTTCTAAACATTTCTTAAACATCTATTGCTTAACACATGAGCGGTCAGAAAACATACAAAGTACAGGCGATAACAGGATTACAATTAACGGGGTCAAACAGCACGGAAGGTTCATGGGTCACATGATTCCTGACTTCATCTGCCTCTGACCTCATAAAGAGCTCAGATTGAAGTTAACGTGTAAACAAAAAAGTTTCCTCTTGCATTTCCTTGTTTACCTTCCAGTAAGGTCTTTACAATATGCACAAACGAGAAAAGAGAAGTATCTGCTCCTGCATAGTTCACAAAATCCCCAGCTTGTTTTTGGATCCCATCCTCTTGTTCTCATATTGTCATTTCATTATATCAGTATTTGTGACTTATTTTTTTCTCATCAAGTTTATGAATTTAATGATCTAATTTAAAGTTATTGGGGCCCGAGCACTGACAGTGTGAAGGCCCTATTGTATTCATAGGAATTTCTTTCTTCCTTGTTTTTTTTAAATTATTTTTTTGATGAAATGAGGGCCTTTTCGCCCCCCTAAACGTGCCCCAAAAGTCACCAAATTTTGCACGCAAGCCAGGCCTGGCGAAAAATGTGATATCTAATGGTTTGCATTAATGGGCGTGGCCTAATGGCTCAACAGCGCCCCCTGGAAAAACTTTGTGCCTCAAGCCCCACAATACGGTTTGACGTTCATGCACGAAAATCGGTATCCACCTGTATCATGGCGCAACTTAAAGAAAAGTCTCTTGGCGCCATGGCCGAAACTGAACAGGAAGTCGGCCATTTTGAATTAATCGTGTAATTTTGGCGCAATTTATGCCATTTCTTCGGCCGCTTCTTTGCCCGAACCGTAACGTGCAGCCAGGTGTGTCATACATCAAAATGTGCGTCTCCATCCTGCAACAATGCGCATTACTTTTCTCAGTCAAAAGCGTTACCGTGGCGGCGATAGATGCCAAAAAGCGCGCCCCCCTGTGATGGAGCGGCTCCCTCACTGAGTGCGGTCCTCCCTTGACTGCAGGCAGAGCCGGATTAACGCAAAGGCAAACTAGGGCCGATTGACAGGGGGGGGCCCAGACAGAGGGACAAAAAAAAAATTTTTTTATTTTTTTTGTCTGCACACATATTAATGGTTGATAACAGGCCGGTAAAAACCTAAGGCATATATACAGTATATGTGCATTATTACTATATTTAGTATACATACATATATATATATATATATATACGCATACATACGAACAGGGATATGCAAGGGATGTGCGAACCGTGCGACCGCACGGGGCCTCACGCCCCAAGGGGCCTCGCGCTATTTTTTTCCCTTTTTTTTTTTTTCCTTTTTTCCCTTATAAATATCAACAGTCACGTTCCATTACAGACCTAAATGTGTACTAGTCTGTGCATATCAATAAATATATGTGCAATGATGACGCGTGTCTGTTGTTCAATACAACTGATCAGACCAAGCGCGGACACAAGCTGCTCTGATCGAGACGGGTGGAGTTGGAACAAACTGTCACACAATGTCGAGAGAACGAGACAGATTCAGGAAATTTCCATCAGGGGATGAAAAAAGAAAAAAAACGAAAGAGAATGGAAGAGTTTAATGCCTCTCTGAAAGGCACTTTTGATAAATTTGTTACAAAAATCACCGATCCGACCGGGTCTCAAGCAGCCATGGGGCCCCGCGTCGAGGCAATTGCCCAGATGATGATGAGGCAGGGGAAGGTATCCAGTATTTTGCTAATTGGAGAGTTAAAATTGCGCATATAGACACCCGATCCGACCCGAAAAACCCCAAAAATTTCGAGGGCCCCCCCCCAGCCATTTTGCACAGGGCCTAGCAAATCTCCCAGATGGCTCTGTTCTCAGCCCAAGGGGAAACAACGACGACGGCAGCAGCAGTCCCTTCTTGAAGCCCGTCTCTCGGATTCTGTCACCCAAATCCGGCCCCTAGGATTTTGTGTCCCCCCGAAGCCGGCCCCTAGGACTCTGCCTGCGCCTCAGCTGGCACCTAGTCCCCTGCCAAGGTCTCTGCCTACACCTCAGCCGGTACATAGACCCCTGCCCCTGCTCGCTACGCTCACGCGCGAGGGGGCCCCCTGGCCATGTCACACAGGGCCTCGCAAATCTCCCAAACGGCTCTGCATACGCATACACATACAAACATATACACATACAGACATACATACTACAGCACACTTTGTCTTACTGCAAATTTTATTGGTCTTTGTAGATTTGACTTCTTATTTAACTATTCAATTTAATCAACACATTTAATTAAGATTTTCTGCAAAATGCTCACAATCGATAAGATAAGGATAATTTAATAGCATTTAATAGAGCGTTGTAATAACGTATAAATAATAAAAATCTAAAAATAGTCTGATAGACAGAAATAGAAAGGGTGTTTGAAACAACATTTTTAGGTGTCATCATGGACCATAAATTAAATTGGAAGATGCTTAATTCCTTCTTAACTCTTACTTTGATATCTTCAAGTCAGGTTTTTATGTTCACCACAACACTGAGACTTCCCCTGTCAAGGTTTTCAATGACATCCGCATAAATACTGGAAGAACCACAGTGCTGGTATTATTAGACCTCAGCGCAGCATTTGACACCGTTGACCATGGTATATTACTAGAGCAACTGAGCATTACGTCGGACCTTCTGGCACAGTAATTGACTGGTTTCAGGCTCACTTAAAGGACAGGGAATACTTTGTGTCAATAGATAACTTTACATCAACATCAACAAAAATTGCATGTTGAGTTCCCCAAGGTACTATCTTAAGACCCCTCCTATTTAACATCTAAATGCTTCTACACGCTCAGATACTAAAAAATAACAAGATACTTTACCATAACTATGCAGATCACACACAATTTTACATGACAATGAGACCAGGTGACAATGAGCCCATACAACTCTGGAGTGGGTGTGCCATCATTTTCTTCAGTTGAACAAAAAACAAAACTAAAGTTGTTATCCTGGTCCAAAACAATAGCGTTTAAGAGTCAGCACACAGTTTCAGTTATTACAGCTACAAACCACTGATAAGGTCTGAAATCAGGGCGTAGTCATGGACTCATGGACCTCAACCCTCAGACACACATTAAAACAGTTAAAAAGTCAGCCTTCTACCACCTGAAGAACATCACCAGGATCTATATACTAATGTCTCAGCAGGATCTTGAAAAACTCATCCATGCGTTTATCTTCAGTCAAATTGATTACTGCAAAAGTGTCATCACAGGTCTGTCTAAAAAGTCAATCAAACGACTACAGCTGATCCAGAATGCTGCTATTCACTAGAACTAAGAAAGTGGACCACATTATTGTAGTTACACTGGCCCCATGTATCTGAGAGAATTGACTTTTAAATACTTCCGTTTATAAATCACGAAATCATTAAGGACCAAAATACAGACTTATTGTTGCCATAGCAACCATCCACAACTCTCATGTCTTCTAGTTCAGGTCTGATCTGTATCCCCAGAATCAGAACCAAACATGGAGAAGCAGCATTCAGCTTCTAGGCTCCACAGATCTGGAACAAACTTCCAGAAAACTGCAGGAAAGCTAAAACCCTCAGTTCCTTTAAATCAAGGTTAAAAACTAATTTGTTCACAGCTGCCTTTGACTGAGTTATTTAAACCATCTGAATTTACATTTCACCTGTTAACCCCTAGGGATTTTGGAGGTGAATTTCGCCTGAACAGGCCTATCCAAATTAAATCAACAATATCTCCACAATTATAAGGACAATATGCATAATATTTGGTCTCAATGGATAGCTAAGACCTCCGCCTCCGCGACCTCCGCCTCCGCGACCTCCGCCTCCGCGACCGGCTCCTCCAGGACCGGCTCCTCCAGGACCGGCTCCTCCAGGACCGGCGCCTCCAGGACCGGCGCCTCCAGGACCAGCGCCTCCAGGACCAGCGCCTCCAGGACCGCCTCCTGCAGGACCGCCTCCTGCAGGACCGCCTCCTGCAGGACCGCCTCCTGCAGGACCGCCTCCTGCAGGACCGCCTCCTGCAGGACCGCCTCCTGGGCCGGTGCCTCCAGGACCGCCGAGGGCCTCCCTAGACGGTCCCGCGCCGCTCGCCTCACGTACGGACACGTGAAGGAGAAGGGGTCGTCCTTCGAGGACCGCCCTGGACAGTCCAGCACCGCCCTGGACAGTCCAGCACCACTCGCCGCACATCCGGGTAGCTGAAGGTGAAGGGGCGGTCCTCTGCGAGCAGAGTAGGCGGGCGACCCCACCCTGCCGGCTGCTGCGCTGCCAGCGTCTCCAGGGCTGCAGTCTGCCGCTCCGTCTGGCTCCGGATCAGGGCCGCCAGGTCTGCCAGCTCCTGTGCCAGTGCCTCCATCCTGTCGGGCCCCACGTTGGGCGCCACTGTAGCACTTCTCGTTGCTACGGGGGGGGTCACACAGACAGCGGACACCGGGATCTTTGTAGAATATATTTATTTTCTACGTGCACAATATGTTTTACACCAGAGGCTCCTCGTGCATCAGCACCGTCCGCAGAGCTGCTCTCCCGCTCCGCTCTGCTTCCGTCCTCTGTCTCCGACTCCGTCCCAGGAGCCGTCACCTGGCGGCCCGCAGCTTCTGACTCCCGGCCTCTCAGCTGCAGCGCCGCCAGCGCTGCCGTGGCGAACCTCAGACGGGGTGCAGGGATGGGTCGCTCCGCGGGTCCCGCCGCCTCGGGAGCCGTCGCTTGGCGGCCCGCAGCTTCTGCCTCCCAGCCTCTCAGCTGCGGCGCCGCCAGCTCCTCCCGCGCTGCTGCAGCGACCCTCTGGCGTGGCGCAGGGGTGGGTCGCCCCGCGCCCACGAGCGCTTACATCCTCACTAGCTGCTGCTCGCCCTGCTCCCGGAACATGGCTGTCAGGTCCGCCATGGCCTGGGCGAGCGCGTCCAGGGCCCGCTCCGTGCCCCTCCTCCCATCAGGCCCCACGTTGGGCTCCAGTGTAGCAGTGTGAGTGCCACGGGGGCCCGACCGACAGGATGGAGAGGACACGGAGTTTAGTGCAGACCCTTTTTTACCGCAAATCACCCAGGACACAGTGCACAAGCACATCCGCACCTTCACAGCAGCTCCTCCGACCACTCGCTGCTGTCCAGCTCTGCCTTATAAAGGCAGGCAGGGTGGAGAGGTGCAGCCACTCAGGCGGATGGGACACAGGTGCGCGTGTCCATCAACCTCTCCATCCTGCCACAACACCACTGCCTGGATTCACCAACTCTTCTTCTGATTGGTCAATATTTGATAGTCCCTATTTTCTGCCATAACTTTTGAATGGTATGACAGAGTCGTGGGTGGTGTCATCGGACTTGGTTTTTACTCCTTGACCTTAATTGGTGCAAATTAACCCCCCCCCCCCCCCCTTCTTCTGATTGGTCGATATGTGATAGTTCCTATTTTCTGCCATAACTTTTGAATGGTTTGACATAAAGTCATGGGTGGTGTCATCAGACTTAGCTTTGAGTCCTTGCCTTTTATTGGTGAAAATTGCACACACGAGGGCCCGCTTGCAGCTTTAATTTTATTCGTTATTCACTGTTTAATTGTGTCTTGCTGCTTTTAATGTTGATGTAAAGCACTTTGAATTACCTTGTGTTGAATTGCGCTAAACAAATAAACTTGCCTTGCCTAATAAGCAGAGTTGTGACGGGATCAGCGGTCCGGCTAACAACGTAAAACTAAACTAGTTAAATGTGTTAACTATGTTTCTCTGCCCCGACACAAAACAGTCTCTTACCTGGATCTTTGTAGTTTAAGAAAAAAGGCCGGTCAGCATTCCTTGGTGAACAGCTGGGTGGTTACGCTCCACAGGTGATCCTGATAAAGAGCGTTTCTCTCTCTCTTCTGCTCTCCTCATCTCAGTGTGGATGAGGGGGATGCATGGGCACAGCAGCTGGGCCTCCTTCAGCTCCAGGTCGAGGCATGCAAGGGTCCCTCGTTCGGCTCATCTGGGTCTCGGAACATTTGAGGGTCACTCGTTGCAGCGCTGCAGATTATGGTTGCGATTTCAAGGCAACCAGACACTTCTTCAGGCACGATAATGGAGAAGGATGGTCCATAGCTAGTAGCTCTTCATGCTAAAATAGGAGCTGTGGCTTTCTTCATAGCTCACAGAGAACTCCATGGGACTGTGGACAGGTCCAAGTAGAAGAGATATTGGGAGCCTAAAGACTGACCTTCTTCCTTTGGTTCTTCAGGGACCTTTTGCCTTCAGTTCAAACATTTTGAGTTGGCATGACAAGAACAATAAATATCATACTGTATATCACATTACTGAAAAATACCTTTTTTTTCTCTTGCAAACCCAAAATAAAATGATTATTTAGATAATAATGTTGTCAAACATAGCTGCACAACAAAACAAACACAACATGTACAGTTTCCTCAATCACATTCTTCCCAAAGGATAAGTTAATGACTCAACTAAAATTGATTTCAATTCACCTAAATCTTATTTGATGTAAGGAGACAGTAATGTAAAATGTAGAATTTAAAACAATAGGATTTAGTACATGCATATGGGGGGTTACAATTTTATATTCATTCATTCCAAAACACTGCTAACTCCTAATGCTCTTAATGTGTCATTTGAAATGTGTTGTTTGAACATTGACCTCTAAGACTGTATTATATAGTCACATAATTCCGTCATGGTGTCCAGGATAATAAAATCCCTTTTTTAGATTAGTCTACTGGCTATACTACTAGCAATGCTGATAATAGTACTATCAATGAGATCTTTATAGATGAAAAAAAGCCTAGTTTCTCATTAACTGTCTCTTTTTTCTTCTATGCTTTCTGTAGGAAGTGTTGGAGCCATTGTTTGTGTGTTCCTTCTAATAGTTGTCATTGTGTTAGGAGGACTGTACTATTACAAGATCAGGTAAGTCCAGTAAAAATAGGACAAATAAAAGAATAATTCAAATGTCACCATTTACAGGGGAAATTCTCGAACTCTAAATTAGAAAAAGTGGGAATGATGTCTCAATACCTGATGTGCTTATATATCACGTCCCCTGTTGTTCAGGGTCACAATGTTCTTTAAGATCCTTTAACAGCTGTCAATAAGAAAATACTATATATTTAAACCCCACTGCATCCTAAAGGAAATGTTGTGGTTGGGCAAAGTTGACATTACATAACAGATGTTATTGCTTGAGACCTCAGGAAGGCCTTATTCAGATAGTAAAATGACCAAATACAGTGTATATGCACAAAACAAAACGTTTGAATAACAAGAATGTTGTTGTTCTAACAGACAAACCAAACTTATGTATTACAAAGTGCACGTTGCCAGTCCATTTCAGGGCCACACAGAGACAAACAACCACACCCATTCAGGTTCACTAAGATTATTTTAAAATCATCCAGCCTAACATTTATTATTTTGGTGTGTGGGAGGAGATTTCATGTCTTTAAGTCATCTCATTATGAACATACATTTTTTTGCATTTTAGTCTTGCAACCCATTTGGAAAAAAGTTTTACAAATAGTTTTTACCACTTTGTACATTTACTATTCTTTCTCAAAACAATTATTACGTTTGCCAGGTGATGAACAAGTTATGGTGTTATTTTGTCAAATCTTTCTAAACATACCTAAAGAAGTGCAACTATACACTGATCATCATTGTCACAATTTTATTTTAAAATTCTTCACATATTCTCTATTGAGGGCAGGTTAGGACTCAGTTCACTTCTTGTATCCTGGAAATGATATGGTCTTGAAAGCAATATATACATATCTCAAATTCACTGAGATTTTAGAATAATTTAAAATGATGCATTACTGGTGCCATTGCAGAAGTCTTTATAGTCAAAATGTTACTCTCCCAACTGATAGTGGGATGGGTTGCATTAGAATTGATGAAATCTACATAGAGATGAGTATTTCACATTCTGCAAAGAACAAAATAAAAAGTATTTTACATTGCACAAAAAAGTCCTTTTGTCAAGATAGTCTGTCTTGGAATTAGACAAAGATATGCAGTAAAGACAGCTTGACATCTCAGAGTGGTGTTAAGCAATTAGTAATTGTGGTCATCTGTGATCTCACTGAACCTCAGTAAAATCCCACAACACACATATCAATAGAAGAATAAATACAGTAAATAAGAAATACTACAATTAATCTTTAAGGCTGGACCAGTTGTTATTGAAAAAACAGCGTTTCAAAAACAAATTAAAAGAAAAACAAAATTCTCTCTTTTTTTAATTCCAGACGGGTGACATATGGCCGTCTACTGGACAGCTCTGACTACAGCATGGCGGGAAACTTCAACAACCCCATGTATGACCCCTGATACTCTAATCTCAAGAGAACACAGGACTCTGAGGACAGGGTCATTCTGAACAGTGTGTAGACAGCAAGTGGGTGAAGAGTCCATGCTGCTCAGATTGTGGTAAACCTGCTAAATAGCAAAATTCAAAACAAATCCTTGTGATGGACTTTGCTCAAGTATCTTTTTTATGAAATTGAATATTGCAGGTATGACTTTTTAAATTTGCAGACAGCTCCAACTACACAGACTCAGGTTCACTATGACGTTATCAGGGGTATTTTGGACTTAGATCAAGTAAATGTATGACATTGACAACTATTGAATTTTGTTGTGGCAACAACAAAACCAAATGCATACTTGAAGGAAAGCCCACATCAGACACATAAAAACAAAAATCTCCAAAAGCCTTTCAATTATAAACAAAGTGAAACCACTACTTGATTTAAATGCACTCCGTACTTATTACTGCTCCTTGGTACTCCCATACTTCACGTATTGTGTTGAAGTTTGGGGAAACAGTTACCAATGCACAATTAATCCATTAGTCACATCACAGAAACGAGCAGTGCGAATTATTCACAAGGTTGGATTTCTAGAACACACTCATATTTTGTTCATTCAGTCAAAACTATTAAAATTCCATGATCTTGTAAAATATTATACGTCAATAATCCTATTTAAAGCATTCAACAAATTACTACCAAGTAACATACAAGAGTTTTTCACAGTTCAAGAGAGAACTTATAATTTGAGAGGATATGGTGATTTTAAAATACCTAAAGTTCGAACTACTCGTAAAAGTTTTTGAGTGTCTGTATGTGGTGTGAGACTTTGGAACAGGCTGGATATCCAACACAAGCAATGCCAAAACATTCACAGATTTAAATTGCTATATAAACACATGGTCTGGTCAAATTATAAAGAGAACGGGTGGTAACACTACCGTATGTTAAATCAACTTCGGTCTTGAAATGTTTGTGTAATTGTTGTTCCTCATTTAGTAAGTTTGTATTGTTCATTACCTTCTGGTACTGTTGTTCTGACCATCACTGACGTGTATGTATGTACTATATGTCCATGTCCATTATGTCCATTACCTTCTGGTATTGTTACTCTTACCATTGCTGGTATTTATTCTAAACAAAGTTAACGGTTAACTATAAATATTACTATATACATTGTTCCTGGATTTGCACGCATTGTGGCCATGAAATGCATCTGCATTTCGTAGCCACAATGTGTGTCAATTTAGGTGAGGTAAACAGTAGAAAAATGTTTTATTATAATTTGATATAGGTCTTTTTTTTCATTTTTTTGGTACAAATGTTGAGACAGGAGGAAGCCTTAAAAAAAATCTGTCAAGTTGTTAATGAGAAACAGGGGTGGGATTAAATAAGTTTTCTTCTTCCCACTCCCTTTCGAGTGTTGACGAATTAATTTGTATTTTGAACCTGCACCTGATAAACCTGATAAAAGGTATTTGTTTAATTTTATTTTGCACGCAGATAACTTATGTTATGTTTATTGCTCGAAATAAATAAATATGAAAATGAAATGAAAAAATAAACCTTTCATAATATAGACTTTCTGGGATTAATTGCCATTATATATTGTTCAAGTGTCTATCAGTTTGTGAAAACCAGACCTTTCAATAATCCAAAATGTTAAAAAAAAAACTGTAAAATTCACGTACATAGGCTATGCTATTTTTATTGTCATGCCTCTTGTTTTTTCTTTTTTTTTAAGATGTACAAAATCATTACAAGTACATGGACTAACATTAATAACATCAGTACTCAAAATGAAATGAATGATTAAATATATATCTGAACCATGACAGTGGACATTACAAAAGAGGAGGAAGGAGGGGCAGATAGCCACCTTTGTCTTTATTGTAGCTTTATCCTCATTCTCTTAGACTTTTTCTGTTGTTTGCTACCTAATCTTTGTTCAGATTTGTAGCCTAAATCCTCTATTTACTGTGTGCTCTGGTGAGTACCCTGTTCAACCTTCCACTCCACATTCAGTTTTTCATTTACCTTGTTAAAACAACCAGATAAGGTACTAGAATAGAATAGACTTTATTGTCATTGTGCTCAAGCAACAATGAGATTGGTTGGGATGTTCCGACCAAAGTGCAAAGGAAGCAAAAAATAAAAAATAAAATATGAAAAGCACCATATAAAAACATAAAAGCAATACAAACAAAACAAACTCCCACATAATTCAAAAAGATACAGCTGTTATGTTATGTTATGTTATGTATTATTTAACAGTCTGATGGCCCAGGGATAGTAGCTGTTCTTGAGTACTGTCACACGTCATGGCAACAGGGTTATATGGAGGATTTTTTTTTTTACTGAATCATGTCCAAGGGGAGTGGTTCAGGACCCATATTGGGATAGGTGCATGGGCTGGTTGATCTACGCTTGGAGTTCAGAGCGTCAATCTACATATGCTAATTGTTCTTGTGCAAGCAGAAAGTAATTTTGAGAGAAAAAAAAAAGGCTCTTAAAGTTTGGGATACGACTGATTCTTCATAACTTTAACTATGGATGAATCAATAGGGCACATTTTTAAATGACAGCTACATGAGCTGAAAAGTGGATATATGACAGATAACAACAATTTTTAAACCCTTGAAAGTCAGGACAGGCATAATATGTGCCAATTAATTTATGATCGGGTCCATACATCCTCATTATAGATGTTGTTTCAGTAGCTGATCGGCCCTCTTACTTGTGCATGCATTAGACTCCTCAGTCTGTGTTTCAAGTTGGACCAACTTAGTCGTAGTCGAGACGAAAGCTGGGCGGTGCGTGGAGCGCAGAGCTCAGCAGAAGCTGGTATCATGGCCGAAGCAGCGGAAAAACCCAAGAAAGTTTTATCGGAGGAGGCGAAAAAAGAAAGCGGGAGAGTAACAAGCTAAATGCCCGGACAAAAAATAAAAATAAAATAAAAAAATGCCCGGACAAGAATAAACATTGGCCTGGCTGAAAACAGAAATGTAGTTTTGAAAGTCCGTCCCGTTTTATTTCATTCACTATCAAAACAAATGTACGCGACGGGGACAGGATATTTCTGGCAGTACGCGCTGGTGCTCATGGGAAATGTAGGGTTCTTTCTGGTAAAGCACTACCGCTTTTGTCCAAAGGAGCCGCCAAACTCAACAAAAGCTGAAAGTTACATTGTGCTGCTTTAAAGGATACAGATTTGTATGAGGACAAAATCTTTTTATTTCTAAAATCTTATCTTCCAAACAATTCTGGGCACAATTGTAGAGTCAGATGTAGTTCCTTTTGAATTATTGCAATAATTAGGCAATAAACATTATTTAAAAAGAAAGAAAAATCCTAAAATTCATGAGATCCCACTTTGTGATGAAAACAACAGGTTTATCCTTTTCTTGGGCCCTATCCATCTGGCTTTGAGGCCTATTTCTGCGGCTGCATCCTGAGCCCTATCCATCTGGGCCTCCTCCATCCACCCTGCTCTACAGCCTGGTCCTGCTCCATCCACCCTGCTGTGCAGTCTGAGGCTTTTTCCAGGGGTAGAACTATTTGTTCATTTTATTTTTTTGTAGTCTATCTTTGGGTTTGATACAATTGCACTATTCCTGACAGTTTTTTACTTGTTGTCTCTGAGTGACTCTAGAGAAAGCTCTTATGTGGCTGAAAGGTCACATATTGTGAACTGATTGCACCTTGTTGGGGACTGTGTACTACTAGCTGGCTGTCAGAAGTCAGCAAACCCTCACCCCACCCTTCTCCTCTGATGCAAAGATCTTTGTTAATCTTATCAGTGTCATGGCTCTTCAAGACAACTTTACTCTTTCTTTAGGTGGTTTTCGTGACTTTATATTAGAAGTAAATAAGCCTGTTAAGAAGGAGCTTGATCTCTGTAAATGTGCAACCCAACCCAGGTCCAGACATGGATTTTGACACTCCTGCTGATTTTAAATCAAGGACAGGCCTTGGTTTTATTCATTTGAACTTGCGAAGTATGATTGCTAAAATGGATATGCTTCGGGTTTGGGCACTCTCAACTGAAGCGGATGTTGTTGTTATTTCAGACTGATGGCTGAGCAAGTCTGTTAATAAGGATCTTAGCATTGATGACTACAACATATATAGGACTGATCGACCCAAAAGGGGCGGTGGTGTCGTAATTTACACCAGAAGTAAATTTTATGTTAATGTGCTTCAGTGAGTGTCCCTGAGTAAACAATTTGAATTCTTGGTTCTGGATCTTGAGGTCTCCAAAACCACTTATGTTACTGTCATTGGTTGTTATAGGACACCTTCAGCTGTCAGTGGTACTCTACCTTTATCTGAATATAGTTCCACTGAAACAATAATTATTGGTGACCTAAATTGGAACTGGCTTCAACCTCTATCTGATGATGTTAAAGTGTATTGTGACTCACTGAATCTCTTCCAAATTGTCAACAGTCCCAGCAGACCTAATCTTAAGTGTTCCGAAAAATCATCTCTTATTGATCTGATTTTAACTAATGCTCCTTGCAAATACACAGCTGCCTCTGTATTTGCAAATGACATTAGTGACCACTGTGTTATTGCTACAGAAAGAAATACTAAAATTCCCAATGCCTTGTCTTAAAGCGTGATATGAAATATTTTTTGGAGAAAGCTTTTTTTCATGATCTGTTTCTTGATTGGGAAAGAATAATCTCATTACTGATGTCGAAGTTGCCTGGAATTTTTTAAAGGATGGTTTTATTAAAATTGTTGACAAGCATGCTCCCCTCAGAAAGGTATTTTCTTTTTAAAATTGCATAGAAACTTAATTTTAGCTGTTGATTCATGCACATTATGCTGTGGCAGGGTGGAGAAGTGATGGGACACGCACCTGTGTCCCATCCGCCTGAGTGGCTGGTTCTCTCCACCTTGCCTGCCTTATAAGGCGGAGCTGGACAGCAGCAAAGGGGGCTGAGAAGCTGTGTGAAGGTGCTTCTGCACATGTGGTGGTGTCGTGTGTGAATAAACAGGTTTCTGCACGAAACTCTGTGTCTCTCCGTCCTTCGGTCGGGCCCCCGTGGCACTCGCCCTGCCACATCTGGCTCCCAACGTGGGGCGCGAAGAATGGACGAGAGAGGCATGGAGCGGGCCCTGGACGCGCTCGCCCAGGCCATGGCGGGCATGACAGCCATCTTCCGGGACCAGGGCGAGCGGCAGCTGGGCGACCCAGCCCTGCACCCCGCTTGAGGGTCGCCGCAGCAGCGTGGGAGGAGCTGGCGCCGCCGCAGCTGACAGGCCGGGAGGCAGAAGCTGCGGGCCACCAAGCGACGGCTCCCGAGGCGGCGGGACCTGCGGAGCGACCCATCCCTGCACCGCGTCTGAGGTTCACCGCGACAGCGCTGGTGGCGCTGCAGCCGACCTGCCGGGAGGCAGAAGCTGCGGGCCGCCAGGTGACGGCTCCTGGGATGGAGTCAGCGGCGGAGACGGAGACGGAGGGGGAGAGGGAGGCGGAGTTGGCTGGGGAGGCGGGTGTGGAGGCGCAGCCGCCAGCGACGGCGGGTCCCGCGGAGACGGGGCCGGACCTGCGGCCAGAGCAGAGTGTGGGGGAAGAAGCGGTCCTGGAGGCGGACCGGCAGCCCGCGCAGGGCAGTTACCTTTATAACAAAAGGAGTTTCATTTCATAACAGTAATCTGCCTAATATTTTGAAAAGAAGGATGGTCACTTGTTTGACATACTTGTTTACAATTCATATCAAGTACTGTTTCTACAGTGACCATAGAAACTGATAACAAAAAAAACAAAAATATTAATGTTGCTTACTTAGAATCGTGTTATGCTGCAATTGTGTGCAGCCTGCTAAAGCTAGCCCAGTGAAAGACCAGATATTATTAAAGTCTTCTTCAGGCAGGTCACCCATTCCCTGTGACTGTGTGATGTTTTGGCACAGACTGAATGACATGTAGCAAGTGATAAGTGAATGCTCATTGCAAACATTAGAGACCTCAGCCTATCTTCAGATATTTTCTACTGGGAACAGGTGAGAGGCATTGTGAGAGGTCACGCCTGTTCCCCAAAATGTAGTTTTGGATTGTTGTGTTGGAATAAGGAAGTCTCTCACAGGAAGCGATCTCGAGACATGAATAATGCAGTAAAGTACAGAGATTTGAATACAACCTCTGAACGTGTTTTTATATCATTCATAGCTGTTATGAATGACACACCTTGATGCAGTGCCATTGGATCACAGATATCCATCTTATGTTTATGCCGACACTCCACTAAATGTTGGGTCCGACCCAAAACCTGAGGTGAACCCGAGTAGCCAACCACAAACAGACAGGAAACCAAACAATTTAAATAAAGAGCCAGAAGGCTGTTTATTAAAGTAAAAGGCAAAACCCTACACTATCCTAGGGATACTAAAATGGGGGGAATGTGGTGCGTCCGTATATGAATGAGATGTGTAAATAAATAACTATGTGTCCGTGTGTGTATGTGTTTTATGAAATGATGAGTGTGCGTGTACTAACCAGTCCAGGGAGGGAAAACTAACTCGAGGTGAGATCCAGAGGGGAAGGCAGAGGAAACGGGGAAAGAGATGGTTGGGGGTCCAGGAGACAAGGGTCAGTCGTGAGTAGATGGCAGGGAGTCACAGAGAACCATGAGATGGTTGCGAGAGGAGCAGAGGCATCGAGGAGGTTTCCGGGGAGGCAATGTAGACACAGGGAAAAAGCCACATGGGTTCAGTACAATCAAGCACTGAGTGAAGGTCCAGGGGCCTCATTTATCAACCGTGCGTACGCACAGATGTGTGCGTAAGAACATTCTCACGCAAAGTATGGAATATATCAACCTGTACTTGTGCGTAGGAACGTGTGTAAATTTAAGCACAACTCTGACCATGCGTACACACAAAATCTAGTGGTAGAACAGTGAAACTACAAATAGAACCCAATAAAAGAGTCACAATGTTCAGCGATCTCAAACTTCACACATGTTCCCCATTTCCTCTAATTAATAAAAATTCTCCATTAGTAATTTAGCAGACATTTTGAATAATTGGTGTGACAAGCTATAAAACACAGCTGTGGCAGAACGACCTGAAAAGAAAATACAAGTACCATGGCTTATCTTGCCCTGTTGGATGATTTGGAGAACCGTGCGCTCCGCAGGGAGCGCGTTTTCAAAGAGCTGATCTGTTCAGTGAGAGACAGAGTGGCTTCTCAGCAGGTACCGCTTCCCCAAAAACATTCTGATGGATCTATGCCGTGATTTACAACCTATGTTGGAGCGAGAGACCAAACGCACCAACGCCATCCCAGTGCACATCCAGCTCCGTCCACCCTGGGATTTTTGGCCACCGGAACATTTCAGAGAGATTGGAGACATATGCAGCATTTCGCAGCCGGCACTAAGCAGAATCATGCCGGCAGTGTTGGATGCAATAATTTCTCTGGCCCTAATTTACACCCAGTTTCCATACACACATCCCCAACAAGTCGAAATTAAATGAGGAGTTCATGCCATCGCCATCGCCAAATCGCAATAAAAGCACCATCACACAAAGAATTCAGTTACGTGAACATGAAAGGATTTCATCCAATCAATGCAAAAATAATCTGCGATGCAACTATGTTTCTGTCAAACGCTGTTGCCCGGTGGCCTGAACGCACGACTAATTTATTCTGCAGAGCAGCTCTGTTGGTGTTTGCACCTCCAAGCAGCAGCTTTTCACTCCAACCAAATCTTAATTTATATGGATAATCTTCCAAGAAATATATCAAACATGGTCAACATAATTATTTTACTAGTACTAGTACTATTTTACTACATACATAAATGCAAATGGAATAACAGCAAACCCTCCATTGTATATCTGAAAAATGAATGTAAACTGTACTTAGCGTCTCTAAATCTGATGTGTGAAAAAAACGCTATTGCCAAAAGCTTATATGAAACGATGTCTTTGTTTCTTAATTTTTCATGAATACACTTCCCATAGCTTGTCAGTAAATGTATCTTTTTTTTTGCTCTCAACCCCCCCAAATGTTGAATATCTGTAGATAATTGATTGTTTCATTTCATGTGCCTTTTATTGTAAACCCTACAGAATTTTGTTCAATAAAGTTTGAAAAAAAAAACCAACCTCCAAGCAGGAGCTGTTGTTGCTACCATATATGGTCAATTGGAGGCGTTTCTCAAAGCAAATGACGCTAACCATGCACGAGCACGGCAGGTAAGAACAGGTGGGATTTATCATCACTGACTACTTACTAGCGTGCGTACGACCGGTGTCCGCACGTTTGATAAATTCGGATTTTTTTGTACTTACACACATTCTAAATTTCATTCCTACGACAGAATTTAGAACCTTTTCTACGCACAGTTGATAAATGAGGCCCCAGGTCTCCTTTTCTGCCTGGGCTGGTGATTAGTGGCAGCTGGGGCTGATTGAAAATCAGCAGCACCTGTGCTGCTGGCTCTCCCAGCCAGAGGAGGAGGATTCCTAACACTAAAGGTCCAACAAATTCCTTGAATCTTGCAATTAACTGATACATGGTAGAGAAGAAATGTGCTACTATTTTCCAATCTTTTTTGAGACACGTTTTTACACATTTCAGTGGTTTTCTCACAACATTGTTGACAAAATGAAGATCCTCTGCCTGACTGCTCTCCAAATTTTCTTTCCTGCTTTTGTATAAATTCAGTACAAAGAGATGTTCACATGATCCCTTTGAATTAACATGATCATTTTTTCCCTGTCCTTACTACAATACCTTTATACCAACATTTTTCAGAATGTGTTATAGACCTGAAATTCATATTTAGATGTATAGTAACAAATAAAAAGAAGCATGGCAGCTTAAATGAAGCTGGTTTTGTTACTTTCCACTGATTAATGCTCCACTCTCCAGTTGCCGTCATCACTGGACAGCAGTAATAACAGGGGATGCAGAATCCCATGTTGCACTGTTATTATCGGGACTTAAATAGTCCATGTAGTGTGTATGTATGTGTGCTTCCTTTACAATTACAAAGATGGAGAGTGGTACTATTATTCACAGTCGTCACATCTGGTTGCAGAATTGCAACACGATATAATGCCCAAGGAGTTAAATTTTACCTACTGAAGTTTACCTATTAAATCGTTTTTTTCTTACCAATCTGATGAAAGTGACAAAGTTCAGTCTCAGTTGTGTTTTGGAAAAACACAACATTGTTTGAGGTATGGTGAAGAATCACATCACTTTGTTGAGTTTATTTACTGACCTCATTTAATAGAAAATGGTGTCAATCTATGACAAACGGGAACATGTATTTTCCTCTGATGTCATTCTTCATTTGCCCAAAGCTTGCAGCAGTTAAAACCACAGACTAATGATAGTCACGATAACAAAGCTTGCAACACATCCTATCAGTTTATACACAGATTTTAGAAAGACTACACCTAAGAAATCAGCTATGTGGAGACGCATAATGGTTCATCAATGTTAATCCCCTAAACTAAGCATGTACATGAAACCTACAAGCAGCATTTGTGCAGGGCAATAAAACATGACTTGGGTCTGATGTCTTCAAAACCACAGCACACAGACACCAGCTTTGTTTTTGTTTTACTAACAGAACGGAAGTCTGAACTGCAGTTTCATTTCAGGGGAAAACACAGGAGACGGTTTCACATTCAGCCTCACTTCTACTCTTCTGTCAGGTGTATAAAACTGTTTATGGCTTGTTTAACTTTAGCCTGTATTTTATATACTCTGACAGTAGCTAGATTATATCTATAGTTCTTTCATCATCTTGGGTGTTTTTACTGAGTAACTCCTGTGACCTAACTTTCAGATAATATAGTGTGCACATAATATAACTCAATGTAAGTTGTGATAAAATAAAATTTAAAAAGGCAGATTTTGGAAATACCATTTTTTTCTTTTTACTGAAACTTTCTTTTGGCATGTTCAGTGTATATAGCATCAAACTCAGAGGCATTTGATGAACTCTGTGTATATTGAGTTGTATACTGAGTTGCTCAGACATACAGTACATGCCTAGTTATGCTCGTTTAGTTGTAGCTTCTAAAAGTCCGAACAGCTGATTCTCAGCAAAAGAACATGGTTCCTCCTCTTTTAAACATCGACGCATGACAACTTGTATTATCTAATAATTAAAAATAAACAAAAAGAACATGTAAACTGTCTTGAATAACCAGTGAAAAGTCTCTAACTTGCTCATTGACTGGTGTGCTGCTAGCCATATCTGTGCATTTCAGCAAATGAGTTAAAGTATTTCTCATAAATTCGTACAGTGTAAACAAACAAGTTTTTATTATATCAACAACTAAGATACAATTTAAAAACTGCAAGATTGAAAACCACAAATATACACTTAAAAATTGACAATCGTTTTTAATGCAAGAGCTGAAAAACATGTTCCAAGCCACTGCAATAGCTTATGTCATCTAACTGGATGTCTGAATTGCATCCTTTCTTCAAATATGATGTTCAACACGTTATTTTAAAAATAAATAAATAAAACTAGGAAAAATAGAATATTTTAGGCCTATCTATGCAATATATGTATATCTTAAAGTAACTTAATGATTGTGTACAAGACAAATGTGAGGAGCAAATGATTGCTGATTGCTTCTCATCGAAGGACATGTATTAATCCACATTTAAGCGTGCACATCATCTTTATCACCACTGGATGTCAGTCACCTCCAACATTTGTGAATACTATAGCACAAAGACTAGTACACAACAGGTGGGCGATTGGACGGTCTTCTAATCTTTTAATTTTGTAATCTCCAATTACACATTTTGATCAATTCTTATTCTGCGCTCCTTTTGATATTTTAAATTCTCAAATCAAAGACCATGCAAGACACAAGGAGAATGCGGTGAATGTTTAACCCTGATTCAAAATCTAAGAATCAGCATGTAAGAAAAAACAAAAACACAAAAAATCTGTTTCTACATAAACCACGAACAGCTGGTACAATAAATCTGAAACAAATTCAATGCATAGGAATAACTTATTTTAATATCATGTTTTGTGGTGAATCCACATCATTATGTATATAATGTAATATATGCCACCATGAATATAATGCCACCATGGGGACAAAAAAGGGAAAAAAGGCCATGTGAGAGTCTATGAGCTGCTGTGTTTTGGCCAATTGACTTCACTGACTTGGCTTGTCACAACCCAGTCTCACATAAAAACGTACCCTGGCTATGTTGGTCCAAAGTGCAAAAACGTAGAGGGGTTACAATAATAGCCCTTGAATTGTATAACTGTTATATTTTTCTGCCTATTCATTTTGCGTCCAAGTCACGTGACTTTTAAGATTCTGGCCGTGACACCAAAAAACATGGTGGACATTTTTCATTTTTTAGTGAAAAAAAAAAATCAATATTTTGAGTTAGTTTCTGCATAAAAATGCGTTTTGATTACATTTCTAGCTAGAAATATATATTTTACTTTCATAATATTCACTCAGTGAATGTACATAATCACTTGCTCGCTCGTTGTTGCAACGTTTTTTCAGAAGAAGAAAAAAGAAGAAGAAGAAGAAGAAGATTTGATTTTTAACTCAACTTTATTTTACACATGTAAAGTTTTCAGTTAAGAGCACTGTTAAGAACAACACATTTAAATACACTTATTTTCTCACAACTATTCAATAAATTACATTTTTAAGAACCGAGGGAAATGTAAAATGTGGTTGTTTTCAACAGTGCATAAAACATTATCATGGCACCAAACATTTTTAAAAGCTTGCATATCACTGGACATTTTATAGAACTCGAACTCCAGCCTCAGTCTGCAGCGGAGGTTGCAGCGCTACAATGAGTCTAAAAACCTCCTGATTTGTTAAATCGGAGGTGGCTTTGTCCTTAATAACATGCTTTCCTGACTTTAAAAATAGCAGCTTATCTGGGAAAAGTTTGTCTATATTTATTCCTCTTACACCTTTTATTTGCTCCAGATAACTTTTTAGCATTTTTTCTGGATACAATTTCGTTTCTTGACTTGCAGTGACGCTGGAAACGCCACTGCAGTCAGACAGGTACGCCTCAGCATCACTGTCGCTGTCTGCTGGGGGGTCCATCCGCCCGGCCTTACAGCCTCCCTCCTCAGACAGCGAGCTCTGCCTCTTGCTGCGTCTCTGCGCAGGAAAGCGTGCCCTCCCAGACACACTTCCTGACGCACCGGCGTTGGTAGACTCGCCCATTCTTCCTCAGATGAACCAGCTTTTTTTTGTTTGTCCAACACTTTCTCCCTCCCACTCCCTTCACCACCAATCTCGCCTATCATCACCACAGTTTCACTCTTCTCTCCCATCACCTCACCTATCTCCATCTCCTCCTCCAACCTTTCTGCTTCGCCTGTCACATTCTTTTTGGCTTCTACGTCTAAAATCTGACCTGCCTCTGTTTCACCTTCCACTACACCTCTCTCCCCCTCCACCACACCTCTCTCACCCTCTACCTCTTTTTTTGTACCCCTCTCCTTGCTTTTTTTACTCTCTACCTCTCCTGTCTCCCCCTCATCCCCCTAATCCCCACCCCTCTCCTAGCTTTTTTAACTCTCCACCTCTCCTGTCTCCCCCTCATCCCCCTTTTCCCACCTCTCTCCTCATCTTTCTCACCTTCCACCTCACCTGTCTCATCCCCCTCACCTGCCTCTCCCACTACCCGTGCCAACTCTCACCTCAGCCTTACGCTTCCCCTCCTCACTCCCCTCCTCGTGTCTGCTCCGCTCCTCCCGCCTCTCTCTCTCTCCCCCGTCCCCCTCCTGCTGTGCTGCGTCGGGAGTCCGGCCCCGGGCCGCAGGTACAGGGCTGCCCTGCCTACCGCCGCCGCTCGGCCAAGCCGGCCCGTTTCGGGCAGGCCCGGGCTTGGTGTCCCTCTTCCCCGCAGCCAAAACACTTCAACAGGGAGGAGGTGGCGTACAGAATGTAATCAAACCCATCCCCCTGCACTTTGAACACGCAATTGAACTCGTCCGTCTTGTTGTTTAAAATCATCATTACTTGTCTCCGATGCGAAACAACTTGTTTCAGCAAAGGTGATTTACGCCCGGAGAGCATCTTCTTCATCGGAGACACAACTTTCCCATGACGAGAGAGCTCGTTGATCAGAAAGGCGTCGCTGATGAACGGCGGTACGTTTGATAATGTGATCCGGCTTGTGGGCTGCGTAAGCGGCAGCACTGATTCAAACAAGCCGTCCACAATTATCCCGGTCTCCACCAGACGATTTGCCTGTTCCACTTTCTCCAGAAAGAATACAACTGATTTTTTCATGCGGGCGGCGGAAGATACAGGAAAAGTTAAAAGTCCATTTAATGTCTTTCTCATCACAGCTCATTAGACCAGACAAGATGGAAACATTTAACATACAGGTTTAGCAATTAACAAACAAACGAAATAAAAAAAGTAATGAAACTATTATATTGCAATTATATGGATCATGAGGTGGAAGCAACAAGAAAAAGGCTAAATATTTGTTCTTTTCCTTTTTAGAGTTACATGAATAATGGCAATTAAATGTCAACATCAGTGAATCAACTCAGTCAATAATAGTTAAAATTTGGGAAGGAAAAAAAATAATAAAAAGGATCAATCTACTTCCAATTACGCAGTCATTCACCTTGCTGGCAAAACAAAGTGAATTCAGAGTTTCCCCAAAGCTGTCGGGCTCTGGAGAGATGTTCACAAACATCAGAGTTTTGCTGTTTCCTCCCAAGCAGCCCTGAAGCAGGTAGGTTAGTTTAGAGTTCCTGTATGGAACATGGCTCTCCTTAATAATAATAATAATAATAATAATAATACATTTTATTTATATAGCGCTTTTCAGGGCACTCAAAGACGCTTTACATTAAAACAAAACACATAATACAAATTACAATACATAGGACAGTACATAAGGACACAACATGACACAGGATATTAATCACACATTAAAAGCTGCTCTGTAAAGGTGAGTTTTGAGATGGGATTTGAATGCTGGGAGGTCTGTACAGTCACGGATGTTTTTGGGGAGGGAGTTCCAGAGGGTGGGAGCAGCGATGGAGAAGGGTCTGTCGCCCCAGGTCCGGTGCTTGGTTCTGACAGGAAGGGACAGGAGGTTGGCGTCAGAGGAGCGGAGGCTGCGGGAGGGAGTGTAGCGGTGGAGCAGGTCGGTGAGGTAGCAGGGGGCCTTATTGTGGAGAGCTTTGTGGGTGAGGAGAAGGATTTTGAAGTGGATCCGTTGTGGGATGGGGAGCCAGTGGAGCTTCTGGAGGACTGGGGTGATGTGGTCTCTGGAGCGGGTGTGGGTGAGCAGGCGGGCGGCAGAGTTTTGAATATATTGGAGTTTATTGAGGACCTTGGAAGTTGAACCGTAGAGGATGCTGTTGCAGTAGTCGAGTCTTGAGGTGATGAAGGCGTGGATCAAGGTTTCAGCGGTAGAGAAGGAGAGTGATGGACAGAGACGGGCAATATTTTTGAGGTGGAAGAAAGCAGTCCTTGTGATGTGGTTGACATGGTGTTGGAAGGAGAGGTTATTGTCCAGGATAACTCTGAGGTTGCGGATGTGAGTGGAGGGAGACAGAATGGAGTTGTCAATGGTGAGGGTGAAGTTGTGAGCGGTTTTGGTGAGGGATTTTGGGCCGATGATGAGCATGTCGGATTTGTTGTAGTTGAGTTGGAGGAAGTTCGAGTGCATCCATGATTTGATTTCAGCGAGGCAGTTGGTCAAGGTAGAGTGGGTTGCAGAGGTGAGGGATTTGGTGGAGATGTACAGTTGAACGTCGTCAGCGTAGCAGTGGAAGTGGAGGCGGTGGCGGCGGATGATGTTGCCAAGGGGGAGCATGTAGAGGATGAAGAGTAGAGGACCAAGCACCGAACCCTGGGGGACGCCTTGTGACAGAGGGGCAGTGGAGGAGGAGCAGTTGTTGACGCTGATGAATTGATGTCTGTTAGTGAGATATGATTTTAACCAGGAGAGGGCGGATCCGGTGATATTGAGAGATGATTCCAGGCGGGAAAGGAGGATGGTGTGGCTGATGGTGTCGAAGGCTGCTGTGAGGTCCAGGAGAAGGAGAATGCTGAGGTTTCCGGAGTCGGAGGAGAGAAGGAGATCATTGGTGACTTTGATGAGGGCTGTTTCTGTGCTGTGACGTGAGCGGAAACCAGATTGAAATGGTTCAAACAGATCATTGGAGGTGAGGTGGGTGTTGAGCTGAGTGGCAATGGCACGTTCCAGATTTTTTGACAGGAAAGGGAGGTTGGAAATGGGCCGGAAGTTGTTCATGGTGTCAGGGTTGAGTCCAGGTTTTTTGAGGATGGGGGTGACAGCTGCCAGTTTGAGGGTGTCGGGGACTGAGCCAGAGCTGAAGGAGGAGTTGATGATGTTGATGATGAGTGGGGAGATGGCTGGGAGACAGTTTTTTATAAATGTGGATGGGATGGGGTCCAGAGCACAGGAAGAGGTTTTCATGCCCATCATGACAGTGGAAAGAGACGCTGAAGACATGGGAGAGAAGTGAGACAGGGGCTGCGAGGTGGAGGGGGGGGAAACAGGTGGGGAGGTGGAGGGGGTGGAGGAGGTGGTCAGGTTACTGTACATGGTCTGAATTTTGGATTGAAAAAATGAGAGGAAGTCGTTGCACTTAGAGACTGTGAAGGAGTTGGAGATGTTGTCACTGGGTTTGAGAAGCTTGTTGATTGTGGAGAAGAGAGCCTTTGGGTTGGAGGAGTCAGAATGGATGATGTTGGAGAAGTAGGTGGAGCGAGCTGAGTTGAGGGCATCCTTGTATTGGTGGAGATGATCAGAGTAGGCGAGTTGATGAACAGTTAAACCAGATTTCTGGCAGAGTCGCTCGATTTGACGTTTTGGTTTTGATGGGAGCCAGTTGATCAAGACAGGAGGAGAGTGTATGGTTGTAGTAATCCACGAGGTCTGAGGGGTTGTCGGGTGACGGGGGAGGGAAGGCGGACATCTGAGTGGCAAGAGAGGCTGAGAGGGCAGAGGGGGAGATGGATCTGATGTTGCGGAAGGATATTTTGCGTGATTCTTTGGGAGTGGGGATGGGGATGTTGATGTCCATAGTGATTGCCAGGTGATCAGACACGTGGAGGTTGAGGCTGGAGAGCTGATTTATTGTGTTATTTATTGTATTTATTGTGAGGCCAGTGGAGCAGACGAGATCGAGGGTGTGGCCGCGGGCGTGAGTGGGGAAGTCGATGTGTTGAGTGAATTTGAGGCAGTGTAGCAGGTCCAGGAATTCAGTAGCAGGTTTACAGTTAGCATCGTTGATGTGGAAGTTGAAATCACCCAGGAGGAGAACAGAGGGAGAGATGGAGCAGAGCTGGGCCAGAAAATCCGAGAAATCCGAGAGAAAGGAGGGGTTTGGTTTGGGGGGTCGATAAATGACGGCGGTGACAAGAGGAGTGGGGCCAGGTAGTTTGAAGGCAGTGTGCTCAAATGACGGAATGACAGGAATGGGGATGGAGGTTGCTTTAATGTCCTTTCTGTATATTGCTGCAACACCGCCCCCCCGCCCCTCAGCGCAAGCTTGTTCAATGTAGGTGAAGTTGGGGGGAGTGGCCTGATTTAGAGAGAAATAGTCCAGGGGTTTGTGCCAGGTTTCTGTTAGACAGAGGAAATCCAGATTATTGTCCGTTTATAAATTCATTCAGCAGCAGGCTTTTGTTGTTGAGTGAGCGGGTGTTGAACAGAGCCAGTTTCAGGTGGTGTTGCTTGGTGATTGGCTGAGAGGACTGAGGAAGTGGACGGAGATTGGACAGATTCACATGCTGTTTGTTGTGATGACGTAACGTAGTAGTTGCGGGACGGCAGGAGGACCAGAAGGAAGGAATGGAGTTTGGCGACGTGAAGTTGTAGGAAAAGATGCGGCCTGAGCGGCTGTGTGGAGGATGGTTTTGCCAGAGTGGGCCAGGTGTCGGACGCGGGTGGTGGGCCGCGGCGGAGTGGAGCGGCGGCATGGTCCCGGTGGAGAGCGGTAGCTGGAAGCTAACGTTAGCTAGCGTCGAGGAGCCGAGGATCCGGGTGTAGAGGAGCGATGAGAACCCCAGGAATATCCACGGGATTAGCCACAGCATGCTACATCCAGCAGGTAAGCTTGTTGAGGTGGAGGTGGTGGTGGCTGAGGATGGAAAACAGCGGTGACCAGTAAAGGAGTAATGGCAGAGTAGCGAGCAGCTAGCTAGTTGCTTTAGCCGGTGGTTCAGAGCAAAACTTACTCGCGAGGGCTCCAAGAGGAGCCCACAGCGGAGAGAAGACTCAGACAGTTGCGGTGTACACACGGTAGAAGTTAGAAGTTGTATCAAAACTTACCGGCAGAGGCCCAAATACTGGGCCTGCTGCGTTGGAAAAGCTTCAGTAAGCTTGACGTGAGCGGGTGCCAGGGATACACAGACCACGGTTCTGCTGCGGTGAGGTGGTACCTTGTTGGCCAGCGCACTGATGACGATGCCCAGGGCGGACAGGGAGCCGTTGATGGCCGTCATCTCCTTGAAGCGCTCACCCTGAGACTGACTCTTCACCATCCGTCGCTGCCGGCCAAGTCCACCAGGCAGAGGGAAGATTTGCATCGGACATCCCTGCCGGCATACACTCCCAATATTCACTCCAATATTTAAAGTCTGATGCCAAAAATGTGTTTGACATCCCCTCAAACCCCTGAAATGCACCAATAAAGTATTTACAACTTCCAATTTTAGGGGAAACTAAATGAAAAAAAAAACTACAACTCCCTAGACCCCTCTTCAGTACTTGTGTTGACATCAGCTCCCCAGTTGTAGTTCTTCCGGTTTATGGTTGTGCTAGGGTTATGAAAACATATATCTACCCAATATATAAAATATCACACACTGTCTAGTAAGTGGTTATGATGCATGTATATGATCTATTATAGAAAAGACAACAATGTTAGTTTAATGAAGATATTTTAACTAAAACAGCAGACTCTGCTCTGCTTGCTAAGTTACACCATATTTTGAGTTGATTACTGGTTTATTAACAGAAACCAGCGTAGGATGTGAATTGTTACGGCCATATATTTTGATGTGTGTGTGTGCACAAACTGAGCTTGTCTGTCAGTGGTTGACATTTCCCCCAGTTTGTTTTCTGTTTTGCCCTGCCTGTGTCCCATCTGCCCTGATTGTCTGCACCTGTGTCTCGTTATCCCCTGTGTATATCTGGTCTTTTGATTCCCTTGCTCCTTGTGGTTCCGTACTGTGCTTTCCTCGATGTGTCCTGTTTTTGCTCCAGTTTTTGATCCCTGTTTCCGTGTGTTTTTGATCCTGCTAAGCAGTGCTTTGTTTTTTGGTTTGTAAAATAAACCCTTTTGTTGCGAACTCCTGCCTCGCTCTCCTGCATCTGGGCCCTCACCACACCAGCCCTGACATTGTCCATATATACAGTAGACTTAAGTGAATTCTATACAGGTAGAAATGAGGCCCCAAACACCTACAGCAGACTTTGGATGTGCAACAGTGCTCTCCATCATCATCAGTTCCTGCATAGATTGAAGCTGTTCTGGTAGCACTTTGTGGTGTATACCCCTTCATTAATTCACTTGCCAAAAGTTTTTGTTTCATTATGAGTTACTTGTTTGTGTTATTGCTTTAGCATCTGCCAATCATCCAGTCAGAATGTTTAAACATTATATTATATATTATATTTCCCTTTAGTAATAATTGAAAGGGAAGTTATCCAGACCTACATATTACAGTAGTTACTGGTAGAACACCTCAGAGGTCAC
This sequence comes from Cololabis saira, assembly GCF_033807715.1. Taxonomy (NCBI): domain Eukaryota; kingdom Metazoa; phylum Chordata; class Actinopteri; order Beloniformes; family Belonidae; genus Cololabis; species Cololabis saira. The sequence continues at coordinate 40,679,626 of NC_084597.1, forward strand.
CTCACACTGATCTGTCATTTGTATTTTGTTTTCCAAATTCAAATACACTTCTTCATTTAAAGTATTATTTCAGGAGTTTAAGAAGGAGAGACAGATTAAATGTTTAAATAACATGAAAAAGAAACATGAGTAGTATTTGAATCATGATTTACATGCTACTGGAAAATATCAGCAGAACTTACCGGGTTTCTGCTTAGGCAATTCTGTGATGGGTAGGATGGGAGGACTGGTGGGCTGGATGGTGGAACTGGCGGTGGGCTGGATGGTGGGCTGCATCGTAGGACTGGTGGTGGGCTGGATGGTGGAACCGATGGTGGGCTGCATCGTAGGACTGGTGGTGGGCTGGATGGTGGAACTGGTGGTGTGCTGGATGGGGGGCTAGTTAATCGTCTGGATGGTATTGATAATCGGTTGGAAAATGTTAACAAACAACATCAGCGTTCTGAGGCAGCAGAACAAAGGGTCTCAGACCTGGAGGACACTCTGCATATCACCAAACGGGACCTTCACCAAGCTCAAAAGCTGATTAAAAACCTCAAAGCTAAGACGGATGACTTGGAAAACAGATGGAGGAGGAAAAACTTGGTTTTGATTGGACTCCCAGAACAATCTGAAGATCAATACCTACTCAAATATATCCAACAGAAGATACCGGGATGGCTTAATCTAACTATGGATCAACCACTTGAGATTGAACGCGCACATCGCTCCCTACGACCAAGCCCGGAACCGGGTAAACCACCAAGACCAATTGTGATCCGCTTTCTGCGGTTCAGAGACAGGGAGATGATATTCCAAGCTGCGAAAAAAAGTCGGCTCCAATATGCGAGGGTGACGCCAAACTCACCTTCGGCCAGGATCTTTTTGCAGAGGTCCGCCGTAAACGCAAGGAATTTGCTGGAGTAATTGAGTATTTCCTTGAGAAGGGTATGTTCAGAGGATTTGCATACCCACATCGCCTTCCGGTTCTCCATAAAGGTAAAATTTAATTATTTGATAGCCCTACCAAAGCGACAGCTCTTATTAACAAGTTGCAGAGGCGACAGGCTGAAACAGTGTCCGGGAAGTGTGATCATTAAAAGCCCATTAAATGAGCGGAGATAAGACAAGTTCCTTTCCCCACTTACGATGATCGATGTAAGATAGGATCGACCTTTTCTCTTTTTTGTTATATTGAATGATGAATCCCCAATTTTTTGTTGGTACTTTTATAAAACTTGGATGCCCATGCCGGTTCATGCCGGTACCGGGATACTTCCGGAAACAAAGCACAACGTCACAGCGGACAGTACCATTGCGGTAACTGAGGGCTTTCCATTAGAGGGAAACAATAGACCGGATTGGGGAGAATTCCCTATGATGTACGCTTCTCTTCTTTTGTCTTTTCTTAATAAGATCGATCAATCTTGTTACCCAAAAGTTAAAACATTAAGATTTATGGGGAACACTGTGTTCTTGTTTTTCTTCACCGCTCTATCTAAATACATGGACAAATGAGTGAAAAACTGATGGATCATACTATGAACAGAAGAGTGCAGGGGTGTATGTGAGGGTGGGCAACATTATTATTTTATTTTAGTTTTTTTTTCCCTCTCTTTTCTTTTTTCATGGTGCTCTTTATTTTTTTTATTTTTTGAGCTACTAAAGCGGGGCAGATGGGGGCTCGTTAGCCTTGGATGGCAGTCCATCTAGGAGAAGGATCACTCTGATTTCAAAACCTTGGGAGTAAACCCGAATAAAAATCTGGTCCTATGGTCCTGGACAAGACACAAACTGGAACCACAGACATCGGCAGCAGGATGTCTGTCAGTGGATGCAGCAGAAGAGCTCTCAATAGGGCCAATGATGCCTCCACAAGACGGCGTGCGGTATAGCTTCTTGCAAGCAAACAGACGGCGTCAACCAGCAAGTCAGCTGCTACTGCGGGGCGATCTCTTCATCTGCATCGTCTGTTGCATTCTTTTGTACCACAGTGCATATGATGTCGAGAACCAGAGAGGCAGTCTGGTGGGGGCACGACACCAACTGGCTTACGTATAGTCTAAGGCGTTTGTGTTCGAGGTGGAAAAGCCCTGTGGCGATGGAGTGACTATGACGGTGGCAGACTTGAGAGGCTGGAAGCTGCTAGTAGGAGCTCTGCACACAGGCGACTCGCATCTGATGGTCGCAGCTGATCTGAATCTGAGCCCAGTAGGCTGAGGCAGCAATGCGAGTGACCGGGCAGCCCTATGTAGGGATAGGACTGCCCGCCCCAGAAGGGGAGCCCCCCTAGAAAAGGTGGGGTAGACAAAGCATGCTCAGAAACCCAAACCTGGCTGGTTTACCGTGACCGGTGGGTCTTCATTCATGCGGTAGGAAACATAAGAAATCAAAAAGAAAGATAACTATTGCGACATGGAATGTTCGAACGATGCTGGACAATGATGACCGACCGGAGAGAAGGACTGCATTGATCGCTCGAGAGCTACGGCTATTGGGTGTTGACATTGCAGCATTGCAAGAAACACGTTTTGAAGCGCAAGGGCAGCTGCAGGAAGCTGATTACACGTTCTTCTGGATTGGGCATAATGAGGGGCCCAGAACAGCAGGAGTTGCCTTTGCCATCCGGAACTCTATTACAGGACAACTTGGGTCTCTCCCAACTGGAGTCTCGCCCAGACTCATGACCCTGAGACTTCCTCTAGAGAAAGAGCACTACCTTAGTGTGATAAATGTATATGCCCAAACAATTACCTATCCTGATGAAGAAAAGGAAGCCTTCTACCACCAGCTGACTGAAGTGGTGCAAAAAGTCCCCAAAGAGGACAAACTCTTCATCTTAGGTGATTTCAATGCAAGGGTTGGTACTGATTGCTACACTTACGCTGACGTCTTAGGGAAATTCGGGAAGGGAATGAAGAACTCAAATTGTGACCTCCTGTTGAACTTCTGCACTGAGTATACAGGGACTGGGCGATACCACCTACTGGACTACGTCATCACCAGGAAGTCACACCTAAGGGACACCCTCTGCAGAAAAGCAATGCGCGGCCCAGAGTGCTCAACTGACCACTACCTCGTGCGGAGCAAACTCAGACTGACTCTAGCACCACTACGTCGAAAGACAAAGCCAACAACAAAGCCAAAGAAACTGAACATCAGGAAGCTGCAAGACAGTGGGCGTTGCATGGAGCTGTCAAACGCCATCAGCACATCTCTGCAATCGGCGCCAGCGGCAGAGGATGACATGGAAGAGGCATGGAAGTTTCTGAAAGAGGAGGTTTACAAAGCCAGCAAGGAGGTACTCGGACACCCCAGCAGAAAAATCCCAGACTGGTTTTGCATGGGAATTAGATCGAGCAACTAATGAAAGAAAAGAGGCAAAGGCATCATGTACACCTGCAAGAGAATTCCGCAAGATCCAAAGCTGCTCTGAACGCTACCAAGTCCAAGGTCCAAAGAGAAGTGCGAGCCCTGAAAAATGACTGGTGGCAACGCAAAGCAAAGGAAATGGGAGGAGATGGCTGTCAATCAAGACTACCAAGGTTTTTTTGCTGGTCTGAAAGCCATTTATGGCCCAAAGAGCAACCCAGTGGTCCCTATCAGGTCAGCAAATGGAGAGGAGCTGCTCACTGACATGAATGCCATCAAAGAAAGATGGAAAGAGCACTTCAAATCCTTGTTAAATCAGAAAGGAACTGCTCACCCGGATGCAGGAAATCAGCTGAACAAGAGAGAGAAGAGACTGGACCTGTGTGGAAAGATCACTATGGAACAAATTCATTATTATTTAAAGACTTATGGCTATATATGTACCGTACTGTTGTTGTTTTTTAGTGTATTAATTTCTAATTTTTCAAAAGTTTATTTAAAAAAAAACAACAAAAAAAAAACAAAACAGCTACCTGCATGGCGCCCCCTGGCATGCTGGCGCCCCTAGCATTTGCCTAACCTGCCCTATGAGCGGCACGGCCCTGCCTGTGAGTTTTGGTGGTGAGTTTCTCCAGGTCCTTCGTTGCCTCTGTAATCTTTTGTACAGTTGATTGAAATTCTTTATTCAGTCACTTCACCAAACAAACATTGAATACAAACATTATCAAAATAAAATAGTGACTGAAAAGGCACAGGCAGAAGCATAGTGCTTATATTATGAGTTATTAGTTAGTTATTATTTCAGTCTGTCTGAAATAAATATTTGTGCTAACAAATAGCGAGACACAATTTAAAAACTAAAATGTTATTATACATATTTGCCTAGGTAGTACCTTGATGTATCTTGGCCAGTGTCCGGTCAAGGTTTTCTGCCTTTCGCTTGTTCCAGCCACTTGCCTGGATTACCAAACAAAAAATATGTCGGCTTGTGGTCTCAATTTGGACACAACTATACATGAAAAATGCTTACCGGCTTTTGACATGTACTTGGAACATATGGCTGCTCAGGAGAGGAAGCTGTTAACCTGTTCAAACCTCCTCCCCGATTGTACAGCTCCTTCTCGATTGTGTCCTCCCCATTTTAACTGTAACACATTTACATGAATGTTATCATTTAGAAAATAAAAAGTGGGGGCAAAGGACAGACAATCATAATGTGTGGTAGAAACTTTAAGAAATACATCTAACTGTCATTATTACCTCATACATCCATGAATGCGCTTTTGCATGCATGATGGCGAGAAATGGGCGCATTTTCAGCAAGTGCTCCAACTCTGGACAGTGGTCCACAACTCTCTGCAGATATGGCCAATATTTGCAGACCACATCAGAGCAAAAAAACTGGATGGTCTATGAAGCTAACTGTTTCTGGAGATATAATTGGTATGCAAATATTTCTCCACGGAACATATTCAGTCCCTTCAGTAAAACCCCATGACGACAGACAGCAACTTCAACACCTTCCTCGTCTAGTTTGCTCGCAGACTTGTTGGCGGACTTTCGTGCTGCTGTCCACTGACCTGCACCACATCTCCCTTTCTTTGGATTCTTAAACAGATGAGGGCAAATACAGACATTTCCACAGTTAAATTTTACAAAATAAGCTGTAAATCATGGAATTATGGCATTTGTTGCAGTAATGCCAATCTATTACTAATCAAATAATGTTTAAAAGTTTAAAAAACAGGCTACAAGCATTCATACAAATTTGAAATTTGAAGTGTTACACATGAAGAAATATATATCTAGCTTACATGTGCAGTTGTCCCATGGATGTAATCAACAAAGGAGGACACCTTAGCATCACTGGCCAAAAAGACTCCATCAAACAACCCATCAGGTCTTGAAAGAAATATATAGATGTGGGTTACATTTACAGTATAAAAGCAATTAGTGGCTCACTAGCATTTCATTGTACATGAATGTTACACACCGTGGTTGGCTTTTGAAACAATATAATTTGCGGTTCCCATCCATTGCAACTGCCAACATGGAGGGTATGCATGCAGGGCACTGAAAATGCTGATTGGCTTCACTCCGTGGTCATGATGAAAAAAGGGCTCTGTCAAGAAATGTGTGCTGAAACTTTGGGGATTGTAAAAACAAGTCCTAACAGTGAATCAGTTATTTAAAAGGTGATCCAAAAAAGATAACTTAAATGATAAATCCACTCACTCGCCCGAAGAGTTTTGTTCTACACTCGAGCATGCTGAGAAAAGCTTGTCGAGACATCCCTGGGGCAGAGATTTTTAGATCCTAATACGTGGTGAACAAGTCCACCATGTACAAGGTCTCAAAATTGACAGTCGCTGGCCAGTAACCACTTTCAACCAGATCACTTATGGTCACTGGCAAGGTTTTTCCACAGGAGCAGTTTATTGATGGAAGGAAGAGGTTGTATCTTCCAAAAATTTCAGAGAAAAACAATTATCTCTTGTTCACAAGAAACAAAAAACACAATATGGAGAAAATAAAAAAAGGGTTACCATTCATTCCAATTAAAATGACTGGCTTTCCCTTGGAAAAGCTTGTTTGCCCAGTGGAGCAGTTACAGCAGGGAGGAATGATTGGCAACATGCAATCTAAAAAGCAGAATTAGTTTACATATTAGAGTAAATGAAACCAAAAACTCAGGGTGTTGTTTCTATCAAACAAAACTTCATCCAGCATATTTGTTGGAGTAAACCAGGGTTTGTGTAAAATGTAAAACAGTCTATATAACCTGAGACTTAAAAAATACCTTTTTCTTGATAGGAGAATTTCCCTCCCTCATCCTGCTGAACAAAAGTGGCGGCAAAAATGGCAGCAGGTGTCTGAAAAACCCCTCCACGGATGCTCTGTTATGAAGCACCAGGGCCTCATGTGTGGAAATGTCACAGGCTGGGCAGTAGAGTGATCGCGGTAAACAGTCCCTACACATCAATACTGCAGTCTTGTGTCCACAATGATGGCAAACTCCCTCCTTGGGCTTTTCAGATGACAACATATGGTTCACCATGAAGGGCCTCATCACTGTCCAATTCTCCAGAGAGGAAGTTTGCCTGTTCCTCCAGTGTGAGGGGAGAGGTTGTTCAGCAGCACTTCCCAAGAGGTCTTGGACATCTTGAATGAGGGAGTCTGTAAATGAAAAGGGAAGAAGGCAGTGGTACATCCGAGCAATCACCACATAACAAATAAGGAAACAAGTATTAAGAAAAAAAAAAGGAAAAATAAATACCTACATTTTCGATGGTCACAGTTTCTTCAGTTGTTTCAGTAGACGGAGCACAGGAGGGTGTTACGCTTGCTGAAGACACTGCAAAAGTATGAATATCCACTAAAACTTGCTGAATGAATAATGAATGAAACTACTGATGAAAAAACAAACCAAAAACCAACCAGTGGCTGAATCTCGCTTTCGTTTCTCCCCAGCTCTACATCTTTTTGGCAGAGGTTGACCATCTTTGTTCTCATCAAGCCAAACACATGTCTTTGTGGATTTTTTTTACCCTACTTTTGTGGGTCCATGCTGATCCACCTAAATAAACAATTGAGCCACAGAATAAATCACCACCCACATAACACGCCCATGTCACCTCCCGGTCTCCTGTACTGACAGATCTAGAAAATCCTTTCTACATAAAAAAAAGAAAGTGAAACATTATGAAGAAATAGAATATTGAATTAAACTCTCATTGGCTCTAACGTGTGAACTCAACTCAGCCCTATAGCTTGCATTTGAATATAGAGACATTGAACCAGGTAGCCTACTGTATAGTTGCACTTTGTTTGTAGTGTTTTCAGTTTTGCACCTTCTTCCCTGTTATACCTACAAGTCTATTATGGTGTTAGACCTTATAATTAGCATGTAATTAGTATGCTTTTACACCACTGAGTTAATGTTATTTACCTTGAACTCATCCAGGAACGCATCAGCCAGGAATATGGCATCCTCGGATTCAAGATGATTAATTTGTTTTAGCTTGGTCAAGTTATTTTCCCACGCCGCCGCCTTCTTCCTGTCATCTAGATCCTGCCACCCTCATCAGCCTCATTCCCTTCACCTGTGCTTCCCCGGCCCAGCTCCACACCTGGTTTCCCTCATCAGTTTCCCCTTCACATACCGGCCCATTTCCTCATACCGGTTGCCAGATCGTCGAGTGTTTTTGCCTCACTTTCCAGCCTTCCTGTTCTGTTCTGTTTCTGCCTGCCTGCCTGCCTGTGACCCTGCATGAGTCCTGGTTTTGGATTTTGCCTGCCCCTTCGGATTGTTTGTCTGATCTGCCTGACTACCCGGTTTTGACCCCTGCCTGCCTTGGACCTGAATAAAGCCTCTTGGACTCTGACCTGCCTGGTGTTGTGCATTTGGGTTCTCTGTCCTGTCTGAGCCGTGACAGGAAGTTTAATGGACAGAGGATCTGATATATTTCAAAATGAAACACAGCGGACAAACGCTCGATCATAACTCATCACTTTGTCAATATTGTGTTGATCAGCAAATCAACCTCAGACGCAACGCACGCAGTGGGCGAGGGTTTGTTCCGTCAGACAGAGCGAAATGGCAAGGGATCCTATGTGGAATCTGAGGCCACAGCTACGCTCGGCGTTAGGACTGTCCAGCAACCAAAACGTAAAATATATATTTCTCGCTAGAAATGTAATCAAAATGCATTTTTATGCAGAAACTAACTCAAAATATAGATTTTTTTTTTTGGCCGCTCGGTGGCGCAGTGGGTTAAGAGGCAGCTCATATACTGAGGCTACAGTCCTCCGCCTGCAGCGGTCGCGGGTTCGAATCCAGCCCGCGCACCTTTGCTGCGTGTCTTCCCCGTTCTCTCTCTCTACCCCTTTCCAGTCTGCATCTCAATAAAGGGCCACTAGAGCCCAAAAAAATCTTTAAAAAAAAAAAAATATATATATAGATTTTTTTCACTAAAAAATGAAAAATGTCCACCATGTTTTTTGGTGTCACGGCCAGAATCTTAAAAGTCACGTGACTTGGACGAAAAATGAATAGGCAGAAAAATGTAACAGTTATACAATTCAAGGGCTATTATTGTAAACTATGTTTTTGCACTTTGGACCAACGTAGCCAGGGTACGTTTTTATGTGAGACTGGGTTGGTAATAAAGACTTTCAACAACCCGTTGAGTTAAATTTGTAACCAAATTTGTACCTGTGTGGTGCTCATGTCAATAAGGCCATGAACCAATCTGAGAATATCTAAATCCCTGCGCTTTTTGTAGCTTATTCATCTACTGGTCACATGGAGACCAGTAGATGTGTGCCTCGTGGGAACAAAAATATCAGAAATTATGAATTTGAACCATGTCGTGTACGGAGAGCTACCTACAGTACACAGTTGTGGAGTTATTCATTAGAGCAGCTCAGGACCCTGTGAGACAACAAATGTTTTTCTTAAGACTTACCCAAGGATGACATATTTTGCTTGATTTAACCCAACTGTTTGTTGTGGTGATTAATTAAGAAAATAACAATAAAAAACTACATTTTCAGTCATGTCTTTTATTTCTGATTAATACATATACCTGAAAACTAACACTAACTAACTAACTAACACGCACAAACACACTCAACTCTTTGACATGTGTGTCTGTTACACCTGGTATTACAGCTTTGTGAATTTAGTGGGAGGCAAAGGTGGAAAAGGGTGACAATTTTGGTAATTTATACATATTTTAAGAGTTGACTGTCTCCTCAAAAAGTACTTACATGTAATGCCAGATTTTTTAAGTCACTGGTCATTTCGGACATAATGTTTTTCATAATACTGTTTCATTTAAAAAAAAACATTTAAATACAAAAGAAGAGACCTTAATGGAATTAAAATAAATGTGTCTGTTGGCCTTGAATATGACTTCAACCAGGCCTCCAACTTATTTTACTGAGTCTAAGTAACTATCAGAACTGACTCATATCAGATTAACCCAGGAGTAACTAGAGTACATTTTTATTCATGCACTCAGTTCTTTCTACTGAACTCACAATCCTAGTCTTTCTTTTAATATAAGTCTTAAAAGTTACTTTGTTACAGTTAGGCAGAGTTAATAATCTAATCTTAAACACAGTTTGCAAGGTTGATTGTTGTATCAATGAGAGATTGCACATGCAAACGTTTGACTACTGATTTATCATTGTCCTCCTGATACATCAGAACTGCGTGCTGTTTTTGTTCAGTGCTGATCCATCATATTTGTGCTCTACTTGCACCACGACATTTTCAGTTGTGAGTGTATTTTTATTCATGTATGTATGGTGAGTGTATGAAAAAAACGTTTTGAGTCACCCCCTTCATTAGTGAGCGTTAATAGCAGTTACTCTATCTTCATCAGAGCCATAGAACAGAAGTTCTCTTCTTCAAGTTGCAAATATTATTTAACCACAACCTTACAGTAACTTAAAAGAAAAGAAAAAAAAATATTTAGTGACTTTTGTGCATTATGCCGTATTGGATTTCTATGAATAGTGGTCAGCATGAGTAAACATCTTTACAGTTGCTAATCATCTATTTCTGAGGTGCTAAATAAATCTGCAACAAAAGTGTGCGGTCTCCTCCCTTGTTTTTTCCTGGATCTCTATCTCTATGTCTATATATTTGAGACCAGCACCTGTTGAGCTATTGGATGTGCGTGACCTATTTTACCCTTTGTTCCTAATCATCTATTTCTGACATAAACTCCACACTGTGACACCAAAAATGCAACTATACCAAATGTTTGGTAAAACGCTCACAAAGTAAATTATCACTGTTCACAGACACGGATCCAACTCCTATGGTAGATTCACACTCCCTCAGCTCCAGAGAAAAAAGAGTGACCATGTTCTGAGTCAAGTTCACAAATAACTTGAAAGTAGTTTCATTTATATTATCCAGAGGTTTTTTTGGGGAAAATCCCGCTTCCATTTGGTGACTAACATCAACCACTCTCATGGTCATCTCCTTGTATGGTCAAGCAAAGCTAAAATGAGGTTAGGGTGAGTAAATTATTATACACAAGTCAGAAAACTATGGGTTAAAATGTGTTCAAATTTAAAATCTAATGACATTCCTAAAGGGGAAAAAAATACTGCATTTTTGGGAGCTTCAACATGAGTGTCTCTTACTTTAAAAAGGGATCAAAAGTAAAGCTGCAGTGAGAAACTTCCAGTCAGAGGAATGGGGACCGGAACAGCAGTAGTGAAGCTGTTTCATGTTTTACACATTCACTGGAAAACAGGTCGATATTCTTCCTTTTCTTTTGCAGAGATACTTCATTCTTGTACAGCTTTAGTCTCCTATGCCCTGATTGACCTTTGATAATGTATAGTAAATCAATTATGGAGATCTCATTAAGCCATGTTTTAGTCATAAACAGAACAAACGAAAGTTACGCCTGTAACTACGGTTCTATGAGTCCCGGATGACCGCCAGGCGGTGCTGTAAGCACTGGATATCTCCCCTCGTGCATGCGCATGTCGAGTACAATACCAACAATGTCACGTCACCCGTGACCCCTGCATGACCCCCGGAAGGGGTATATCTTCCGGGGTCAAGCATGGGATCGGCTCCTAGAATCTTCTCGCGAGAGCACGAGGATTCGGAGTGACCGGCAGGCCTGGCGGTCATCCGGGACTCATAGAACCGTAGTTACAGGCGTAACTTTCGTTCTATTTCGTCCCTACTGACCGCCAGGCGGTGCTGTAAGCACTGGATGACGAATACCAACAATGTCACATAGAATCCCGGTCACATACCTCACTGATCAGGGGCAGAAGGACCCGGGAGTAGAACCACGCCCAATGGTTGGGGAGTGGCGACATTGATCCGGTAAAACCTGGAGAACGTGTCCGGCGACGTCCACGAAGCTGCTGCGCAGATGTCCTCCAGAGGCACCCCCTTCAGGGCAGCCCAAGAAGCTGCGACGCTTCTGGTCGAGTGGCACCTCACCCCCACTGGTAAGGGGCGGCCACTGGCCCTGTAGGCGTGCTCGATGGTGTCCACCACCCAGTGGGACAGGCGCTGTCTAGAAATAGCGCGCCCCCTGTTAGGGCCACCATGACAGATAAAAAGCTGCTCCGACCGTCGCACAGGCGCGGTGGCAGCAACATAAGCAGTAAGGGCCCGTACGGGGCACAAAGGGCTTGGCCCACCCTCCGCAGGCTCGGGGTCGAACCGGGCAAGCTGGATAGGCCGATTAGCATGATCGCGTGGCAGGACCTTGGGCAGGAACGCCACGTTCGGCCACAACGTAACCCCTGAGCCATCCGGGTTCCACCTCAGGCAGTACCCGCTGACTGACAGGGCATGTAACTCACTGACTCGCTTTGCTGACGTCATAGCGAGGAGAAAAGCCGTCTTCATAGAAAGACACTTCAGGTCCACCTGGGCCAAGGGCTCAAAAGGTGGAGAAGAGAGGGCACCTAGTACCATAGACAGGTCCCACACCGGGGCCCTTGAGGTCCTCGGGGGGCGCAGCCTCAGAGCCCCCCTAAGAAAGAGAGAAACCAGCCGGTGGCACCCCACGGTGGCATTCTCGACCAGGGCATGTCGTGATGAAATGGCCGCCACGTACACCCGTAAGGTGGACTGAGCACGGCCATCATCCAGGAGGGACTGAAGGAACTCCAGGATCGTGGCCACAGGGCAAAGCATAGGGTCCTCTGCCCTGTCCGCACACCAGGCAGAGAATCTCCTCCACTTGCACTCATACTGGAGGCGGGTGGAGGGCGCACGAGCGTTCAAGATGGTAGCCCTGACGGGCTCAGTACAGCTTGACACTAACGGGTCGGGCCCTGCAGTGGCCAGACCCAGAGTTGAAGGCGACGGGGGTCGGGATGCCAAATCCGACCCCCCAGCTGGGACAGAAGGTCCCTCCGGTCGGGTAGGCGCCATGGCGTGCCGCAGCAGAGCCTCCGGAGTAGTGGGAACCACGGTCTCCCCGGCCAGAAGGGGGCCACCAAGAGGAGCCTGTGACCTCTCTGGAGGACCCTCTGCAACGTCGGAAGGATTAAAGGTAGTGGGGGGAACGCGTACAGGAGCCCGTCGGGCCACTCGTGCCCTAGGGCATCCTGACCCAGAGGACTGGTCTCCTCTGTCCAGGAGAACCAGAGGGGGCAGTGAGCCGAGACGCCCGAGGCGAAGAGGTCCACCACCGCTCTGCCGAAGAGGACCCAAATCATCCCCACTACCTCCGGATGAAGCCGCCACTCTCCTGGGGGAGGCTTGTGTCGGGACAGGAAGTCTGCCACCTGATTCCTGACCCCTGGCAGGTATATCGCCCGCAGGCTGAGGAGGCGAGGAGCGGCCCACGTCAGAAGGCCCCGGGACACCTGCAGCAGCTGTGCAGACCCGGTGCCCCCCTGGTGGTTGATCTGGGAGACAGTGGACACATTGTCCGACCGAACCAGTACGTGCCTCCCCCATAGGTGAGGTAAAAAGTGCTCGAGTGCTCGGTGTACAGCACGGAGCTCCAGCACATTGATGTGGCGTGTGCGGTCCCGCGCAGACCACTGCCCTTGGGCAGGCCTGCCGCGCCAAACAGCACCCCACCCCGAGAGGGAGGCATCTGCGGTGACAGTCTCCCGGAAGGAGGTGATAGTGCCCAAGGGCACACCCCCCAGCAGGAATGCCCCGTCTTTCCAGGGTGCCAGGGCATGGACACACACCCGCGACACCCTGACTAGCCTGTGCCTGTGCCTTTCGGCATCCAGGCGAAGGCTGTTCAGCCACATCTGCAGGGGGCGTAGCCTCAGCAGGCCCAAAGGCACAACAGCCGAGGCGGCTGTTAATCTGCCCAAAAGCTGCAGGAACTGGAGGTAAGGCAGCCGTCTGCCCCTCCTGAATCGGGGGAGGAGCCGCAGGATGTCGCTCACACGCCGCGGTGAGAGACAGGCCCTCATGGTCACCGAGTCGAGTACCAATCCTAAGTAGGCGACTCGCTGGGAGGGAGCCAGACAGCTCTTCCCTCTGTTCACTGTGAGTCCTAGTTTGGCCACATGCGACAAAAGGAGGGCCGTGTCTGCCACCACTTGTTCTCGGGACGGCGCGCATATCAGCCAGTCGTCCAGGTACGGCAGAACCTTCATACCCTGTGCCTGCAGGGGAGCGAGGGCTGCCGCCACGCACCTGGTGAAAACTCTTGGGGACAGGGAGAGCCCGAACGGGAGCACCCTGAACTGGTAATGGCGGTCCTGATAGGCGAACCTCAGGAACCGCTGGTGCTGTGCCGCAATCGGCACGTGAAAGTAAGCGTCCTGTAGATCTACCGTCGTAAACCACTCCCCCTGACCGACCGCACGCAGAACATCTGCTGTGGTCAGCATCCGGAAGGGCAGGGCCTTCATGTACCCGTTGAGGCCTCTCAGGTCCAAGATGGGACGAAGGCCGCCGTCTTTCTTGCTGACGAGAAAGTAGGTTGAGTAGAACCCCTGGGGCTGCAGCAGGGGGTCTACCGGCACAATGGCGCCCTTGGCCAGCAGGACGGACAACTCCTGAGTCAGAGCCAGAATGTTCGCCGGGTCTCTGATGACGGTCATCTTGACCCGGCCGGAGGTAGGGGGCCGGTGTCGGAACTGCAGTACGTACCCGTGGGTTAAGGTGGAAATTACCCAGGGGTCCGACGAGCAGGCAGCCCAGTGACTGAGCTGCTGCCGGGAAAAGCAGCCGACGACCGGCCCCGTGGCCCTAGCGCCGTCTCCCCCGGCCTCTGGACGTGCCGGGGGGGCGATGGTCGAGGCCAACACCCCGACGCTGCTGGGGCGGTCCGCGCACAGGGGGGCGAAACCCCCCGGCAGGCTGTCCAACGGGCCGTTGGGAGCTGCGCTGGCTCCTGCGGGCAGGAGGCTGGGGGCGACGTCCAGGGGCGGACGAAGGGCCCCTCGGTGTACTGGAAGCGGGCGCCCTCCTGTGAAGGTGCACCAGTCGCTGCCTGGTCTCATCGGCCAGGGCGGTGCGGTTCAGAGCTTCCAGGGCAGTTGCCCCAAACAGCTCCCCCGGTTCTGCCGGTGCCTGACGAAGAACCCTACGAGCAGTCTCTGTCAGGGGTGACTGCGCCAGCCAGACATGACGGCGTGTGTGCACCAGGGTGGACATCAGCCGCCCCAGTTCCCTCGTCTGGGAGGCAAAAGCCTGTAGGGACACATCACACAAGTCCCGTGTGGAATCATCCACCTGTGCATCCTGCAGGGAGGTGGAGAGGGCCAGTAGCAGATGAGAAAGGGTGTTCCCCAGCCGGCCGATGCGCGCTGCTGTTTCATAAGCCCTACAAATATGCCCATCAGTAACCCTACACTGGGTAGAGGGGCACTTGGGATCTGGCTTCAGAGCCTCATCAGGAGCCACTATCAGTGCTGCAATGGAGGGCTCGATGGGGGGCATGTGGTGGAGACCAGCCACTGCAGCGTCCTCCATCGCCGTCAGAGCACGGTCATCAGCTGTTAGCCTGGAGAGGGCTGTGACATCTCTCCAGCATGAGTGCAGCTCCCTCAAAAAATCCGACGAAGGCGGAATGGTGAATTCCACCGGAGAAGGATTGCGCCTGTGGAAGGCGCTAGAGGCCACCTCCGCACGCGGTGCATCCAGCTGCAAGTGTGCCAGGGCAGTGCGGATAATGCTCTGCACGGAGGAACAAACCGTCCCCTCCCGAGAGCTCTGGGCAGATGAGTGCGAGGAGAACCCCGAGCGCTGTGAGGCCGGGTCCCCTGATGACACGTTGAACTGGCTCGCCGAGGCTGCAATGGAGATTGCGTCCTCTGGCAGCGGCGGTGGCGACCCCAGAGCAAACTCTGGCACGGCAGGTTCCACCTGGCCAGTACCAGGTTGCAGATTGAGGAGGAGCGCCTTCATCTGCTCCATGTCGGCAGCCAAGCGATCTACCTTCGAGGAGAGCTGGCTCGTCATCCGCCGTCGTTTGGGGGCCCCCACCACTCTCTTCGCCGATCGCTTCAGCGAAGACCCCGGCTGGGATGAGGGGAGGCTGGCCGACGGCCCCGGCTGCTCAGGGCCCAGGCATGACACGCAGAGGTCCTGGTCAACCGCAGGATCCAGGGAGGCCATGCACCCTGGGCATGAACGCTCCATCACAGGGAACGGTGGGAGAGGGAGCGGACACGCTGCCGTCACCACGGATGTGCTGGCAGGAGAGAGGAGCGGACACGCTGCCGTCCACACGAATGTGTCGGTGGGAGCGGTCACGCTGCCGTCACCACGGATGTGCCGGTGGGAGAGGGGAGCGGACGCGCTGCAGTCACCACGTAGGTGTCGGTGGGAGAGGGGAGCGGAAACGCTGCCGTCACCACAGCGAGCACGCTGCCGTCACCACCAATATGAAGGCGGGAGAGGGGAGGGCCACGCTACCGTCAGCACGGATGTGTCAGTGGGAGAGGGGAGCGGAAACGCTGCCGTCACCACAGCGAGCACGCTGCCGTCACCACCGATATGCAGGTGGGAGAGGGGAGCAGCCACGCTACCGTCAATACGGGTGTGTCAGTGGGAGAGGGGAGCGGAAACGCTGCCGTCACCACAGCGAGCACGCTGCCGTCACCGCCAATATGCCGGCGGGAGAGGGGAGGGCCACGCTGCCGTCACCACGGCTATGAGAAAAGGCAAAAAAGGCGTCTTTACTCAAAAAAAGAAGAGAACAATCCTCTCTCGTTTCTTTTCCCTTTTTTTTTTTTTTTTTTAAGAAAAAAATTAAAAATAACTGCAAGGAAAAATAACAATATCACATCAGTAAGTGGGAGAGGGAGCAAATGCTGCCGTCACCCTGAACGAGCCGGTGGGAGAGGGAGCGGAAACGCTGCCGTCACCACGGCCGCAAAACAGGCAAAAAGGCGCTGTTCTTTTCCTTTCTTATATTATTATTTTTTTTAAAGAAAAAATAATCTGCAAGGAAAAAAATAATGTTGTCACTTTAATAAAGTGGGAGAGGGAGCGAAACGCTGCCGTCACCACAAGTGTGCCGGTGGGAGAGGGGCGTGGCCTTCACCACGGCTGTAAGAAGGACAAAAAAAGGTGTTGTTTTTTTTTTTTTTTTAAATAAATAATAATCCTTTTCTGTCTTCTTTTTTTTTTTTTTTTTTTTGCAGAAAAAATAACTGCACAGAATAATATTCAGGTGTCGGGCGCAGCCTACAGCTTACCTTCTGCCAGCTGGCCCAGGGGGGCGGGGCGGGGAGACGCCGCCGCCGCCGCAACGAACACCAATAAATACCGCGTGGCCACAGCCTCTTGGAGGACGACAGAGATCGTTACTCCTACCTTACGGCACGAAGCTGCACAGAGGCCGGCGGTTGTAGGGAGGAAAGGAAGAAGCTTTTAACCAGCCTTCTATTTCCGTCCTGTACTTCAGCGCGATGCGAGAAGAATGAGGAGCCGATCCCATGCTTGACCCCGGAAGATATACCCCTTCCGGGGGTCATGCAGGGGTCACGGGTGACGTGACATTGTTGGTATTGTACTCGACATGCGCATGCGCGAGGGGAGATATCCAGTGCTTACAGCACCGCCTGGCGGTCAGTAGGGACGAAATAGAACACAATCTATCAGATGTTAAAAGTGAGGGAATGTACTATTTAAAAAAAACTCTGGTAATTTTAATGATAGCATATACAGACGTGATTATAAAAGGATGTTTTGACCAAAGGATGTCACAGACATTTCAACATGACGTCAGGACATTGTGTCACATTTTGCAAAAGAAATGGCATAATGTACCTCTTTTAAAATCAAGAAAAAGGAAACTACACATTATGAAAGTAGCAGAAGACACATTTTAGTTCTTCTATCTGAGCAGAATGTCAATTTACAGAAACAAGAGGAAAATAAGAATATATACTATACTATTTTGTTTTCAGAAACATTCCTCTTTTTTATCCATATATACACGCACGCACGCACGCACGCATGCACGCACGCACGCACGCACGCACGCACACAAACTACAAGCTGTACTGAATGTTTTAATTAAATGTTTGACGTTATACAGCCAAATCTGCGTGAGGTGTTTACAACCCTTATTTTTTTCTGTGTCCTTAAATGTCTGACATAAAACCATTTCATGATTTGTCTTGTTTGTAATGTATGCTGAGGTCGTTGTGAGGATTTCGCAAGGCCGGGGTGTGTGGAAAGTTTCAGTGGTAATAACACAGTGATCACACTGATCGAAGTGTGTCCCACGCTGTCTGTCCTGTAATATTCCACTAACTGTTCAACAGTCTGTCTTGACGCTGCGTCATCACATCATCTAGACCTTTGTCACCGGTTGTCACCACTCACCCAACTGCTATCGTCACATTAAACCAGTCAGCTGTGTTGCAACATCAGTAAAAACAAGTGTTAACAATTCGATCTACAATTACTGCATTAAAGAGTGATGGCAGATGTAAATTTGAAGGTATAAATAAATTGATAAATGTCATGTGAGCTTTCCTTCAAGTGAGTAAAAACACTCTAATGCTATATTCAACAAACATGATGAGACATGGAAACAAGGGGGGAAAAAATACGTTTTCAAAACCACATACTCCTCTGCTCGACTGTACACAGCATGCCAATGTGAACAATTGCACAATCTGCAACAAGCTGAGAATACATTGATGATTTATAACAGAAGTAATGTTCAGTATGCAAACATCAGTCTGTAGTCCATAATAGAATAGCAGAAGCTGTTCACGGTGAATCACATTACAGATTACAGTTGTGCCATAGCTAAATGACTAATGTTGGTGCCAGAATTGATCTGAAAAAGCAACATTTGTCCCCCAAAAAATTGCTTGCATGTTTGCAGACAGCCAACGTAGAGCAAGTGACTCAGAACTGCTCATAAGTCCCACGATACAGTTTGACCTGAAATAGAAAAACTCCACTTTTAGTTCCACTTTTATACAGTTTTACTAGTTCTACAATCATGTTTGTTTCTCATGAACGAAATGTATTTTCCATACACATTTCAAAATAAAAGTTGTAACATGTCAAAGTAAGCTCACCACTTCTTCCGGATGTGTGGTAAACCACCTACTGTGCTCCTCCCCTTCAGCCCCAGGAAAACCAATCTTACACAATGGTCTCCCCAGGTCGCCTTCCTGTCCCAGCCCTTCCCAGGCCAGCCTCCCTGCAGAGAAAGCATATAAGAGCACCAGCATTGATGATGATCAGATGTACATTCACCACAACCACTAATAATCAATTAATTCTGACCAGGATTAAGGAGAACTGACCGGCACCTGGACAACAGATCTGGAAGTATTGTAACCTGGTGAGTTTTAATTGCTTTTTTGAATAACACACAATTTTATTTGTGTTAGATCATGTCAAGCTTGTCTATTATATGCATCTCTCCTTATCACACTGTAATACTAGCTTTTCAGTGTTCATATGATTCTTGCCACTACCCACAAGCAGTATGTCTTGTTGTGGATGACATAGCTGTGCTCATGTTTATGGCCTCCTCCACAGTGAGTTAACAAACAGAGATGGAGCTCCTGAAAGCAGCCCTCATGATGATCCTTCTGACAACAACAACGTTTGCTAGGCCGGTAAGATGACCCCGATAACACTGCAGGCTTCCTTTGTCTTTTTCCCTCACTGCCTGAAGTCTTTCTCTTTACCATTTTTCATTTCATTTCATTCATTTTATTCTTTATTTCATTCAAAAAAACAAAACAATTCAATACAAACACAAATACAAATCTTCCTAACTTGTGAATGAAAAGGGAGCAGAAAGAAGAAGAATCTTATCTGATCTGCCCCTTTCACAAATAACCTAAATTAAAAATAATAATAAAAAAAAACAACAACTAAGTGAATAAAAACAACTAAAATAAAATAAAATTAAAATAACATTAAAATAAAATTACCACCGCCTAGGGGTATGTCAATCAAACTCAACATTTTTCGTTATATTTCCTTAACATACAGGCTTTAATTGTTCTTTTGAATGTAATGTTTGATTTGGATTCTTTGTTTTCTTTATTCAGATTGTTCCATAAATTGATTCCTTTCACAGAAACACAACGTTCCATCAATTTTGTCCTGCATCTTGGTTTTATAAAAATCTCTGTTCCTTTTAAGTTATACTTGCTTTTTCTTTTTTCAAATCTTTTCTGAATGTTGATTGGTAAAGTTTTTTTCTGAGCTTTAAACCAGAGTTTCTAATGGTGTGTTTTGTTGTGGAATCTACCTTTGAACACTCAATTAATTCGTTATCATATCATACCACGTTAACACCGCCACATATTTAAGGTAAATATTTGAAATACTTGACATTTTTCTGTATTTCGCTTAAGTCTACACCATAATTCGCAGCAAGAGTTTTGGATCTAATGTTATCCCGTAACAATCAACCACCGATGATTTCAATATTAAACATTAAGAAGGTTTTCAATTCTTTGGGACCATTTCACAAAAAGTTGATAGATCCTTTAGATTTTGAAATTCAGAATTTATGGCAGAGCCGTTGTAATGGATGATATCATATTTAACAGATACAGATGCTGTATAAAACTAGTGGATATCATACAAAAACATATGATATAAGGCTAAATGTGATGTTCTATTTCGTCCCTACTGACCGCCAGGCGGTGCTGTAAGCACTGGATATCTCCCCCTCGCGCATGCGCATGTCGAGTACAATACCAACAATGTCACGTCACCCGTGACCCCTGCATGACCCCCGGAAGGGTATATCTTCCGGCGTCAGCATGGGATCGGCTCCTTTTTTCTTCTCGCATCGCGCGTCTGAAGTACAGGACGGAAATAGGAGCTTTGTGAAGCTCCTTTTTTCCTCCCTAAAACCGCCGGCCTCTGTGCAGCTTCGTGCCGTAAGGTAGGAGTAACGATCTCTGTCGTCCTCCAAGAGGCTGTGGCCGCGCGGTATTTATTGGTGTTCGTTGCGGCGGCGGCGGCGTCTCCCCGCCCCGCCCCCCTGCCCAGCTGACAGAAGGTAAGCTGTCAAGCTGCGCCTGACACCTGATCACAATCTGCGCAGGGAGACAGCGTTTCGCTTCCTCTCCCCACTTATTAATGTGACAACATTATTTTTTCCTTGCAGATTATTTTTTTCTTTTGAAAAAAAAAAAAGAAGACAGAAAAGGATTATTTTTTTCTTTTGAAAAAACAATACAAACACCTTTTTTGGTCTTTCTTACAGCCGTGGTGGAGGCCACGCCCCTCTCCCACCGGCTCATTTGTGGTGACGGCAGCGTTTCGCTCCCTCTCCCACTTTATTAATGTGACAACATTATTTTTTCCTTGCAGATTATTTTTTTCTTTTGAAAAAAAAAAAAAAAAAGGGAAAAAAGAAGACAGAAAAGGATTATTTTTTTCTTTTGAAAAAACAATACAAACACCTTTTTTGGTCTTTTTTACAGCCGTGGTGGGGGCCACGCCCCTCTCCCACCGGCTCATTTGTGGTGACGGCAGCGTTTCGCTCCCTCTCCCACTTTATTAATGTGACAACATTATTTTTTTCCTTGCAGATTATTTTTTTCTTTTAAAAAAAAAAAAAAAAAGGAAAGAAACGAGAGAGGATTGTTCTCTTCTTTTTGAGTAAAGACGCCTATTTTTGCCTTTTCTCATAGCCGTGGTGACGGCAGCGTGGCCCTCCCCTCTCCCGCCTGCATATTGGCGGTGACGGCAGCGTGCTCGCTGTGGTGACGGCAGCGTTTCCGCTCCCCTCTCCCACTGACACACCTGTGTTGACGGTAGCGTGGCCCTCCCCTCTCCCGCCTTCATATTGGTGGTGACGGCAGCGTGCTCGCTGTGGTGACGGCAGCGTTTCCGCTCCCCTCTCCCACTGACACCTACGTGGTGATGGCGGCTCGTCCGCTCCCTCTCCCACCGGCACATCCGTGGTGACGGCAGCGTGACCGCTCCCCTCTCCCACCGACACATTCGTGTGGACGGCAGCGTGACCGCTCCCACCGACACATTCGTGTGGACGGCAGCGTGTCCGCTCGTCTCTCCTACCAGCACATCCGTGGTGACGGCAGCGTGTCCGCTCCCTCTCCCACTGACACATCCGTGCTGACGGTAGCGTGGCCGCTCCCCTCTCCCACCGGCATATTGGTGGTGACGGCAGCGTGCTCGCTGTGGTGACGGCAGCGTTTCCGCTCCCCTCTCCCACTTACACATCCGTATTGGCGGTAGCGTGGCCCTCCCCTCTCCCGCCGGCACATTGGCGGTGATGGCAGCGTGCTCGCTGTGGTGACGGCAGCGTTTCTGCTCCCTTCTCCCACTGACACATCCGTGCTGACGGTAGCGTGACCGCTCCCCTCTCCCGCCAGCATATTGGTGGTGACGGCAGCGTGCTCGCTGTGGTGACGGCAGCGTTTCCGCTCCCCTCTCCCACCGACACCTACGCGGTGACTGCAGCGCGTCCGCTCCCCTCTCCCACCGGCACATCCGTGGTGACGGCAGCGTGACCGCTCCCACCGACACATTCGTGTGAACGGCAGCGTGTCCGCTCCTCTCTCCTGCCAGCACATCCGTGGCGACGGCAGCGTGTCCGCTCCCTCTCCCGCCGGTCGCTGTGATGGAGCGTTCATGCCCAGGGTGCATGGCCGCCCTGGACCCTGCGGATAACCAGGACCTCTGCGTGTCGTGCCTCGGCCCTGAGCAGCGGGGCCGTTGGCCAGCCTCCCCTCATCTCAGCCGGGGTCTTCTCTGAAGCGATCGGCAAAGAGAGTGGTGGGGGCCCCCAAACGACGGCGGATGACGAGCCAGCTCTCCTCGAAGGTAGATCGCTTGGCTGCCGACATGGAGCAGATGACGGCGCCCCTCCTCAATCTGCAACCTGGTACTGGCCAGGTGGAACCTGCCATGCCAGAGTTTGCTCTGGGGTCGCCACCGCCGCTGCCGGAGGACGCCATCTCCATTGCAGCCTCGGCGAGCCACTTCAACGTGTCATCAGGGGACCCGGCCTCACAGCGCTCGGGGTTCTCCTCGCACTCATCTGCCCAGAGCTCTCGGGAGGGGACGGTTTGTTCCTCCGTGCAGAGCATTATCCGCACTGCCCTGGCACACTTGCAGCCGAATGCACCGCGTGCGGAGGTGGCCTCTAGCGCCTTCCACAGGCGCAATCCTTCTCCGGTGGAATTCACATTCCGTCTTTGTCGGAGTTTTTTGAGGGAGCTGCACTCATGCTGGAGAGATGTCACAGCCGGCTGATGACCGTGCTCTGACGGCGATGGAGGACGCTGCTGTGGCTGGTCTCCACCACATGCCCCCCCATCGAGCCCTCCATTGCAGCACTGATAGTGGCTCCTGATGAGGCTCTGAAGCCAGATCCCAAGTGCCCCTCTACCCAGAGTAGGGTTACTGATGGGCATATTTGTAAGGCTTATGAAACAGCGGCACGCATCGGCCGGCTGGGGAACACCCTTTTTTCATCTGCTACTGGCTCTCTCCACCTCCCTGCAGGATGCACAGGTGGATGATTCCACACAGGACATGTGTGACATATCCCTACAGGCTTTTTGCCTCCCAAACGAGGGAACTGGGGCGGCTGATGTCCACCCTGGTGCACACGCGCCGTCATGTCTGACTGGCGCAGTCACCCCTGACGGAGACTGCTCGTAGGGTTCTTCGTCAGGCACCGGCAGAACCGGGGGAGCTGTTTGGGGCAACTGCCCTGGAAGCTCTGAACCGCACCGCCCTGGCTGATGAGACCAGGCAGCGGCTGGTGTACCTTCACAGGGGTGCGGCCGCCTCCTGTACACCGGGAGGCCTTCACCGGCCCCCGGGCCTCGCCCCCGGCCGCCTGCCCACGGCGGCCGGCGCGGCTTTCGGCGGTCTGTGAGTCAGCCTGCTGGTGACTTTCGCCCCCCTGTGCGCGGACCGTCCCACCAGCGTCGGGGCGTTGATCCCGACCGTCGCCCCCCCCGGGACGTCCGGAGCCCGGGGGAGACGGCGCTAAGGCCACGGAGCCGGTCGTCAGCTACTTTTCCGGCAGCAGCTCGGTTACTGGGCTGCCTGCTCATTGGGGCCCGGGTGGTTTCCACCCTAGCCCGGGGGTACGTTTTGCAGTTCCGACACCGGCCTCCTATCTCCGGCCGGGTTGAGATGACCATCGTCAGAGACCCGGCAAACATTCCGGCTCGGGCTCAGGTGTTGCCCGCCCTACTGGCCAAGAGCGCCATCATGCCGGTGGACCCCCCGCCGCGGCCTGGGGGTTCTACTTGAGCTACTTTCTCGTCAGCAAGGGAGACGACGGACGTCGTCCCATCTTGGACTTGAGGGACCTCGACGAATGCATGAAGGTCCTGCCCTTCCGGAGGCTTGACCACAGCAGATGCTCTGCGTTGGTCAGGAGGAAGTGGTTTGCAACTGTGGACCTACAGGGCGCTTGTTTCACGTGCCGGTCGCGGCACGTCACCGGTGGTTCCGGGGGCTCGCCTACCGGGGCCACCGTTGTCGGTTCAGGGTGCTCCTGTGCGGGCTCTCCCTGTCACCGAGGATTTTTTTCACCAGGTGCGTGATGGCAACCCTTGCCCCTCTTATACCTTTGGGCCTGCTGTCGCTACGCCCCCTGCAATGTGGCTGGACAGCCTCGCCTGGATGCCAAGAGGCACGGGCGCAGGCTGGTCAGGGTTTCGCGGGTGTGTGTCTATACCCTTGCACCCTGGAAAGGCGGGACATTCCGGCTGAGGGGTGTGCCCTTAGGCGCTGTCCCCTCCCTGCCGGGAGGCTGTCATCAGTAGTCCTCCCGGGTCCGCACGCGCCACATCAACGTGCTGGAGCTCTGGGCTCTGCACTTCACACTAACATTTTTTGCAACTCCTGTGGGGGAGGCACGTGCCGGGTCGGTCGGACAGTGTGTCCACTGTTCCTTGATCGGCCACCAGAGGGGGCCCCGACTCTGCACAGCTGCTGCAGGTGTCCCGGGGCCTCCTAGCGTGGACAGCTCCTCGCCTGCCCGGCCTTCGGGCGATGTTCCTGCCTGGAGACAGGAACCGGGTGACAGACTTCCTCTCCCGGCGCAAGCCGCCTTTGCAGAGGGTCCTCCAGAGGGCTCACGGGCTCCTCTTGGTGGCCCCCTTCCGACCGGGGAAACGTAGTTTCCACTGCTGCGGGGGCTCTGCTGCGACACAACATGACGCCCCCCAGAGGGACCGTCTTTTCCAGCCGGGGATTCAGGTTTTGCACCCCGACCCCGTCGCTTTTGGCTCTGAGTCTGGCCGCTGCGGCGCCCGACCCATTGTTGTCAAGCTGTCCTGAACCCGTCAGGGCTGGCATCTCGAATGCCCATGTGCCTCCCACCCGCCTCTGGTATGAGTGCGAGTGGGGGAGATTCTCTGCCTGGTGTGCAGACGGGGCAGAGGACCCTGTTCTTTGCCCCGTGGCCACGATCCTGGGGTCCCTTCGGTCCCTCCTGGATGGTGGCCGTGCTCAGTCCACTTTAAGGGTGTATGTGGCGGTCATTTCATCGCAACATGCCCTGGTTGAGAATGCCACCGTGGGGTGCCACCGGCTGGTTTCTCTTTCTCAGGGGGGCTCTGAGGCTGCCCCCCCCGAGGAGCCCAAAGGCCCCAGTTTTCGATTCCATTCGATTTTTATATAGCGTCTGATACAACAGATGTTGTCTCTAGACGCTTTCCAGAGAACCTGAACATAAACATGAATATAAACCCCCGAGCAGTGTGGGACCTGCCCATGGTGCTAGGTGCCCTCTCTTCTCCACCCTTTTGGGCCCTTGGCCCGGGTGGGCCTGAAGTGGCTCTCTACGGAGATAGCTTTTCTCCTCGCCATGACATCGGCGAGTCGATGAGTTACATGCCCTGTCAGTCAGCTCAGGGGCTATGTTGTGGCCGAACGTGGCGTTCCTGCCCTAGGTCCTGCAGAGAGTGGGCCGAGCCCTTTGTGCCCCGTACGGGCCCTTGCTGCTTATGCTACCGCGCCTGTGCGACGGTCGGAGCAGCTTGTTCTCTGCCATGGTGGCCCCAACAGGGGGCGTGCTGTTTCTGGACAGCGCCGTCCCACTGGGTGGTGGACCCCGTCGAGCGCGCCCACAGGGCCAGTGGCCGCCCCTTACCAGTGGGGGTGAGGTGCCACTCGGCCAGAAGCGTCGCAGCTTCTTGGCTGCCCTGCAGGGGGTGCCTCTGGAGGACATCTGCACCGCGACTTCGTGGACGTCGCCAGACACGTTCTCCAGGTTTTACCGGATCAATGTCGCCACTCCCCAACCATTGGGTGTGGTTCTACTCCCGGGTCCTTCTGCCCCTGATCAGTGTGGTATGTGACCGGGATTCTATGTGACATTGTTGGTATTCGTCATCCAGTGCTTACAGCACCGCCTGGCGGTCAGTAGGGACGAAATAGAACGAAAGTTACGCCTGTAACTACGGTTCTATGAGTCCCGGATGACCGCCAGGCCTGCCGGTCACTCCGAATCCTCGTGCTCTCGCGAGAAGATTCTAGGAGCCGATCCCATGCTGACGCCGGAAGATATACCCTTCCGGGGGTCATGCAGGGGTCACGGGTGACGTGACATTGTTGGTATTGTACTCGACATGCGCATGCGCGAGGGGGAGATATCCAGTGCTTACAGCACCGCCTGGCGGTCATCCGGGACTCATAGAACCGTAGTTACAGGCGTAACTTTCGTTTTAGCCAGTGACAGAGAGGAAAGTTGTTTCTTTTTCAGAAGTAAGCCAATCTTGTAAAATATTGTTTTTTCTCTTTCTTTTCCGGCTCCAAATCTATAGTTTTATTATATAAAGTGGACCTGAAACATCTCTCAAGATAAACAATCCAATTGTTTCCAGGGTGCCCACTCACACTTGTCCAACTTCAAAGTTTGTAAAAGACCAACTGTTTTTGAGACATTTGAGGTGAACTTCTAACCTCTTAATTCATAAACTTCTGCACTTCACAGATCTCTTCAGACTCTTCAGACTCTTCAGACTCTTCAGACTCTTCAGACTCTTCTTCAGACTCTGACGAACGTTCAGATTCTTCAGCATCTTCTAGTGAAAGTTCCTCAGAGGAAATCTATGTCACTGTGAAACCAGAGCCGGTAGGCACCACGGCTGCCATGACAACCATGACCTCAGGAGATGGGAGCACATTCAGCCCCGGACCAGACACAATGAACACAGATGGAACAACGATGATGGTGATGGAGACGACACTTGAGCCGCAAACAATGACCGCGACTGTTGATGTCACTTCATTGTGTGAGATGAACCAGTGTTTCACTGAAACAATTCCAACGCCGCCTCCTGTTACAGAAAGTAGAGGAGATGCCTAATCAGCTGTCAATCAACAACTGATTACATCTTCTTGTAACAGTTGTATTTTGAGGATAATTTTGCTTATTGCTGAGTTTATGCAGACATGTTCTGATGTATTTTTTCTGACTGTATCTTTTTTTAACAATATTATTAGCACCCATGCTCCTATGCACTTGGTAACATTTAAAAAATACAATAAGTGCATCTGCTTGATGGGAATTGGGTTTAGTCCAACCGTAAACAGATTAACACCAGTAAACACGTTTATTCACTCAAAAATGAATGTTGGTTTGTTGTCTATTTTTTTATTTCAATAATATATACCTCTATGAATAAATGTTCACATGTTTTACTGAAAGCACCCATTTTATTTAATTTGTTATGTAGATGTGTGGTGCTTTAGCTGTCAGACAGTTACAATATGTTTCAGAAGATATTATTCACTCATAAATTGTATTATTCTTCAAAAAATACGTTTTTTCTACAAAAATCTGCTGAAATACTGCTTAGATGTTATTACTTTATTCCTTAAGACTTAAAAAAAAATTAAAATGCCTATTTACGTTTTTGACCATATAAAACAAAAAAGATTGTTGCATTAATTTAGCATTTAAACTAGACTAAACAGAAGCATCTTTTTTATTTGTGAGGTATCTGAGGCATGCTTCCTGCGACTGTGTTTATGGAATGTGGTCGGGTGTGTCGCGCTTGTCACGCTGTTTGTACATGCTGACAAAGAGTTGCTGCCGCAGAGGGCTTCTTTGATTATGGGTCATAAAATTCTCTTTTCCCTTATTTGTTAGAGCATATAAGTCAAGAAGCAACACTTTAATGTTGTTGGTTTGTTTCTTTTTTTAAATGGTGTCTGATTGTATATTGTTACTGAAGTAACACTCATAATTGTTTGCATTGCAATACATTCAAATAAAGAAAAATAACCTAGAAGACAATGTACTCATTTTGAAACACTTAGGAGATTTTTCTGGTTGTTACAAGCTTGTGGTTAGTTTATCAGAGTACAGGGGGAAATTGAGATTGACCTTTTTCATACAGTTCAAGTCTGAGCTATTTTGTTTGGATGAGAGAAACTGAGACAATTTTAAACTGGAAAAATTATGAAAAATAAAATACACTTTCTTTCATTTCTACGCTTCTACAAGTCCGGACTTAACCCCCCAAGACCTGGTGCACACATGTGTGGACATCCCACTTGTCCCAAAGCAACAAGAAAAATAAATCTTAGGAGGATAATAAAACAAAAATAGTTAATGGCCTGCACTCGTAGATTTAAAATTGAATACATTATTGTCATGTCAACAAAGTTCATTGGATTTTGTTGCAGTGAGCTTAACATGCCAACAGTCAAAACACTCAACCATCTAACAATGAAGTAAAATAAATCCACGCAATGATTAATCGAGACAAAAAATTTGAAAGCTAATGACTAATGAACGGGTCCTCACACCCTTGTGCACGTTCAGGCGTGCTGCAGTGGAAGCGCTTGTATGACTTGATGTAGATTCTTCAGGCCTGGACATTTAGCAGATGACACCACCCACGACTCTCTATATCAAACCATTCAAAAGTTATGGCAGAAAGTAGGAAGTATCAGATATCGACCAATCAGATGAAGGGGCGGGGATAATTTGCACCAATTAAGGTAAAGTACTCAAAACCATGTCCGATGACACCACCCACAAGTCTTTATGTCAAACAATTCAAAAGTTATGGCAGAAAGTAGGAACTATCAAATATGGATATGCGCGCTTTTTGGCGTCTAGCGTCGCCACGGTAACGCTTTTGACTGAGAAAAGTAATGCCCATCGTAGCAGGATCGAGATGCACATTTTGATGTATAACACACCTGGGTGCACGTTACAGTTCGGGCAAAGAAGCGGCCGAAGGAATGGCATAAATTGCGCCAAAATTACACGATTCATTCAGAATGGCCGACTTCCTGTTCGGTTTCGGCCATGGCGCCATGAGACTTTTCTTTAAAGGAGCTTGAGGCTCCTTTTAAGAAATGAGACTCTCTAGCGCCACCCTTCACCACGACGGCCGTTGGGGGTACCAGCTGGCTGTGCATTTGTAATTGGTGGGCAAAAATGCGGATGTTTACAAACAACATTTGCGGTTCTGATCACCTGAGCGGTCCGCAGACCAGGGGGGTGTGACTGGCTACTTTTCTTTTTTTTAATTAAAATTACCCATATACCGTAGATGACCATTTAGTAGCCCGGGCGTTTAATATGCTAAATCCACTTGGACCCCAGGCGTTTATAAGAACCAGGCGGGTATTTGCACCAGGCTACAATTTATTTTTGCAATGAGCAGCACCAGACCATTACTTACAAAGAACATATGAGATCACCATAGTACCACTGGAACTAAAATTGTACACACTGTACACAACACAACACCTCACGACGAGCTCCCGATCACAAATCGTGAGCTCGCAAGAAAATCAAGCGTGTTTGAAATCCTGGTCGCTCCTCGTGAAGGAATCACAGCTGAAGCAGCTGCGACCCGATTTGACTCATCCTTTCACAGAGAGCATGCACAATCTCTGATGTTACGTCAAAAACTATTATTTGTAGTTTAAGTTTTGCAAATTCACATTACAAATCATATTTTAATAGCAAAAAAAAAGAGCGCATTTCCACGTAGGTCGCCGCGTCCCCTACGCCGTAGGCTCTGCGTTGTTGTAACGCGGCACCATAAATCAGCCTTACGGCGTACCCTGCGCCGTAGGCTCTGCGTTGTTGAAACGCGGCACCATAAATCAGCCTTGCGGCGTACCCTGCGCCGTAGGCTCTGCGTTGTTGTAACGCGGAACCATAAATCAGCCTTCAGTGTGTGCGCTGTCTGCTGAACTCTTTTTTCTCTTCTCATTTTGCTGGACGCCGGGTTCCTCCACCAAGACACAACTTTTGCGGTACGCGTTCTTTGTTGTGTCTAAAAATGATTCGCAGTGCACACACCCAATCAGAAACGGTACAGATATTTTGGGATTTTGATATATAAAAAAATAAAATTAAAAATAATAAAGAATCCCCTCGCCGCTTCCCTCCGCTCACATGCTCTGATATACAAAGACAGTTTGTCTGTGTAACGGCGACACACGGAGCTGATCAGAGCAGTATGAACGATACTGTACACAATACAATGCAAATACAGTGTTATTACCAGGTTATTACCGGTAGTCGCCCGGGCGTTTAATTGAACCGGCGTTTATTATGCCAAATGGGCTCGGACCCCCGGCGGCTATTAGAGCACAGGCGCGTATTTGCGCGCGGGCGACTATTTGGTCATCTACGGTATTCAGCCTTCATCTCAAATGTGGCTTACAATGTTGTGGAACAGAAACAGCAACCACAAATATTTATATATTTATAATCTTTTATTGTCATTTCAATTTTTCCAGGGGGTGCTGCAGCCCCTGCCGCACTCCCACTTCCGGCGCCTATGGGGGGTACTGCAGCCAACAGTGAAGCCGGCATGGGAGAACGGGGAGAACGCGCATGCAGCATCATGTGACGTCACATCCGCAGCCCAGTGCGGGAAATTTGGGCCCGAATTGCAGCACATTTTGCAGCACACAGCCTGTTCAAGGCAACGGAGAGATACACTAGAGGGCTCATTCTTTTGGGTTTGGAACGCTTCATCTGACATTATTACTAGAAAACTTAAAACGTATACGAATTTTTTTCATAAATTCTGCCTCAATCCGGCCTCAAGCTCCTTTAAGTTGCGACATGATACAGGTGTGTACAGATTTTCGTGCATGTACGTCAAACCGTATTGTGGGGCTTGAGGCACAAAGTTTTCTAGGGGGCGCTGTTGAGCCATTTTGCCATGCCCATTAATGCAAACCATGAAATATCAAATTTTTCGCCAGGCCTGGCTTGCGTGCAAAGTTTGGTGACTTTTGGGGCACTTTTAGGGGGGCAAAAGGGCCCTCTTTCGTCAGAAGGATAAAGAATAAAGAATAAAGAAAAAAATCCTACAGATACAAGAGGGCCTTCACACTGTAAGTGTTCGGGCCCTAAAAAACATTTCCTACAGATACAATAGGGCCTTCGCACTGTAAGTGCTCGGACCCTAATTACACCCTATGATTGAGAGGAAACACTTTTATGAACATTGATTTCAGTTTATAATTTTAACTAAGGCCCCTACACAGTGCTTTAAGTGGGAAAAAATAAGTGCCGGTACTCTCCCCCTCCAGTCATACAAATATGGGACTATGTAAATTTGTGTATGTATATATATATATATATATATATATATATATATATATAACTCTCCCACTCTGTTAAAAACCTCCTGTGTTTACCTTCATATTTCTGTTTGGCCGTGCATTTTGTCCCTCCAATTTATTTCCGTCACAACCACGAGCGCGCCCGTATAGCTCAACGGGATGAGCAGGCGACTTGCGTACAGCGAATGCGGGTTTGATTCCAATCGCGGCATATTTTGCGCCCACTTCCTACGAGTCTGTCTGTCACTGCACCTATCAAATAAAGTTGCAAGAGCCGCATGACACCGGCCAAAGAGCAGCATGCGGCTCGCGAGCCGCGGGTTGGCCAGGTGCGCCTTTACGTCTGTACGGCAAGCTTTGAGCATCAAAACACCTTAATCAACAAATCCAACCTGTAGACTAGGGCTGTTCGATTAATCGATTTTAAATCGTAATCGCGATTATGTAATTAGAACGATGTTAAAGCGTGAAACTCGTAAAATCGATTTTTTCACTTTTTTTTTTTTTTTTTTTTTTTTTAACCTTGTCTGCACACATATTAATGATTGATACCATATTAATGATTGATGGAAATACCTCTCAATACCTGCGACAAGTGCCCCATCGGAGAGGCTCTTTAGTGTAGGAGGGGGCGTTGTAACATGCCACCGGGCATCCCTCAAGCCAGATGCGCTAGACCGGCTCGTGTTCCTTGCAAAAAACTTGCAAATGTGAATAGCAAATGTAATGACTGACATTACACACCTCTACCTCCTTCATGGGTTGCATTATTATTTAGCATGCAAAGACCCAGTTTAGTTTAATTAGAAAATGTCTTGTTTTATTTCATTGGAAATATAACTTACTGTATGTTTGCAAGTGCTGATTTGCTGATTTTTTTTTTCAGAGATAAAACTTTTTTAAAACTTTTTTTCAACTTATTTTACAGAGTTTTGCACTTTATTCATTCATTTTTGGTTTAATAAGAGCAAAGTTTGCACTTAAAGCCCAATGGGGCAAAT
This sequence comes from Cololabis saira, assembly GCF_033807715.1. Lineage (NCBI taxonomy): Eukaryota > Metazoa > Chordata > Actinopteri > Beloniformes > Belonidae > Cololabis > Cololabis saira. The sequence continues at coordinate 40,711,507 of NC_084597.1, forward strand.
GTTCAATAAAAAAACAGCATATTTGAAATCATTTCTTTGCCTTTTGTCAATTCACAAAATAATCGTAATCGTAATCGAAAATCGGATTTTGAGAGAAAAAAATCGAGATTTTATTTTTGGGCAAAATCGAACAGCCCTACTGTAGACTTTGGGGAGATCGGGGGGAGTTACTGACTGATGGGGAATCTGGGAAGAACAGTACCGGTACGCGCCGCACACAGTAAATAATTTCCGGTACGCTGACCGGGTAAAATTTTGAAGTGCCGGTAGTGCATACCGCTCCGTACCGGCCCATTGTTAAAACCCTTATGTGTAATATGTATGTCATTTTGAGTATGTTTATGCAATCAAGATAGACATTATATCAAGCTTTTTGGATGACCTTTTAGTACTGGTACTGTCCTGCATTGTCCCACACAAACATACTTGCTTGGTTGCAGCCTGAATAATTTCAGAAACAATATTGCTGGGTGTAAATGCTCCTTGTAAGGTTTTCAAAGACAAATTGGACGGGACAGACTATGAAAGACTCAAAATCACACATACGGAACAGAGAAAAAACCATGGAGATCAACGTCTCTGTGCTGACTATGGAGCCCGGGTTTAGGGGAGAGATCATTTGTGAGCATCAGATCTTCACCCATTCAATTCAATTCAATTCAATTCAATTTTATGTATGTATAGCGTCTAATACAACAGATGTTGTCTCTACACACTTTCCAGAGACCCAGAACATGACCCCCGAGCAATTATTACATAAACAATGGCAGGTAAAAACTCCCCTAGTGGGAGAAAAGCCTTGAGCCAAACAGTGGCAAGGAAAAACTCCCCTTTAGGAGGGAGGAAACCTTGAGCAGGACCAGGCTCATAAGGGGGGACCCTCCTGCCGGAGGCCAGACTGGGGCCCAACAAGCAACAATGTGTTCAGTGGGCTCACCAGCTGCAGAAGAGGTCATAATGGTCACAGCGGCGTAACAAGGGTAGCAGTATGGACCCAGTGTTTTGACCACCAGTTACTGAAACTATAACCAGGGACAATTGTATGGTAAAAGAACAAAAATCTGTATCAATACAATAAATCATTCATATACTGTCGAGATCACCAGAGACCCCCTTAAAGGTAATTCAGTGACTCATCCCCATCTGCTGGAGAACATCTACTATTACAGTGTACTTCAGTTGACTTTCCCAAAAATGTTTATGACAGATGGGGACTTATAAACCCACAAAACCAGATACAATGTTTAAAAATGTATATTCTTTTTGTCAGAGAGGCTATATGTGTTGGAATACCCAAATACTTTTTAGTTGTTTATAAGTTGTAGCTTAAATACTTAAAAAATAAATACTTAAATACTTATTTTCCACTATAATTTGCAAATACATTCTTTAAAAATCAGACAATGTGATTTTCTGGATTTCCTTTCTTTCATTTTGTTCTCCCCACTGTATATCTCAACTAGAGATATATGAGAGACAAGTATTTGATACACGGCCGATTTTGCAGGTTTTCCCACTTGCAAAGCATATAGAAGTCTGTAATTTTTATCATAGGTACTCTTCAACTGTGAGTGACAGAATCTAAAAAAAAAAAGCCAGAAAATTACATTGTATGATTTTTAAGTAATTCATTTGCATTTTATTGCATGACATAAGTATTTGATCACCTGTCAACCAGTAAAACTTCCGGCTCTCACAGACCTGTTAGTTCTTCTTTAAGAAGCCCTCCTGTTCTCCACTCATTACCTGTGTTAACTGCACCTGTTTGAACTCGTTACCTGTATAAAAGACACCTGTCCACACACTCAATCAAACAAACTCCAACCTCTCCACAATGGCCAAGACCAGAGAGCTGTGTAAGGACATCAGGGATAAAATTGTAGACCTGCACAAGGCTGGGATGGGCTACAGGACAATAGGCAAGCAGCTTGGTGAGAAGGCAACAACTGTTGGCACAATTATTAGAAAATGGAAGAAGTTCAAGATGACGGTCAATCTCCCTCGGTCTGGGGCTCCATGCAAAATCTCACCTCGTGGGGCATCAATGATCATGAGGAAGGTGAGGGATCAGCCCAGAACTACACGGCAGGACCTGGTCAATGACCTGAAGAGAGCTGGGACCACAGTCTCAAAGAAAACCATTAGTAACACACTACGCCGTCATGGATTAAAATCCTGCAGCACACGCAAGGTCCCCCTGCTCAAGCCAGTGCATGTCAAGGCCCGTCTGAAGTTTGCCAATGACCATCTGGATGATCCAGAGGAGGAATGGGAGAAGGTCATGTGGTCTGATGAGACTAAAATAGAGCTTTTTGGTCTAAACTCCATTCGCCGTGTTTGGAGGAAGAAGATGGATGAGTACAACCCCAAGAACACCATCCCAACCGTGAAGCATGGAGGTGGAAACATCATTCTTTGGGGATGCTTTTCTGCAAAGGGGACAGGACGACTGCACCGTATTGAGGGGAGGATGGATGGGGCCATGTATGGCGAGATCTTGGCCAACAACCTCCTTCCCTCAGTAAGAGCATTGAAGATGGGTCGTGGCTGGGTCTTCCAGCATGACAACGACCCGAAACAGTCAGCCAGGGCAACTAAGGAGTGGCTCCGTAAGAAGCATTTCAAGGTCCTGGAGTGGCCTAGCCAGTCTCCTGACCTGAACCCAATAGAAAATCTTTGGAGGGAACTGAAAGTCCGTATTGCCCAGGGACAGCCCCGAAACCTGAAGGATCTGGAGAAGATCTGTATGGAGGAGTGGGCCAAAATCCCTGCTGCAGTGTGTGCAAACCTGGTCAAGAACTACAGGAAACATCTGATCTCTGTAATTGCAAACAAAGGTTTCTGTACCAAATATTAAGTTCTGTTTTTCTGATGTATCAAATACTTATGTCATGCAATAAAATGCAAATTAATTACTTAAAAATCATACAATGTGATTTTCTGGATTCTTTTTTTAGATTCCATCACTCACAGTTGAAGAGTACCTATGATAAAAATTACAGACTTCTACATGCTTTTCAAGTGGGAAAACCTGCAAAATCGGCAGTGTATCAAATACTTGTTCTCCCCACTGTACCTGTGATGAAAATCACATGAAGATTACAGGCCTCTTTTTAACTGGGAGAACTTGCACGATTAGTGGCTGACTAAATACTAAATACCAACGCCAAAATCAACAGCAACAAGATATAGATAAAAAGGAACACTTTGGGTACCTTGTAATGAGTTTAAAAAATGTATGTTTTTGGCAAAAACAAGATCTTTTCATTAGTTTAGGTGATAGCATGGTGGAAGTGTTGAACTGCGATTCTGGCCGTCCATATAGCTTTATCCAGAGTAGACATTTTTCCTAATTAGGGCCCGAGCACTTACAGTGCGAAGGCCCTATTGTATCTGTAGGAATTTTTCTCGTTTTTGTTTTTATCCTCGTTTTTCTTCCGACGAAAGGAGGGCCTTTTTTGCCCCCCTAAACGTGCCCCAAAAGTCACCAAATTTTGCACGCAAGCCAGGCCTGGCGAAAAATTTGATATTTCATGGTTTGCATTAATGGGCATGGCCTAATAGCTCAACAGCGCCCCCTAGAAAACTCCGTGGCTCAAGCCCCACAATACAGTTTGACGTACATGCACGAAAATTGGTACACACCTGTATCAACTTGATACAACACTGTTGGTTTTGGAATGAAATGAACTGTCTCGCCGGTCTGCCCAGCCCCAAGGACGGCTTCCTGAACTGTCTCGCCGGTCTGCCCAGTCTCGAGGACGGCCCCTTGAACGCTGACTGTGTTTTGGCCTCGGATCATATCTCACGTCCTCGGCTTGTTAGCTGAACTGTCCACAGATAGATCTTATTTAGCTTCTGTCGTAAGGCTTCGTCCGTCACACCAGATCAAATTTTGTGCTTTCCTCACCCTCCACGGCTTGGTTGGCACTGTCCTCAACGCCTTACCACGGCTGCTCGAATAGAGTATTAGCACACCAGCTAATTTCTCAACTTTTCCCGGTTAGCACACCAGCTAACTGCCTCAACCCCGCCTGCACACCAGCTCTCGGGACATGAAGGCAAAAACCCCTTACACCAGAGGGCACGGAAACTCCGGGGCCCGTCCCTTGAGCAAGGATCCACAACAGGTCTGCTCAAGCTGCCTGGGGCTGAAACACGCCCGGCTAGCTACCGACGTCCCCGGCTTGTGTCAAGACTGTGCGGTGTTCACCGTTAAGAGCAGGGGTCCTCAAACTACGGCCCGCGGGCCGGATACGGCCCACCTCCACATTTGACCCGGCCCCCTGAACAGTGCGCAAAAAAAAAAAAAAAAAAAAAAAAAATGCCAGAGTGGTGTAGAAAGAGAGTGGTGACACTAGCGTTGACTCCCATTGTAACGATGGAAATGCGGAAGTGCTCATTCTATCTCAATGGGTAGTTCCACTCATAGGAGCAATGTTTGAAACTGCAGCCCATACTGTAAGATAGGCACGCGCTTTGCGGCGAGATCAAAGCGTGTCGCCACTCTCTTTATACACCACTCTGACTACGACCTCACTTTGTTTGCCGTTTGCCCCAGTATAGAACGTGAACGTGAGCCCCCCAGAACGAATAATGGCAAAAAGGTTGGGTAAGAGAAAAATTGATTCAGAATGCAGGGTATTTAACCCGCAGTGGACACACAATTATTTTTTTGTTCAATGCAAAGAAAAGGCTGTTTGCCTCATCTGTCAAGAGGCGGTGGCGGTATTCAAAGAATACAATCTGCGCCGACATTATGAATCCCGTCACAAAGAAAAGTATGATAGCTTGCAAGGCCAAATGAGAGAAACCAAACTTGCAAAGCTAAAAAGTGGACTGTTAGCTCAGCAGACTACATTTGTACGACAAGTTCAGCAGAACCAAGCGGCAGTTCGGGCCAGTTTCCGTGTTGCTCAGCTGATCGCAAGCGGCGGCAAACCTTTCACTGAGGGGGAGTTTGTCAAGAAGTGTTTGAATGTTGTCGTGGAGGAGATGTGCCCCGAAAAGAAAGATGTGTTTAATGCTGTGAGTCTGTCGGCGTGTACAGTTACCAGACGTGTTGAAGAAATGGGTGATAATGTATATGCCCAGCTGCAGCAAAAGACAAAACAATTTGAGTTTTTTTCTTTAGCACTGGATGAGAGCACGGACGTGCAGGACACCGCGCAGCTTCTTATTTTTATTCGTGGAGTTAACACAAAGTTTCAAATGTGCGAGGAGCTGGCAGCCCTACAGAGTATGAAAGGCACTACGACGGGGAAGGATATTTTTGCCAAAGTGTGTCAAACCATGTAACAGTTGGATCTGGACTGGGCAAAGCTTGCCAGCATCACCACTGACGGGGCCCCAGGTATGGTCGGCGCGACGCAGGGTCTAATAGGGCGAGTGAACCGGGAGATGGAAGAGCGGGGTCTCCCCGCACCGCTACAGGTACACTGCCTAATCCACCAGCAAGCATGTGCTGCAAAGTGCTAAAATGGGATTCCGTAATGAAGATTGTGGTGTCATGCGTAAACGCCATCAGAGGAAATGCACTTAAACACAGGCAGTTCCAACAAATCTTGTCTGAACTGGAGTCTGCGTACGGAGATGTGCTGTACTACACCGAGATCCGATGGCTGAGCCGCGGCAAAGTTCTGAGGCGTTTTTATGAGCTGCTACCCGAAATTAACAATTTTCTTCAATCAAAAGGCAAAACGGTCCCAGAGCTGAGCGACCCAGTGTGGAAATGGCACGTCGCATTCTTAACAGATGTGACAGAAATGCTAAATGGGCTTAACTTGCAGCTACAAGGCCAGGGGAAACTCATTAGCGACATGTATTCCCACATAAAGGCATTTGAGGTGAAACTGGCGCTGGTTTTGGAACAAGTGAAAAAGTGTAACTTCGCCCATCTCCCTGCTACCCAAAGCCTTTCTGCAGAGAAGCCAGCGGTCCCTTTCCCAGCTGCAAAGTGCGTGGAAGCACTGGAAATGGTGACGGCGGAGTTCGGTGTGCGGTTCCGCGAACTACATGTTCATGCCAAAAAAATCTGTCTCTTTGGCTACGTTCACACTGCAGTTCCCAAGTGACCCAAATCTGATTTTTTGCTCATATATGACTCAAATCCGATTTGTTTATGACAGTGTGAACAGCACAAGTCACATGGAATCTGATCTTTTCAAATCAGATTCAGGTCGCTTCCATATGTGGTTCTAAATCGGATACAGGTCTGATGTTTTGCAATGCGACCTCAGTGTGAACAGCCAGGTCGGAATTAATGCGACTTTGACGTCACACGCAGAGCCCCGAGCCGCGGGGGAGACACGGGAGACGGCGGGGGAGAGACACGGGAGACGGCGGGGGTCCCTCCGGGCCACCCCCGCCTCTCCTCCGCCTCTCCTCCGCCTCTCCTCCGCCTCTCCTCCTCCCCTCCCCACCGCTCACCTCTTTATACGACCTCAGATCAGACGAGACAACCCGCTGAATTTAAGCATATTACTAAATAAAGAAGCTGAGGATTCAAATCAGCGAAGCGGTCGTGGTCGCATAACCTGCCCGTTTTACAACGAGCTGGACCGTGTGTTAGGTGATAAACCCAGCTGAACGCCGGAGAGCAGAGCTGACACTCCGGGGAGCGGAGCTAGAGCCCTGCTATAGCGGGACTGTTTTCTTCATCCCGCTCCCGCTGCATTTGCGCCCGCAGTGTTTACATCCACTCCCGCCCGCTCCCGCAAAACTCTGAGAATTCATGCCCGCATAATGATAGAGATGCAAGAGAAACGTCCTTGACAAATCTATCTGATTTAATGTTAACATGATAATTGTGGAGCTTGATGGATAATTGGCAGTTCACAGGCACCTGTTGGATGCAAACCCATCATTGTCATCACCACACGCCTCTGTGCATGCGGGTCAGTTCAGGGCCGCGATGCGTTCACACTCGAGTCGGATATAGGACACATTTTAAAAGATAATGTGAACAGCCACACAAAAAAATCGGATATGGGAAAAAATCGGAATTGAGCATTAAGGACTGCAGTGTGAACGTAGCCTTTCAGAACCCCTTTCTTGCCGTCGTCAATGAAGCCGAGCCTTCTTACCAGTTTGAGCTGGCCGAGCTACAGACCTGTGATGCTGTGAAAGACGAATTCAAGCCTAACGATCTCATTGGATTCTATGCCGCCCTCCCTGACACCTACCCGAACATAAAAAAACAGGCAATGAAGATGTCCACGGTTTTTGGCAGCACGTATATCTGCGAGCAAACCTTTTCACGCATGAAACTCCTGAAATCTCCGACGAGATCAAGATTGACAGATCAACATCTGCATCAGAGTTTGCGACTGGCTGTGACTAGCATGGAACCCGACATCCAACTCCTCACCAGCCAGATGCAAGCACAAAGTTCACACTGATGAACACAGCTACAGTACAGGTAAGCTCACTTTTCTATATCAAATCAAATCAAATCAGATTTATTTATATAGCACATTTCATATGACAAGCATAACCTCAATGTGCTAACACACATAAAAACACATAAAAAGTACAATAAAACACATAAAACACAAAAACATGATAAAAGAGATGATGGAAATTAAAATATATTAAAATTAAAATTATAGTACTGATTCCAACAAACTAGCTAAAAGCTTGTGAAAAAAGATATGTTTTTAATTTACTTTTAAAAGAGGCCAGTGATGAAGCAGAGCGTAGTTCATGTGGTACAGAGTTCCAGAGTGTGGGACCGTAATGACTGAATGAACCATATGCTGATTGAGAATTTATCCTGGGTATGATTAGGAGATCTTTGTTCAGAGATCTAAGGGATCTTTTCGGTACATATAAACTGAGCATGTCAGAGACATAAGAGGGGGCCAGACCATTAAAACATTTATAAACTATAAGAAGAATTTTAAAATCAATTCTTTGTTTTATTGGGAGCCAGTGGAGTTTTGATAAAATAGGAGTGATATGGTCAGATTTCTTGGTTCTGGTCAGTACTCTAGCGGCCGCATATGGTGGCATATGTTGAAATGTATTGTGCTGTGTAGGTGCTGCATTACTTTAGTTTGGTTTCTAAGCCTGCTTACTTTGTGGTTTTCAGAGGGAAGTTGATGAGAGAGAGCCTGCAGTGGTGTCTACTGGGCGAGCCTACAACACTGGATAATAAATTAAAGAACACAATAACTTTGGGAGAGACTGCTCATATGAGTGATTTAATTCTGCTCTTATCAAAAGATTGTGCACGGCACAACAGAAACTTTTTTTCTGTGAACCCAGAGAGGGTTGTTTTGTTTGGTTACTATTGATTCCATAAATAGGCCTACTGTTATATATTTTCTGTGAAAAATATTTCCTTACTTTTTCTGTGAAGAACCTAGAGAGGGTTATTTGATTTTTATTTATTTCATAAATAGTGTTATTATACATTTCCTGACATTTTTTTTTTGTGAAGAACCCAGAGAGGGTCTCAGAAATGGTTATTAATGTGTGGTTTTATTATGGAAACAATAAATGTTTAATGTAGGCACCCCTGCGATCATCACACTTTTCTTGTTACAAGCTGAGCCCGGCCCCCCATCAGAGGTGGGAAAAGTTATGTGGCCCTCACTGGAAAAAGGTTGAGGACCCCTGGTTAAGAGTCTCCACAGACAGCTAGCCCGCCAGGCTAGCCTGTCTGGACATGACCTCTATCTCCCTCCCAGCGTTGCCGCCGTCGAAGATGGAGAAGAGAGGGGGGTCCTTGCGGTGGAGAAACCGGAAGTTAGCGTCTGATGGGGCTCCCAGGTCGACCTAGCTGCGGCTCCCCACAGGAGGAAGACGTCCTGGAACAGGAATATGGGGACGATGAAGAACGCACCTCGGAACTCCTCATATCAGAGGATGAAGACAAGGACGACTTCTTCATTACTCCTGCTCGGGCTGCACAGCCCGCAGCCCGCAGCTCATGGAATGGAGATGTGAGCAGCACACCAGCCTCTCCCCTCCCCAGCTCGAATATGCTCGACATCTGCAAACATGCTGCTGCCCGGCTAGACATCCCCTGGCCTGCTGTCATAGCCGAGACCACAAGATCCCGCTATGAAGGGAATAAATTGCTCTTGGCCATGAGCGCAGCAAAGCCACTACTTCCCGTCTTCCCAGAGCTAGTGGATGAAGTGGCGTGCTCACGGAGAGACCACCCTCTCAGCAGCAGGAGCCTGGTTCACGGGGCCTGGGCCTGGGCCTGCTCCGCATGCCTCCGATGGAGCCACTCGTTGCAGCGCACTTTCAAGGCAGCCGGACACCCAGGTCAGACAACGGACACCCATCCATCCATCCATCCATCCATCCATCCATCCATTTTATATACCCGCCTTATCCTTTGCAGGGTCACTGGGGTCCGCCGGAGCCCGCCCCAGCCAACTACAGCGGGGCACAACCCGGACAGGCCGCCAGTCCCCCGCATGACACACACCCCCACAGACACCAACATACACTCACTAACAAAGACATGGACAGCCCACCAACCCCCCCCCCCAGGCAGCATGGCGAGCCCATACCCGGGTCCGGCCATCAGTCCCTCCCATCGTCCCCCGCCCAAGGCCGAATGCGGGAAACATGTGCGGATGAAGACCTCAATCCCGCCCCTGGTGATGAGTGTTTGTGGGTGTGACTAATGCGGTTAAAACCGGGAGGGAGCGGTCAGGGCACCATGTACTGTCAAATGTGCACCAGGAGTCACATTTGACAGTGCCCCCCCCATCCAAAGACCCTATGTGCAAGTGTCCTTGTTGAGTGTATATCTGTTGAGGGTAGAGATGTCTAAAATGTTATTAAAAACTGAGAAGCAGGCAGTCCCGGGGTATGCCATGCGCCGGACCCCCCAACCCCTCTGACCTAAGTGAATGTGTGCGTCATGTAGGGGAGCAGGAGGAGGAGGAGGAGTTTACTCTGTCTTGCTGTGCTTGGGGCCGAGGACAGCTCCCGGGCCAATAACTGCACCAAGGACTGAGCTGCTACCTCGGCTCAGAGCGACAGACCCTGTAAAACAGTCATTTCATTCACAAGAAATTCAACTTAATGGAAAGATAGTAGCCAGAACCTCTTGGCATGCAGAAGCACTAGCATAGCTTGATATCGTAGCTTGTTATCGTAGCTTACTATCATAGCTTGCTATTGTAGCTCACTCGCTTAGCTGGCTGGCTTGTATTGGTGGTCGCACAATTAAAGCGAATAAGATTAATAACAAAAAACCTTCTCACAAAAAGAGGATAAAGTATCCAAATATGTTAAATTAGATGTTTCACTTACCGGTCTGCTCTGCTTGCTGGAAGCCATGTTGATCTGACTGAAATTTAAGTCAGTGCGGTTTGAATGGCTTAATGTGATTGGCTTATGAGTAAATCGCCCCCCACGTGGGGTGCGTTCTTATGATTGGCTGAAAACAAGGAAGATATCTGATTGGTTGCGGATCATTTCGTGTTTAAAAATTTTTTCATTTTTTTCTTGTCTCATCTTTATTCCCAAGGGGCTTCAAAACCGCAGTCTGAATGCACTAGTGATACGAAGCCTGTAATCAGTCTGAGCCCTGATTTTATGCGTCTATACAATGTTTAAGTGAAGAGCAGACATAAAAAGAAGGGGAAATGAAGTCAGGCAAAATGTAGGTACTTTTCCACATTGCTGAATATTTCTGTCTGTCAAATAATCTTGAGAATTAAAACTTTTTAATACGGCATTGACCTTCTTTGTATCACCAGATATCTCTGAGCGTTTTTCTGGAGATATAGTGGTCTTAGTATAATCTCTGTTGCTATTAATATTAAATGCAGTGCTAATAGAGATAAAAAAAAATAAGCATTTTTAGACTTACACCAGCATATAATACCTTCTTTCAGATAATTTATATCTTTTAGGATCCTTTTGAAGCAATATTTGATCAATCTTGGAATTTGCAGTCCACACAGAGATTTTCTTAAGGATTCATAATCTGCTCCCAAACACAGGTGTAAATCCTGCAGAAAGATGTGTGTTTCTTTTGTGTAAAGAATGTCTCCTTTGTGTTCAGGGGCTCTGCATTGTTGTTTGGATGTTGTTGGTGCACCAAGTAATGACAGTTCTCCACTTTCATGGGTTATCATCTTTTACAGAACAGACACATTTGTTGGTGCGGTTACTGGTCTGATCAGTCAATGCTTCATTCCTCCTGAAAGCTGTCTGCGTATAAGGCAACTACCTCATGTACACTTGCATAACTTACGGTGAAAAAATGGGGTGAAAAAAGCATTTATTGTTGCTTTTGCAATTATGTTTTAAAATACCTCTGACAGATTTGTCGGTGCACATAAAAATTATCACTTATTTTCGCATTAAAAGCACGTTTCAAGTCAGTTGTTTAATCTTTATTTGTAACACAGGTGTTTCAATATTTGTACGTAATATCATTAAGTTGGGAGGGGGCCCGCACTCGGGCCATCTGACCTAATTTACATAACTAGGTCATTTACATAGTTAAATTTGTTAAGTGAGTTACTCATGCAACATATCTTTGAAAAGCTAAGATTATTGTGATTACAGCCATATAAACCATTTCAGGATATAATCAAAGCAGCTGGTACATATCGACACCACAAACAAACAAACAAAGATTTGTGCAAATGATGCAACTCACCTATTCATCTTCATAGAAATCATATGTTGAAAAATATTCCCACAAAAACGGTCTTGTTACATTCAGGAAGGTTCAGTATATCCAATCCAGTAAAGTATTTAGTCCAAAATACATCATTATAACAGTAAATATCCACAAACAGCCGCTGCATCATTAGAAATTAGCCGCTTGATGTGCCACATTTTCAACTTTCATTCATTGTAATTCTGGTCTTTTCAATACAATTCATATTCTCAAAATGGAGTCTGTGTCGTGTCCTATTGATTGACACCTATTTGGACCAATCAGACCATTCCTCTGGCCGTCCACAGCCATCAACAGCCAATGACCGTCTGTGTTGGAAATAGGCTCATGCCCCCCTTTTGTCATGAAAAAAATGAGCCAATTGCAGCCAATCATGCTGATGACAGGCACATTCTATAGCCAATGAGATCCTGAACACAACGAGGTATGACACCACGGGGTCTCGCAAAAAAACCCGCAGCAGGAGCGCTGAGCGTCATCTGAAAACTTTCAGTGAGCAAAACTGAGTGTCTCCAAATGGCCATTTTTGGAAACGCCTAGACATAGTCTGACAAAAACAAGTGTAAAATATCATTTTCTGTGCTATTTTTATCAATTTTGATGTTGCACTAGACAAGGCTTCAGGCTTTGGTCCCATTGTGTTTTCCAGCTAATAGGCCAAGTATTCACTCATCTGCAGACATGTAATTACAAGCAAATTTCAGGCGGAAAGAAAAAACCTTCTATTTCAGTGTGTTCAAAGTTAGATTACTCAATTCTAGTAGCAGTTACAGTGATTCTGACAGTTGGAGAAAAAACTTCAGAGTGTTACCTTTCAAAAGAGACCAGAACCATCCATGTACGTCAAACGGTTCAAGAATAGCTTTCAATTTACTTTGGGTACGCCTCGGATAGGCGTTTTTGTGACACACAAGTGTGGGAAGACCTAGCTGAAGCACCAAGCACAGTCAAAGGAGAGAGTTGTCTGAGGAGTTCAACCCGTGTACCGTGATTAGTTAATATAAATCAGAACAAAAACAAACAGAAACACGCAGCATCTCTTTATATGAAAAAAAAGAACTTTATTCAGAAATGGTACAATATGATACATTACTGTAAACAACATGGGACAAACAACATGCAACATGTAGTGTAGGTACGTGTTGGACCTGTGCAAATAAACAGGGCTGTGGCACATGTATGGATGTGTATACTTGACTTATATCTCAACTAGTCCAGCAATGGATGGTAATTGACTCTGTTTACAGCACCAGCTAAATTAAATATACGTAGGTAAGCCTAGTCCCATTGGAAGCAAACGCATTGCCTAAAATGTTGAACTAAATTGTGAAATCTTCTCTGTTTCAGTCACAAACACATTGGTTTGCATATGGCTATTTGCTATGGTTATTGATTAATGGTTAAATAAAAGTTGTGCTTGTGCAAATACCAGGATTCAGCTTTGTCTTCTCCTTTGTTTTTTCCCAGTTTTGCCTTTCTATCATGCAGTAACAGCTCGAGGAAAAGGGAACGGAGAGCAAAAAGTATGAGGTCCGAGAACCTCTTGTTGCAGGTAGCAGTCTTCATTTTCATCAGCAACCTTTTTTGCCCCTTGAGGACAAATACGGGATATAATTGTACCACTAGACCACATGGCATGGGAGCTATCACTTTATTTTATTAACCCACAGGGACACATTTAATTTTACGATATACAATCACAGATATATTGGCTGAACACATTAGAATCAACGATAATGAATCTGTGGTTTTCCCTGTTTGACCTTGCACTGGAAATAGCTCAAGAGGTGGGTCTTTACACCTGGAGGAAGTTCTGAATTTGATTATGGCCATTTTTGAAACCGCATACTATACAGTTGATTTGTACTGACTTCACCAAAATGTAAAATGCTACAGCTAGTATGTGAACAAATACAGCATGTGAAAAATACCCTGATGGTGTGCGATTTCTGGAAAAAAATCCTTTGTGCAAATGATCACCTGAGCTCACACACTAAAACCTCTGTTTTTTGTTTGTGCCATCAAAGAAACACTTTTATGGTGACATACCGTGTACTTATGATGACCATAAACAGCATGCAGTGTATTCAATATACAGTGGTCTGTGCAGTATGCAGTATGCAGTATGCGGTTTCGAAAAAAGCATGTGACACCTCCATCCACTCCACTTCCTTGGTGAGTGGGGCTTATTTGGCAGTGACAACCACTGGCATGTCAGTAGTGGTGTCAGGTCCTGGAGCGTCCTCATCAGAGTCACCCTCAATGCTGTCACTCTCATCTGAATCGCTGTCAGCAGCTCCAGGCGTGGCTGTAGCTTCCTCACTGCTTTGGCTCTCCTCATCCTCCTCCTCCTTGCTGGCACTGGCACTGGCACTGGCACTGTCACTGGCGCTGCTGGCGCTGTCCTCTTCTTCCTCTTCCTCTGCCTCTGGAGTGCTGCTGCTTCCACTTTCACTGGTGGTGGCATCACTGGCGCTGGCATCACTGGCGCTAGCACTCTGCTCCTCCTCTGGAAGGACGGCCTGGCGGGGGCTCATGTCCTGGTCCTGAGGTGTGCCAAAGGAGAGATCCAGACCTTGGCTCTCCACCTCAGGGGTGCTAGTGTCCTCCTCCAGAAGGTCGGAGTGGATCTGTAAAGCCTTGAGATGGAGACGGGATAATAAGTGCGGGAGTGGGATCATCTTAAACTCAAGAGCTCTTGAAACAGTAAATAAAACAGAAATATTGAAAGAAGTTTAAAACATGTTGAGGTAAAAACATGAGCTGAAATGAAAGAAAAGTCTATAAAGAATTTACTTAAATTACAAATGTAATGATTGTAAGGAGAGAAAAGTAGAAAGAGTTTTGACATGAAGAGTGCTAAAACTGCAGGAGTCAAGGACAAGGCAGCCTTTGTTGTTATTAGATGTTAAAGAGTGTAAACCTTGTTTTGGACCTAAATGATATGAACTGAATGTGATGTGAACAGATCACTATTTTAATCATCTTACAAGACTCAAAATTACAATTCCACTCAAATGATTACGTGGCAAAGGCCCCTACAGAACAAGTGAGGTAATTCTAACTTTGTAGGTGTAGAAAAGTTTAGAAAAATCACTTTTCACAGGCATTGCCATGCCATCACTGCCTTCTAACAAAACAGGCAAGTGTTATGGCCCTTTTGCACTAGTCCTTACTCGGCCCGACTCGGCTCGTCACGCCTCTACCCGCCTCTACCCATTTTGTCCCCGTTTGTTTTTCCACAGCCAGGTGAGAAGTGGGCGGGTTGGGGTGAAGCTGCTGTGACGTACTCGATTGCGCAACCGCTTTGTTCATGTCGGCGCTGATCAGAAATCAGCTGGAGCCGCCGCGAGCGGCTGAGAGTAAAACAGCCCGTCTACATCCCTTTTTTAATTCTCTTGTCAGCCCCCAGGTTTATGAACATCTGCACCTCAGAGTTGGATCACCAAACAGACGTTTTGCGCTTTATAATAAAATCGCTGCGAGCCGCGAGTCGCGCTCACGCTGACTCCCGCTTCCTGATTCAAACGTCTGACGGCCCCGCCCCCCAACCAATCAGTGGCGCGGAGGGTGGTGACGTCAGAAATAGTCCCGGCTCAGCCCGGTTAGAACCTCGCCAGAAGGGTTACAGAAAAAGTATCGGCTTGGAGCGGCTCTACCCGTCTCAGCCCCTAGTGCAAAAGCGCAAGACGGGGCCGTGGCGGGTAGAACCGAGCTGATGCGGTACTAGTGCAAAAGGGCCATTAGAAGTCGCCCCATTCTGGCTAATAGAAGGAATGCAGATTTAGTCCTTAATCATTTTCGATTCTGCAGTCTATGGCCACATTGATAGCAAAAGCATAGTATCGTGACAACCAGAGCAATTATTTGAACATTTAAAGCAGGGGTGTCCAAAGTCGGTCCTCGAGGGCCGCAGTCCTGCATGTTTTAGATGTGTCCCTTTTTTTATCAAACCGTGATACAAGGAGCTTGGTCATCAACAGAACTATCCAGACTTTGATGAGAAGGTGGTGACTACTGTTAATTAGAATCAGGTGTGTTGATGCAGGGAAACAACTAAAACATGCAGGACTGCAGCCCTCGAGGACCGACTTTGGACACCCCTGATTTAAAGGGTATGAATTTCACTGTAGCCTCATGCCAGGTTTGTGTTTATTGGAATCTTAACCTTAAAGCACAACTGAGCTGTACCTTATGCATCTTTGGTGACTTTTCCACCTCGTTGCCGTTAGTCATGTCATAGGCCATCTTCTTTCCAGCTCCCATGAACTCATAGGATTTGTACGGACCGGGAAGCTTGTGGTAGGTTTTCTCTTCCACGTAGATGATGGACTTGTAGTCACTGGGGTAGCCTCCCAAGCTGTCCCCGCGGCCTTGATCAACGTCAGTAACAATGGTAGGCAGGATGGTGTCCACAGTGGTTTCAGCTGTGGGCTCCACTGTCACGACCACGGGGGTGACGGTGGCAGGTGCCGGTGTGGAAGCCTCACCTGACTCTGAGTCAGAGCTGTCAGTGGAGTCCTCTTCTTCCTCTGTTTCCTGTATGACATTAGAGTTACTAGTTACTATTAAATCTGATGAAGGGGGGAGTGCAAAACGGTTGAAATCTTAAAAATGTGAGGTAAATATGAAACTAAAAAGGCAGAATTTAATATTTTAAGAAGCAGTTTGAGCTGAATTGTTTCCAGTTTATTGTACTTACACTCTCCTCTGTTTTATCATCATCGTCATCGTCATCACTGTCTTCACTTTCACTGCTGTCGACTGGGGCATCTGTTGCTGAAACTGCATCTGTGCCATCTGCTTTAACCTCTAACTGAGCTGCTGCTGCATCCTGCATGGACCATAAACATGTAGCGTTAAAATAAAAAGAGATCTTTAGACTACACACACACTGTTTTCACTGCCAATTTGATGCCGCTCACCTCTTCTGAAGTCTCAGTGCTCTCTTCTGACCCAGCTGCAGCTGTTACTACAGCCTTCTGTAAGATCAAACATACAGTAAATTAAGTCTTTTTTTCAACAGTTTTTAACATAGAACATTGTAGTATGAGGATGAGGATGCAGAAAAAAATGATTGAAGAGATTTTCAGCTAAGATTATGCTTTACTGACATAGTATTCTTTAGTGTAAATTTTCATTCATTACACCGCTCAGACTCGATAAGACTAATCTATACATACATGACATCCACATGTAAACCAATGTCATTTCTAAGCATCAGCTGTATCTGATTGTACTAACTTTATTCTTTACTGTTATTAGTTGCAAGAACATTTGCAAATATGTGTTGTTTGTAAATGCACTCAAAAGGTCTGGTGGTCTTCTACGAAACTTTGGTTTAAATCTAGAATAATTTGTACAGCTGAAATTGTTCATGTTTTAGTATACTAAGATTGCAAATATACGATTATGATGATAATGTTCATGCTTCGAGTCTTAATTGATAAAAAACGTGCTGTGTGAAGGTACCAGGTCAGCAGACTAATCTATTACAAACAGAAAGTCATTATCTGCAGCTTTTATAGAACATTTAAAAACAAGATAAGTAAGGTAAAACTTTGAGCACAATATCGAAAAAACAAGGTCAGGAAATAGTTTTTATAGGCTTCACTTCAGAAGAATTTTAATTTGACCTGTCAGCACAATTATATATATATATATATATATATATATATATATATATATATATATATATATATATATATATATATATATATATATATATATATATATATATATATATATATATATATATATTCTTTTTTTTTTAAATATATATATATATATATATATATATATATATATATATATATATTTTTATTTTTTATTTTTTGTTTTTATATGTATATATGTGTGTATATATATATATATATATATATATATATATATATATATATATATATATATATATATATATATATATATATATATATATATATATGTATATGTATATATATATATATTTTGTTTTTGTTTTTGTTTTAATAATTAAATATGTATTGATTGTGCAACCAGTAACTCATTTGATAAAGGAACCTGTGGCTTTTAGGGGAGAGAGAAGGCTGAATATAACATGGCTGTGTACAAACATATAAATAAACAAAATATAAGTGGAAAATATTACCTGAACTAATGCCTGTTTTGTGATGGCTGGAGCTGCTGGACTCTTCACCTGTGAACAAGACAAACATCACTCAGGTCTCCCCACCAGTGTTTTTGTCACCTCCTCTCCACGCCCACGGCTGTCTTCATATACTTACCACTTCTTCAGAGCTGTCTGAACCCACGTCCACGACTTTTCTCGCCTAAAAGCAAGTACATGCATCAAATCTAACTGAAAGTAATGGCATAAGTACCACATGAATTAACGTGATGTGATGTCTTGTCTTGTCAGACTCACCGGCCGGCAGAGAACTGTGGTGAAGAGCAAAACGAAAACAAGAGCCACTTTCATTGTTTTACAGTTTGGTGCCCAGACTGCAGAGAAACCCAAAAAAGAACACAGGTTGAAGTCACACAATAAAACATCACTATAAAAAAATAAAACAATAAAACATAATCACGATGGACAGACATCCACAGGCACTAAAATACTTAAAATGCTGTCGGAATGCTATAACTTCAGAGGAAACACAATGAAATGTCACGCTCAGTCACGTTCTTAACCAGAATACTGCCTAAAAATGGAGGCTGCATGGTCACATGACCGTTCACTAGCCGTGGTAAGTCACAGGAAGCAATTAAAGCCTCAGTTAGAGACCTTAATGAGCAGTTATATGTGTCTGATTGAATTTAGCTGAACTCTTTCTCTGTCATCATGTTGAAAATCACCTCATTCTGTAGTGTGGTTTGTACAACTGTGACACAGAAGGTTTCTGGCTGGTTCTGTTCCAAAGCACGTACGATATAATAGGTATGGCAAAAATAAGATGAAATTAGTTTGTGGGCGTTTGTTAGGAAAGATTAAAGGGGAAAAGAAAAACAACATCTTTTGGAGCTACTGGAGCCTTGGCCTTCGCAATCAGTCAGCGTCCCACCTTTGACAGAGGTTGGATCAGTCCAAAAACTTTAGATTTTTTTTATTGCAAACACGCATCAAAGCACTGTGCAATAAATTAACAAATAATAAAATTAATAGCCCACCTCTTTCATGCCTTAAATTATATTTTTATGACAGAAATCATCCCATATCCTATGCCTTTGCCTGTAGGTGTGAGTGTGAGTGTGTCTGGCTGTTTGTGGGGACTGCGGGTGGAAACTAGCATTTCTGCTAAACCCGGTGTATTTACACTGCTTAATGTAGTGTACATTAATATGCATTGTCCCGTCTAAATAAACTTTGAAACTTTTCATTTAAACGGGATCATATACTTCATTATTTGGAGGTACTTTCAGTCAGATTTAAATGCATGTAATGTTGCTTTAAAGACTTTCACCAGCAATATTGTGGATTACCATGCTAGTATTATCTAGTCACTGTAGATTTTGGTCACAAGAGGGATTTGTTGACATTAACAGAAGTGGATTATCTTTGCATGTTCGGAACAGAACCCGTGTGGAGATAGATGACCTTTCTCTCTCTTCCCTTTTCTCTTGGCTGTGGGAGGAACGCCTGCTTCTGTCTTTAATGATGGACTCTTCATATAGTGTGTAATTCGCATGGGCTATAACTGGAAAGCCACAGCACAGCCAAAACATGAGTGACGCCCATACGGCTCCACGGGGAAGTATTTTGGGATGTCTTTCCTTTTGATGACCCGTTTGAGTGATTGACCGGCAGACTGAACACATTTTTGAGAAACAACTTCCGGTTTTAGAATTAAAACATCCTTACAAGTTTGTTTGCAGGAATCTTCCTAGTTTACATGAGTGTTCTTGTACAAGTCTTTCTGAGTATCAGGTCTTAGACTTTTAAGGCAGCAATCATTTTACTTTATTTTACATTTCCATATAGACTGTTTAAGTGTTAAATGCACATTTTATGCTTCATGTTGAATATATGAATATATGGTTAATTGTGATGGTTAAATGGAAATATGTATATACAGTATATATATGAATATAAATAAATAAGAAGCTAGAAGCACAGCAAAACAACAACTCCAAACGTTGCCTCTTTAAAATTCTATACTGGTTTCTCCTTGTATGACTCCAAAAGCAAATTAGAGAGTTAGTTCACGCGGGCATTCACTCACATGAAGCCAACATTTGGGTTCATCACCAAGTCTTCGCACTCTTCCACATTCCTTCTGCAGTATTTAAAAAACTCTTTCCCTGTGTGCATTGTCTGCCTTCTCAAGATGCTGCGTGCTTACATTTACAACAGTTTGCGACTCCACAGGGGGCTTCTTTACAGTTTGCCACTATCACAATGCCACCTTATCAAATGATGCTTGCCTTAAATATTATTTAAAATTGATGCTGTCGTCTTCATTAATCTGTGAAGGTGTTATGGCTGCTCTCCCTGCTTCAGGCACTCTTTGTTAGCACTTCCGAAGGTCAGGGAGGTCCGAGAATGGAGGCACCGTGCCAGACGATAAATGACCACGATAACTGAACAGGGATATAATCATGGTTTTGACAAAAGTGGTCCTTACTGAGCTAATGATAAATGAACCAATACAACCTGCCTGAGAACATTCCTCCGCTTTAAGATGTTAGCAAACTGTTACAATGACAAACATAGCTTTAAAATTAAAAAAATTAGAAATCCTGTACATGAGATCACCATAGTCACTAAGACAGCAAAAACTACGAAGAACAGGCACCTTTGTGCAAGTTCAGCCCCTGTAGGAGGACGATTGCTTTTAAAGAAGCAAACTTTGTCAAAGGTTCCTGTAGTGGGTATTTTCAAAGTAGCTAGTTAGTGCTGGTTCTGGTAAAATTAAGCATTAGGCCGTTTAATATCTTGCCCTCCACAGTTGCCTGTCTCTGTTCTGGCTTCAGCTCTGACCAACTATTAATGACAGCAAAAAATGAATAATTAGCTGCTGTTTCCTCAGGATTGAGAGAGAAAGACATGAAAGATAAAACAAAAACAAGAATGAGGTGATTCACAGATTTTACGTTCTGAGGTCTTGTGCACATCTGATGCTCCAGTTTAGTAAGTTATGGTGAGCTTGACAGGTCAGGGCAGACCAGTCCAGCTCTTCAACATACAGTTGCATAAGTTTGTTCTTTAAGGAAAAACACTTTCCACATCGTTGGGAGAACAGCGTGAATAAAATATTATTGTATGCTTTTTCATTGAGATAACTAAAGGACAAAGCCCAAAACAGTTAAAACAATGTTTTTATTTTTCAACTTTTCATGCAGCGTGTAAGTAGTAGTCTGTCAGAATTAGTTCAGTCTGTAATGGATTCATCCTTACCTTGTTTGTAGTTGAAGAATGCTTCGAGAGTTCAGCTACTGCAGCAGAATCACAGACGTGGTTTGTCTTAAGTTTACCTCCTGGGTTTCCCTGAATTGTTAACTGCCCAGTGATGCTGCCGATGAAAACGAGTCTCCCTGTGGGCTTATAAATCCTCCAGCCTCCAGCAGCAGCCAATCATACCAGAGCTTGTGAAGTCATGAGGTTAACCGCTCCATGGTCCACCTCTCCTCTACTTCTCCCACTCTTCCTGTGGTTGTGCTGTGTTGGTGTGGTGCCACACACACACACACACACACACACACACACACACACACACACACACGCACACACACACACACGCACACGCACACGCATGCACACACAGACACACGATGCAAAGATAAACACTGACATGCAGACACTTACAGTTCAGACAGAAGCATGTGAGTTCACTTCTTTTTTTTTCTTTTGCTTCTTTCTTTGACGCACTCAGACACAATCATACTGAAGTTAATTTAAGGACAAGTAGTGACAAGTTCAGGGGAAAAACAGCCGCATATAGTGGTAGGTGGTATGACGGTGATTCAGCTTCCCCTCAGACAGAAGAATATCATCTCACTGAGGTCTCTGGGTAATTGAGAAATTGTCTGCAACATCAGACAAATTTGTCTAAACTGTCAAACAAAAAGCGTTTTTATTTTAATTCTGTGTGCATCTGCTGAGCACATACACAGGTTTAATAACTGATAACAATATAAAACAAATTTACTATATATCTATATAATAATATATTTTTTTTTTCCTTTTTTATTGAAATTGTTTCATTGATGTAATGACACAATCTATGAAAAAACTATGTGTAGTGACAATAGGTGACAAAGTTCACGATTATAAATGATCATACAATAGGTGGCACTATGCAGCATCAATATTACATCCTACTTCAACAACACCAAAGAAGTGGTGGTGTAACCTGACAATAGCTGGTATCAAACATTATTTTTTTATTTCACCATGTGGTTCAGAGACAAAACCAATGTGTAAAATGATACTTCTATATATAGAACACTTTCTTACTTACTTAGAATATTTGAAGTGTAAATTCATTACCAACAACAACGTATATTAACAGACCACATAACATATCAGGTCTATCACCATGGCAACTGAAAAAGCGTCTGTTTCCTCAGTTTATAAGCTGCTGAAGGAGAATCAGTTAAAGAGATGATGATTACTTTTCCAAGGACTTAAGAAATGCATTTTTTTTTATTGCAAGCTTTTTTGTTGTCGGTATAATCTATTACGTTAAGGACCTTACAATTTTTTTCCCAAATATGTTCTGTTTGTCATAACCAAATATTGAAAATATTCAACCTGGTCTTATTCTTATTCAGAGGATAAAGAATGAGAGTGTAAAAAAAGCAAGATTATTCTAACATAAGCTTATTCCATCTCATGCATAATACAACTATGATACAATCTAATTCTTTTAGTTTGTTTTTCTCTTCAGGTAAGTAGGTAGTTGCTGACCAGATGATTTCATTAATTGCGCTTAACTGTTTACAATTTGATTGGCACCCTTACATTTTTTTTTAATAATGATGTTTAACTTGTTAAAAAAAAGAACATAGGTGGATGAATTGAATGTAAAGGTTTTGTCTGCAGGGAGATTGCACCCAGACATGCAAACATTCTTTGAGTACTCCTATAATGTGTACCTATGAGGCAACAGACACATTGTTAAATATGATTGGTTTATATATCTTCCAGATTTAGCCTGAAGTTACCATAAAATGTCTGAGTTTGTGTGTTGTAGTCTGGCACTCTTACATAACCAGGAATAGCAGGTGCATATATAACTGTATGTATGTGCTAAAAGAAGAGGAACAGTTTCGATTTCTACGTTTTAAGGTTTTACCTATAACACCCTCAGATGAAAACCAATACAACATTCTACAGTTTCGTTCTTTATTTAAGTTTTAAGAAAGAGGAAATGTAGAAGACGTTTGTTAAAAACTAAACACTGTGTGTGTGTGTGTGTGTGTGTGTGTGTGTGTGTGTGTGTGTGTGTGTGTGTGTGTGTGTGTGTGTGTGTGTGTGTGTGTGTGTGTGTGTGTAGATTGGTGGACGAATGGTCACGCTTTTAGACTTCAGTTTTTTGAACATTAATTTATGCATCTCTCTCTTTTTGTCCCGCTAATATATTTCAGTCAATGTCATTGGAATTTATTGACTTATTTTTGTTTGTTTTTTAACAATATTTCAGCAAGCTCCTGTTTCAGAATAATCCAGAGCAATTCATCTTCAGCTCAGTGACTACGACATGCCGAAATGTTAGCCATACATCGATAGTGATGTGATGAGCATTCGATACGCTTATTACTGTGCACACAAAGAAAAACTAAGTTCATCTGTCAACACAGTGAGTGCGGGAGGTAACTTGTACCAACATATTCAGACTGACAGTGTAATTACAGTGAAGTGTGTCATCCCACTCATCGTACAGACATGTTGCACTCTGACAGGCTGAGGTAGACTCACCAGCTTACAATCAGACAACAGCTCCAATCAATGCCTTTATTTCACATGCTGCCACAGGACTGTGGTTGTTTGTGAGCTAAGTGTTAAAAAAAAAAAGTAACTTTCAAGTTCAAGTTCATAACCTTTGAACGGGTTGTGATAAATACATGTGGGTGGTGTCATCGGACTCGGTTTTGAGTACTTGACCTTCATTGGCATCAATTAGCCCCGCCCCTTCTTCTGATTGGTCGATATGTGATTTTTTTCTATTTTCTGCCATAACTTTTGAATGGTTTGACATAACGAGTCGTGGGTGGTGTCATCTGACTCGGTTTTGAGTCCTTGAACATAATTGGTGCAAATTAGCCCCGCCCCTTATTCTGCTTGGTCAATATTTGATAGTCCCTATTTTCTGGCATAACTTTTGAATGGTTTGACATAGAGAGTCGTGGGTGGTGTCATCTGACTCAGTTTTGAGTACTTGACCTTCATTGGCATGAATTAGCCCCACCCCTTCTTCTGATTGGTCGATATTTGATAGATCTTATTTTCTGCCATAACTTTTAAATGGTATGACATACAGAGTCGTGGGTGGTGTCATCTGACTCGGTTTTGACTCCTTCACCTCAATTGGTGCAAATTAGCCTGGCCCCTTCTTCTGATTGGTCGATATGTGATAGTTCCGATTTTCTGCAATAACTTTTGAATGGTTTGACATAAAGACTCATGGGTGGTGTCATCCGGACTCGGTTTTGAGTCCTTGAACATAATTGCTGCAAATTACCCCCGCCCCTTGATCTGATTGGTCGATATCTGATAGTTCCTACTTTCTGCCATGACTTTTGAATGGTTTGATTTAGAGAGTCGTGGGTGGTGTCATCCGCTAAATGTCCAGGCCTGAAGAATCTACATGCAAGTCATACAAGCTTCCACTGCAGCCTGAACGTGCACAAGGGTGCGAGGGCCCGTTCATCACTGCTTGCAGCTTTAATTTATATTGTATTGCATCAGGCTGACTGACTGTCCTCTTACTTCTTTTAGGTCTGTTTAAAATATTTTCTTAGACTTTGCTTCCCATGGATATTAATACAGTATAATACAAGATGTAATAAAATACAAATTATTTATATAACTTGCCACGGCCAAATCATAAGAATTGTAATGATGTGGAAAACGGGGAAATAAAAATACAAAAACAGTGTTTCTTACTTTTACTGTATTGTCATACCCTGCTGATAGACCGAATCCATGCTTTTTCTCTCTTTCTCCTTGTTTTTTTATTTTCTTTATTTATTTTATTCATTTATTTTTAAATAAAAAAACTAAATAAAATCAAAAACAAGAGCTCAAACTTGACAAAAAACAGAACTAACCATGACAAGAACATTACAGAGAAAACAGTCAGGCAAAAACAGTACGGACCAGAAGGGAAAGACAAGACAAGATATACACATAGGACTTGACAAGACACAGGTGCAGACAATCACAGCAGATGGGAACAAGGGAAGTCAAGAAAGAACTAAAACACAAGGACGCAGGTTTTTTTAACAAAACCGGAACATAAACCCACAAACCATGACAATGAGTGTTCTTTACAAAAGTCCTTTTTACTTCTGTGATTCCCATATCTATGCACAGAAGCATAGGTAGACTTTACAGCAGAATACTGTTTGTTGCTTTCAAGATGGCATATTTTCCAGGAAATTTGAATTATTTTAAACAAAATGCCATTCAAAAGCACTTTCTGGCTGATGAAGAGGAGTGTACAATGACTGGACTGGCCTGCTTCAGTCTTGACCTGCCCCGAACACAGATTGTGTTAAGAATTTTCAAAATGAAAAATAGGACATGTTCTTTTTAGAGAGACAAGCCTGGCAACCTTTCCAATTAAGTCATACTTTACCCTATTCTAAAATTGGTGTCATCAACGTTAACATTTAAGATGCTTATGGAGCCCTGTGGAGTCTGAGATTAAGCTTTTGAGCTGTTCCTGTTCGAGGCCGGTTCTAGGGGGGGGCAGGGGTGGGCTGTGCCCACCCAAACGTGCGTCCTGCCCACCCAATCAAAGTTATGGGGATCCTTTATTTTTTTATAATTTGATTTTTTATAAATACAAAAACATATCACAGAATATCTGTACCGTTTCTGATTGGGCACTGAGCATCATTTTTAGACACAACAATGAACGCATACCGCAAAAGTTGTGTCTCGGCGGAGGGACCCGCGGTGTTCAGAACAGCACATACTGAAAGCTGATTTATGGTTCCGCGTTACACCAACGCAGAATGGTGCGCGTCGCCGCATACCCTACGCCGTAGGCAACGCCGCACCCTACGGCGTAGCCGTGGCTCCAGAGCCTGCACGGCACCGCAGCGCACCGCCACCCGCACCGGTGCTCTCCGCCCTCGCCGGGATGGAGACGCCTCTCTCTATCCCGGTCCATGCCGTGCAGGCTCTGGAGCTACCAGCCTGCCGCGGGACCTTTTAAATCAACGCAGAGCCTACGCCGTAGGCTACGATTGATTGATAAAAAAAAAAGCAAACAAAAAAAAGCAGCAAAAAACATAAAATAAATGCAGCCTCAACAGGGCACAAGGCAGTGTCCTATTTGTGCCGGTGTTCTGCCATTTTTTGCTGCTTTGCCAAAAATGCTACCTAATGGTTTTCTACCTTTGCAGAGCTACAATTTTTGTGTTTTATTTTTTTCTGTATTTTACTCCCTAGCCCACTTCCTTGTCTCTTCCCAGGCCGTTATTGTAAATAAGAATGTGTTCTTAATGACCTGCCTGGTTAAATAAAGGCCAATGACTGAATTAATATCAAATAGAGCGATAGAATTGGTTTTTTTTCTCTTTATCGTATAATGTTCACAATGTGTAATGCAATTCATGTCATGGGTAATGTATTTTGATGGATCAAATACTCAACATCCCATATTATTCATTTTACATCGTGCAAGAAATGATTGGCGGGGCAATTAAACTTTGAAAATCGACTGTGTGCGTGCGCAGAACCACAAGGATTGGCAGAACACCGGTCCCAAGCCCGGGTAAATGCAGAAGGAAGTGTCAGGAAGGGCAATTGGGTTAGCATACTGTGGAGAAGATAGATGAACTGATATGATGATAGCATAGTTTTCTATGCATTTCGGGGGTTTGACCCCCCCAAATTTTTTTGCATTGCATTGCGGCACAGGCAGCATTGCCCACCCTACATTTCAGTCTGCCCACCTTAGTGGGCTTCGCTAAGTCCGGCCCTGTTCCTATTTCTCTGACCACTAACGTAAAGTTCTTACCTGCATTTGAATAAAGTCTAAATCATTTTGTGCAATTGTGCTATACAAATAAACTTGCCTTGCCTAAACAGTGAATAATTTGCTGGGACACCTTGGATAATTTCCTCTTGTCTGTAATCTGTCTCACTGTAAAATAATTGACATATAGCCTCTGGAAGTGGTGTTTCCAAATTGATGGGCCATATCAAATGTATCGCTGATGCTTGTCCTTCTTTGCATTGTGTTAACACACACCAGAAAGCTCAAGATTATTAAATTGCGAGAACATCTACTGTCACAGAGGTCCTTACGTTTGCTAATGGTCAGCTAATCAAGAGTGTTTGATTTAGTAGGATTGGCTCCCAGTGACTTTATTAATGCCTGCGGAAGCAGTCAGCATGCAATTAAGCCTTCACACTACTGCATTGTAGCTTAGTTTTTGTTCAAATACAGCAATATAATTTTTCTTAACTAAAACATTTGAACTGAAATAAGGTATACCTTCAGTCACAGATTGAAACACAGCCCATTTTGTGACGGCAACGTGATCAGAGGATGAAGTGGTTTCACACATGGAGTCTCTTAAAGACCTCCTACAGTTTTCAACAAGGAGAACAAAAGCAAATCTTAGCGTTGTGAACTGGTGTTGTGAAATGTTTATTTGGAAAAATCACAACATTTTTTTTCATAGTTCAATAAAACAAAAAAAAAACAAAAAAAATGTCTTTGTTTTTGTATATATAACCCCTTGGTATGGGTTTGTAGTATTTTTTTTTTTTTTATCACAGATTCTTTTCTTTCTTATTTTGTGTTTGTGTCATTTTATCTATTGGAGTTTGCTTTACGCTAGTCCTCTCCGTGTGTGTATACTTAAGGAAATTATTTGCACTGACAGTCTGCCACAGTACTCCAATAAAATATAATTAAACCTCTGGCCCACAACACAACCACGAAATAATAAACTAACCTCAGTCTGCTCATTGTTACATTTATTGTCTTCCATTCTTAGAAATTATAAAATACAAGGACACATAAGAAAAGGAAATAAGATAAGGAAGTGTGAGAAACAAATTACAATAAAAATCTATGTGCATAAATAAAATACAGTTAGAGAAATAACACCTACTTTTTTCTACAGTTGGCCAACAGTGTTAGGATCAATGTTAATATTGTATGACATTTATGAAATCATTCTCATAATTTTCAAAAACAGACTTGTCTGGTTGTCAGATGGTCTTGCTCCTAATTGTGAAAAGACGATAGCAAATCCGAAACAACAACTTAAAGGGGACCTATTACGGCATCTAATACCTATTTCAAACAGGCCTTGCATGTCTTAAAAACAAGCTTTTGATTGTTTTTGCTAAATAAATTAGAAATTCAGCCTCTGAGCCATGTCTTTATCATCCCATTCTCTAACCTCATTATCTATATGGGATTCTCAGTGGACGGGGCTATGATAATGAGGCTCTGTGCTGATTGGCTGCCTGAATGACGTGATACACCGCTACGAAAAAATGGTGGAGCTCCGAGTTAGTTGTGGACGTGGTTTCACGCATCAGAGACCAACCTATGTAAATCACATTTTCGTTTCGTAACGAAAGGGAGCAGAATCACATGACACTGGACGGCTCATCCGGGCAGCTGTACAGACACTGCAGAATTTAGTTGCTTTCCTCCTTCTCTGAGTTGTCAGGCTGAGGGGAGACCACTTTATATATGTTAAAGCAAGAGAAAACCTGTTTTACATAATAGGTCCCCTTTAAAGCAAAGTAGATACCTGCAATATCTGTCTGTATTGGGTCGGTACAGATACGGTGGTGAGTAAACAGGGTTACTGCAACCACTTCTGGTACTTCCTTTTGTGTCCTTTCTTACGGTTTCTGCGCACTGCACGATTTATACAACTTGGATGTGCTTAATGTTGGGTAAAGGCTGAATTATGGTTCTGCGTTAAATCAACGAAGAGTGCACTGCCTGACGTGCACCTCCCAAGAAATGTAACTACGCGTCGAGGCGACGCAGACCCAACGCAGACCGAGAGGGCCGTGATTGGTTTGCTTGGTAGCAACGCATTTCCGGTTCCGGTTCTCTCTCGGTCGCTATGGTTCACTGTGACCGGAAAAGCCAGGAAGCTAAACAAAGAATCAACTAGAGACGACAATAACAATACAATTGTTGGAATTCAGCCACATTGGAGGGTTTTCGACCATAAATAAGAACACAACCCCCTAGAGCTCTGGGGGGGTATTGCACCGCGGCAAAATGGAGTGACGGAGAAGTCAGAGTTCACGGCGACGTCACGGCAACGGCGTAGGCTCTGCGTTGATTTAACGCAGAACCATAAATCAGGGTTAAGACATCAAGAACAGAGTGCAATGATCACTTCTTATGTTGTGACTCAGCATATGGAGCGGTAAATTAATAGAAAATCTGCCGGAAATGCTTTAAAGAAAAAGTGTTAAAAAAGATTATGTGTCTGGTCATCGCGCAATACACAGTGATGTAAACCAAGCTACAGATGCAAACATGTGCAACAACTTGCAATGTCTTCAGTGTTGACTTCTGTCACCACAACTGGACCAATTCTCTCTAAGAGATGGCCAAAGATGGTGCAGTCTTTATCCTGTGGGAGTTGCCATTTATTATTTACATGTTCTGTGGAATTTTATTTTAAGTTTTGCTTTCATTATATTTATTTTTTTTAAGGAATAGTACTGGGTGACATGAATATGTCATTTCAAGTTCCGTTTTAATTGGCTAATCAATAAATGGAGTCGCAGCATTTCAGGCACAGTCAGAAGATTGACACCTTGGCAAATATATATATATATAAACATATGTTTATATACTTAGCAAAACTAAAACAAACACACAGTAACATTGTAAACTGATGGCATCTGTCATTTTCCTCTTGAGGCATCTTGTAAAATCCTTGTGAGGGTTCTTCGTCACCGTGACTGCTTCAGTGTGGAAACATTCCTTTAAATAGCAAACTCAGGATATTTGTGTGTTCATAAAAAAAATGCAGCAACATTTTTAATAGAAAATCAATCCATCACGTTTTATAACATAAAATTTAAATATGCACTTGCGTATTTTTGCTCCAGATGTGGTCGTGATGCTGATGGAGAAGCAATCACTTGCTGTTGGGCTTCAGTGTTTTACGACCGCTCAAAGTGGTCACGTTCCAGTCAGTAGATTCAGTCCCCAGCCACCACTACGTCTCATAGTGTGGAGCACAGGCACTGAATAGCATTTATGTATGTATGTATAAGAAGCATGATTAGTGTCTATTAGAATAAGTAACCGAGAAATATACTCTAAAGTGCTTTTTAATACCCTAATACCTTAAGATAACCTTAAAAATATCTACAGAAATATGGAGAATTAACCATTTACAAAGAAAAACAAAAAGCTCTCACATTTTCCAGACTATAAATCTGCTGGAAGACTGGTGGGCAGACAGTGGAACATAAATAACAAGAGGGAGAAACCCACTGTCATAAGGACATTCCCAGACTCTGTGTGTGTTTCCCTGAAATGTACATTTGTATATTTATTAATTTCCACAAGGAAAAAGTATTCACACAAAAAGCCAGAAGAAGAAAGTCCTTCAGACTCACATATTTTAGCTGCCACCACGACATGGCATCTATGCCTTTAGACACTGGGTGAAGACTTTTCTTGAGTATACAGTCATCAGATTTGCAGAATCTAACAACCTCCCCATGACTGTAAATTTTCACTGTGAAATCAAACAAAGTAATAAATGTGAAACATTTCATAGTTATGGTGTGAAGGTGAGAACATCCAGAGCATGTAGATGTGTTGGCTCTGACATAAGACAATCTATAAGGATAAGGATAAGGATAAGGATAATCTTCGTCTCCCTTGAGAGAAATTTGTCTTGGACAAAACTAGAGACTCCAGGCACCACATATATAACAAAACATATAAAATCACAATAAACAAAACACATCGTCATATCCCCCCGCTCTTTGCATGCCCCCTCGCAATGTCCTGAAAAACACCTTGTGGCAGAGTGGAGGAGCTGCAGCCACTCAGGCTGACGGGACACAGGTGTGGCCCGTCAACCTCTCCACCCTGGCAGCCTTATAAGAGGAGAAGCTGCTGCTGAGACTGGTGGTCAGACTGAAGCGGTGAAGCTGTTGGAGAGGCTGCTGAAGCACGTGTGACCTGGGTGTGGTAAATAAAAGGGTTCTGCACTAAACTCCGTGTCCTCTCCATCCTCTCCGTCGGTCGGGCCCCGTGGCACACGCCGTGCTACACTGGCGCCCAACGTGGGGCCCGACGGGATGGAGAAGGGAGGCACGGAGCGGGCCCTGGACGCACTCGCCCATGCCATGGCGGACCTGGCAGCCGTGCTTCAGGGCCAGGGAGAGCAGCTCGCGATGCTGGAAGAGCTTGTGGCCGCGGAGCGACCGACACCTGCGCCACGCTTGAGGTTCGCCGCAGCAGCGTGGGAGGGGCTGGCGGCGCCGGAGCTGAGAGGCCGGGAGGCAGAAGCTGCGGGCCCCCAGCGACGGCTCCCGAGACGGTGGGACCCCCGGAGCGGCCCACCCCGGCACCACGCCTGAGGTTCGCCGCGGCAGCGCTGGCGGGGCTGCAGCCGACCGGCCGGGAGGCAGTGGCTGCAGGTCGCCAGGCGGAGTCGGAGGTGGAGTCGGAGGTGGAGTCGGCTGCAGAGGTGGAGGCGGACCAGCAGGGCGCCGTGACGGAGGAGGCGGTCCTGGACACACCAGCTCCAGAGAAGGGCTGCGCCATTGAGGAGGTGGTCCTGGAGGCGGACCAGCGGCCGGCGCGGGTCCGCGTCACGGAGGAGGGGGTGGTCCTGGACGCACCGTCTGACCCGAGGCCACCATGGGCCCGGTACCGAGAGCGGCGTTCTCGGTGGTCGGCCCGTCGCCGAGGACGGCCGCCCGACCGTTCCCGCTGGTCGGCCCGACGCCTCCCGACGGGGCTCGGCGGCCGTCTGAACCAGGAAGCCCCGGGGGCGCAGACGGCGGTTCCGGGCTTCCTCTCCCGGTCCGAGGGGGGCGGGGGGGGGGAGTAGGCTCGGCCGGACGGACCCCGGTGCGTGTTTGGCGTTGGGGGTGTGTGGCAGAGTGGAGGAGCTGCAGCCACTCAGGCTGACGGGACACAGGTGTGGCCCGTCAACCTCTCCACCCTGCCAGCCTTATAAGAGGAGAAGCTGCTGCTGAGACTGGTGGTCAGACTGAAGCTGGAGCTGTGTGAAGGTGCTTGTGCACGTGTGTCCTGGGTGTTTGGCAATAAAGGGTTCTGCACAAAACGCCGTGTCCTCTCCATCCTGTCGGTCGGGCCCCGTGGCACTCGCCGTGCTACACACCTCTACACAAAAAAATACCTTGCTACAGCAACATTATTGCACTTCCCTCTACACATACAGCAGCACACGTTATTGCACATTCCGCCCTTCCCACACACACACACACACACACACACACACACACACACACACACACACACACACACACACACACCTCATTTCCTGTTATTGAGTAACTTAATTGATAATGGAATAAAAGAGAATTTATATCTATTGAGTTTACAGCTTGGCAACCTATACCTTCTGCCTGAAGGCATCAACTCATATTCCCTGTGCAGGATGTGATTTGGGTCTGAGATTATTTTTTGACCTTCCTTCATAAGGGTTTGTTCAAATATCTCTTGCAGGGATGATGGAGGCAGCATACCAATTATTTTCCCTGCCCTTTTGATCAGATTTTGGAGTTGTACTTTATATTTAATGGTCAGGTTGCCAAACCAAGTTGTAATGCCATAGCGGATGATGGTTTCTACGGCTGCTCTGTAGAACAACAACATAACATCTTTAACATCTTTAACATCTAGATTCTCATATTTTGTTGATACATCACAGAGGCCATTTGTTCCTACAGTATAATCCATGAATGTGCATATAATAGGTCGCTATGTCCTTAATTAAATTACATTCTAGAAATGATAATTTACACTAAGATTAATCAACACTTCTCTTCCATCAAAATTCTGGTGATTTACTGTTGATTAAAATGACTAAAAAGAGAAGCCTGACAACATAAGTATTGCACTGTCTGCCACCACAATCAGAACTGCCTTGATTTTTCACGGCATAAATTCAGCAAGGTCCTGGAAACATTCCTTTGAGATCTTGGTCCAGATTGACATGGTAGGTCTGACGATAGTTCACACAGTTGCTGCAGATTTGTCAGCGGGACATCAAACTCCCATTCATCCACATTCTACCACACCCCAAAAGTGCATTTATGGATACAGATCTGGTGCCATTTAAGTACAGTGAACTCATTTTCATCTTCAAGAAATCAGATTGAGATTGTTTATGTTTTGTCACTCGTTGCACTCACTGTCCTGGTGGACGTAATCATCAGAGTGAAGAATGCTTGCATGATATTTATGTGAAATTTGTATTGATATGTATATATAAATATACAGGACAGACCAAAAGTTTCGACACACTTCTCCATTTGTTTGAATGAGAAGGTGTCCAAACTTTTGGTCTGCACTGTATATATATATATATATATATATATATATATATATATATATATATATATATATATATATATATATATACACAGTATATATATACTGTAAGGGAACTAAAGTCCGTGATCACACCCATTATTCACACTTAACCACTGTATTCCTCTTTTCATCGTTCATAACTTTTCCATTTCATCAAAAGGGAATCATTTCTTTAGTCACAGCACCATCATCACCAGAATCGTCCTCATCTGCTTCAAGCTAAAACAATACGCTCCAAACTACCCCTTGCATCCTTACTGACCCAAAATGTTCAAAAGTCAGATTTCATGTTTTTAATATTAAAGTAATGCTTCACTTTTGGATCATATCTATCTTATAGCCGTATGCAAAAATTCACCTAGTGTTCTGTGGACTTTCAGTTAAATTAATGTATCTTTATGTTACTATTTCTTTTTTTTTTTTTCTTGTCTGCACACATAGTAATGGTTACTACCATGCTGGTAAGAACCTAAGGCATATATATGTGCATTGTTAATATATTTATCTCATTAATATATATATATATATATATATATATATATATATATATATATATATATATATATATATATATATATATATATATATATCTTTATGTTACTATTAAAAGGAGAACGAGAAAGTGACAATAATGTCAAACTGTCTAAGCTCTTACATTTTGACACACTTTCATTGAATGAAAAAGTATGTCTAAACCTGTGAGATATATATATATATATATATATATATATATATATATATATATATATATATATATATATATATATATATATATATATATATTTTATAATGTTTTTATTCATTTGACAGGTAAAAGTACATACAATGAAAAATAAGGATTTTTTCTTTTTTTTCAAAAACAACAACCACTTATTCCCTCCCTTTCCCAGCCCTCCCCAATCCTACAAAATTTGTCACAGATCAGTAATAACACACATCCTTCCTTCTTACCGTAAACAGACATGCAAATATAAAAGTACCTAGACAATTAAGAGAGAGTAATACAAATAAAATAAAATAAATAAAAAAAAAAAACACCACAAAACTACGAAGTAATATTTTCAGTGGGTTGAGATGAAATAAGGAGGGAAAGGAAATTCAGAAGTCAGTTGTCAGAGGTGAACATTTCACTTGTCCTGTAGTGTCTTCAATTTAGCTATGTAACTAATCATGCAGCCCCAAACCGAATCAAATTTTCCAGGTGTCCCCCTCAGATCGTATTTAATTTTCTCCAGATCTAAGTACAGCATGAGGTCCTTAAGCCATGGAAGCTTTGGGGGCAACTGGTGCCTTCCATTCCAACAAAATTCTTCTACGTGCTAATAAAGAAGCAAAGGCGATACTATCCTTAAACTTTTTCCTAATTGTTTGGTCTGATAATACTCCAAAAATAGCCAGTTCTGGACAAGGTGTCAATTCCATATTTAGTGCCTCTGCAAGATGTTTAAAAACAGCCGTCCAGTAAACTTGCAGACGGGGACACGACCAAAACATGTGGGTCATGTTTGCTGGTGACAAGTGACACCTATTGCATGTGTCTGCGACATTGGGATACATTTTGGAAAGTTTGGAATTGGTAAAATAAATACGATGGACAACCTTAAATTGTATCAGATTAAGCCTGGAGCAAGATGTGCTGTTATTTACACGAATTAATGCTGAGTCCCAGTCACCGTCATCGATAACCCTGCCAAATTCTTGTTCCCAGTCTTTCTTGATTTTATCAAGAGATGTCTCTTTGAGATGGGATATTAAGGTGTACATTTTTGAGATAAGGCCTTTCTGATTTGTGGGAATTTCCAAAATTGATTCAATTACTGAGTTAAGAGGGATATTGGGGAAACAGGTACTATTGGATTTAACAAAGTTACGAACCTGGAAGTATCGGAATAGGTGAGACTTGGGAAGGTTAAATTTTTCACATAATTCGCTGAAGCTAGCGAAGACATTGTTAATATATAGATCACTTAGCCTGACAAGGCCTGAGCGCGGCCATAGGGAAAATGCATGATCAATGTTGGGAGGGAGGAAGAGATGATTATTATGTATGGGGCTGTGATTAGACAATCCTTTGAGTCCAAAAGTACATCTAAATTGGAACCAGATTTTAAGGGTGGAGACAACAATTGGGTTACATGTATATCAGGTTCACGAATCCAGAGAGTCACTTTGCTTAGGTTAGCTGCCCAATAGTAGAGTCTTAGGTCAGGGAGTGACAAACCACCAACGGACTTATGCCTTACTAAAAACTCTCTCCTTATCCTGGCGGTCTTGCCTTTCCATATAAAAGATTACATTTTATAGCACGAAAAAAGGAATTGGGTAAAAAGATCGGCAAGCATTGGAAAAGATACAAAAAACGTGGAAGCACGTTCATTTTGATGCAATTTACCCTGCCTGCTATAGTTATATGCAAATTACACCATCTTTCCAGATCTGATTTAAGCTTGTCGATTAGGGGTGATAAGTTGTTCTTGTAAAGATCTTGACATCTTGCGGCAGATATGCACACCTAAATATTTGAAGCTGCTTTTAGAGACTTTAAATGGGAAAGACACATCGGGGATCTCAAGGGCTAAGTTATTTACAGGAAAACATTCGCTTTTTGAGAAGTTCAACTTATAACCGGAAAATGCTCCAAAGTTGTTAAGCAATTCAATTATCTTGGGGATGGTGGTTACTGGATCAGAAATAAACAATAGTAAATCGTCCGCATACAAGGAAAGTGTATGTTCCAAACCACATCTGTGGATTCCTTTACTAAAATTGGCCGATTTAAGTGCGATAGATAAAGGTTCGATTGCCACAGCAAACAATAGTGGACTCAGAGGGCACCCTTGGCGGGTTCCTCTGTTGAGTGTGAAATATTGGGATTTCATCCCATTAGTGCTTACGGACGCTTTAGGGGAAGAGTATAAAAGTGAGATCCAGGATATATACTTAGACCCAATGCAGAACCTCCCCAAGACCTCCAACAGATAACTCCACTCCACCCGATCGAAAGCCTTCTCTGCATCCAGGGAGACCAACACTTCTGGTGTCTCCCTGGATGCGGGAGAAAAAAGAAGGTCGAGGAGGCGGCGGACATTGGAAAAAGAGTGTCGGTTTTTCATAAACCCGGTTTGGTCGGGTGAAATGATGCTCGGCATAATTGATTCAAGTCGTAAGGCCAGTGCCTTAGCTAAAATCTTATAATCAGCATTTAAGAGGGAGATAGGAAGGTAAGAGCTACAATCAGAATCTTCTTTACCCGGCATTAATAATAAGGTTATAGATGCCTCGGTGAGAATTTGAGGCAGAGCACCCCGGTCCAGAGAGTCATTGAACATGTCTAAGAGGAGAGGGATTAATTTACCAGCAAATTTTTTTTAAAACTCTATAGGGTAACCGTCTGGGCCAGGGGCCCTGCCACTTTGCATTAGTTTAACTGAGTTTGCTAATTCACGAAATTCTAAGAGTCGATCCATTTCGCTCTTCTGAGTAGAAGAAATGGGTGGGAAATTTAGGTTATCCAGGAAGCTCATCATGTTTGTTTTGTCAGTTGGGGATTGTGAAGTATATAGTTCAGAATAAAATGTTTTAAAGGTTTCATTTATGACGGATGGCACTACTGTAAGTTCACCTGAAGGAGTTCTAATCTGTTTAATTTGCTGGGATACTGATTGGCTTTTTATTAGGCGTGACAGATGGCGTCCTGCCTTCTCACCGTGCTCGTAAAGAAATCCACGTGAACGTAAGAGTAATTTTTCAGTTTCTTGCGTTGACAGCAAGTTATAGTCCATTTGAAGGTTTTGTCTCTCTTTGTCTAATTCAGGGGATGGAGATGTTGATAATTTTCTGTCCAATTCTGTTATGCTTTCCATGAGTTGATCCTGTTTTTGTTTTTTGAGTTTATTCAGTCTTGCAGAATAAGATATAATCTCTCCTCGGACTACCACCTTTAATGTCTCCCACAGTAAAGATGGGGATATGAGATTAGACTTGTTGGTAACAAGAAAATCATCGATTACTTTGGAGATTGTTTGGCAAAAGTCATCATCGTTTAGCAATGTACAATTCAGCCTCCATGGAGGGCGTGTCTTTTGTAAAAGTGTAAACGAAAGGTCGAGTAGCACTGGAGCATGATCAGATACCACTATCGTTGAGTATTCTATGTTATCGACAACAGGAAGAAAATAATTATCAATGTAAAAGTAATCAATTCTTGAGAATGTTTTATGGACCTGAGAGTAAAAAGAAAATTGTTTTTTATCAGGATAGACAAAGCGCCAGGGATCCAAACCTCCTATTTGATCCATAAACGTTGAAATTGCTTTGGCAACTTTAGAAGGGGAGACCTGCCGTGGGCAGGATTTGTCTAGCAAAGGGTTTATAGTACAGTTAAGGTCGCCTCCTAAGATTAAGTGGTGGGAAGTTAAGTCTGGTAAAAGTGAGGTTACTTTCCTAATAAATGCCTCATCATCCCAATTGGGTGCATAGAGATTAACTAGAACAACAGGTACATTAATAAGGGAGCCTGAGACTATAACAAACCGGCCTTGGTGGTCAGCTATGATGTTTGTTGGGTAAAACTGTATTTTTTTATGTATCAAAATCGCTGTACCCCTTGCTTTGCTACTATAATTGGAGTGAAAACTTTGGCCAACCCATGAAGCCTTTAACCTATGGTGATCCTTAGCGATCAAATGCGTCTCCTGTAAAAAAGCAATTTCTGTTTTAAGACTTTTTAAGTGAGAAAATACCCCTTTTTACTGGGCCATTGATCCCTTTAACATTCCAAGAGACAAATCTCAGACAAGATACCCCTTTTTTTGTAGTATTAGCCATAAACAAATTTGTTATATATATATATATATATATATATATATATATATATATATATATATATATATATATATATATATATATATTAGGGGTGGGTATTGCCAAGGACCTCGTGATACGATACACATTACGATACATGAGTAATTCATGGGACAAACTGAGTCAAAACAATCTAGATAGATAGATAGATAGATAGATAGATAGATAGATAGATAGATAGATAGATAGATAGATAGATAGATAGATAGATAGATAGATAGATAGATAGATAGATAGATAGATAGATAGATAGATAGATAGATAGATAGATAGATAGATTTATTACAGTACCCTTGGGTAAATTTGGTTCACAGTGAGTGCCTCCTCATACAATCTAAAACCATACACTCAACAACACAGGATAATATAAAGTGACAACAGTGCTTTGGCTAAAAGAACAAAGAACAAGAAGGACGGCCCCAAGATAAGAATCAAGATAAGTTAAAACATCAGTAGAAAAAAAAACATTAAAATATTAAAACCAAGCAAAAGGATACAAAATTTGCCTTTTCATAAAAACAAGGTAAAGGAAACAATACAAAACATAAATACAAAGTTATGTTGCAGTTCCCTCACTTATTAATGGCACTGATGGCTGCTGGTACAAAGCTATTTTTATAACGTTTCGTTTTGCAAGCAGGTACCCTGAACCTCCGACCTGATGGGAGCAGCTGAAACTCACATTTAAGAGGGTGGGAGTTGTCTTTTAAAATGGAGCCAGCTATCCTCTGTAACTGCTTAGAAAACAGGGTTTCTGGCTGAAGCTGAGACTCTCCAATCAGCTTGCTCGACCATCGAATCCTCAATGCTGTTTTATTGTAACTATAGAAGCTAAAGTTAAAAAATATTTGGATATATTTTTCACATTATTTACAGAGAGAGAGAGAACGCTCATTGGGTGAAAATCAATCAAGAACTTTTCTGTCACAATGTAGCTAAACAAGTGACATAAACCCGGTCTGTTATTGTTTTACTGACTGAGCTAAAATAATGATGAAACTGACCACAGTTTGGGTCTTTTCTGTCTGAATTTTGCATCTTCCATAAACAAAGTCTGGATCCACTGTGGTTGTTGAGGCTGGGAAATAAATACATTGTGAAACAGAGTCTGACTTTATTTGACTGAGACTGCCTCCCTATAACAGCCAGCTTGTTGGCTCTCTATAGCACAAACACAATGTTTAGAAAGAATAATACAGTTAATCTGCTGGAAAAGCTCTTAAATTAAAACAGGCGCTTCTATATTGGCTACAAAACTGAGCTGCACAAGAACTAAACTACAAAAAGCATAATTTGAGTGGCTGTTGTCGATTTTAAAGCAGACATTGTTTTCATGTTCCAAATAAAATATAAAATAACCAATGAAACCAATAAGAGGAGACAAACTTGAATTAAAAACTGTTTTAAAAAAATAAAATTAAACTTGTTTTTCAGGGTTTTTTATAACATCCTGTTGTTATTCGTGCCAAGTAAAGCTTCTCAAACTGAACACACACCAACACAAACAGTGGCCTACAGTATTCTTATTCTCTTCTCCATTTTCCACAGTGATCAGTCGTCCGTTCACTTCCTGTTTCTGGTTTAGCTGCAGTGTCTTACTTCCTGGAAAAAGCAGCATGGTTGCATGGAATGATCTTGCTCTTTTGTGTATGTGTTTGTGAGTGATACATCTCACATCTGCTGCAAGTTGCCCTGACTTAGTTTTTTTTTAATCTTTTTAGTTTAAAAGGTTACTAATAAAATTCAGTTTTTGCCAACTATTTTTTTACATAGTTATGATGAAAGTAAGGAGGCAAGATGGAAATATGCTCTTGTACATTATGGATAAAGGTCGGGATGAGGAGGCTGTGGAGCAGTAACAAATCATCATCAAAGACAGTTTGGTATTTCTATGTCAGAAGATGCCTGCAGATGCCTTTGAAAAGAGCTCCACTAAGACAGAAATAAAGTCAATACAGTTTACCAGTGTGAGATGTGCTGTGAGATTGTTAGATCAAAGTAATCTTGACAGCACACCAACGTTTAGACGAATCAAAGCATTTGACAGTTCTTTTTTGTAAATCTACCTGATAAAATTGTTGACTTGGGACTTTCTTCTTACTAAACACTCAACCTGTGAAGTACATGTCACCTAATGTCTGACGATACACACTGTATTCATGTGAGGTCTGCTCACAAGCTTTGGTCACTGATGTGCCCTCATAATGTAAATAGTTTAATTAAAAACATCTAAAATGAAATCAACTTGGTTTGCTTTAGAACGTTGTGAAGTTTTAAAAATATAGTGTAAACATTGTGATGAATATGTGAAGCTGCATGGTAAAATGTCCTTTTGGACACTTTTTGAGCACGATGATCTCTATCATAAAACAAGTCTTATTTTTGGTCATGCTTACCACTAATTAAAGAACCACTGGTCAGCAAAATTATTTATAAGTTTCAGAATTTACAAGGTGCTTTGCATTAACCCTTTATGGATAAATACATTTAGGCCTGCCTGATAAAAAGGATTGTGATCTATACAGGAAGAACTATGTGTCTGCAGAAACTCTATGTTGAAAAACTTCTTTATTTAGTTTTTTTAATGCATGTTTTTCTAAGTATGTTTTTATATTATCTGTCTATAATTGGACCCTTGAGTACCTGTCAAGTAAAGTTGAGTCTGGTTAAAAGTTATTACATAAATGTGGACCTTTTTTAACCATATCAATATTTCCAGTCACTCATTTATGTGTAGGCTATACTGTATTTATGTATGCATACAAAGCAGGGCTGTAAACTAGATGGTAAAATAAAACAAACTGAAGATTAATTAAGCTTAAAGATGCATATTCAGAATCAAAATGATTTGGTTCATTTTTTGAATTGAGAAAAAAATCAGACACATTCTGCTGTCCTATCAGCTGGAGGAAGCTGGTCACAGGTCTTTGGGCATCTGCTGTTGCCCTCTTCCTCATGCATGGTCCTGAAAATCAATAATCAAGGTTAAAGGAGCTGTATGTAAGAGCAATAATAAAACGAATCATAAAATGACCCCGATATGTCAACAGACATTTAAAAATCATGTTCATTTCAAATACTTATGTCACTGACAACAGTACTCAAGCCAGGATATTCCAGTTTAAAAAGATGAGTTGCAGCCCTCAACTGATGTTTATGTTGTCATTTTTTGTTTTGGCCTGAAGCTCCACCCTCCACCTATCTCCCAATCACCAAGATTGTTACTTACCATACCCACCAGGTTCCAGTCTCAAACGGAGGGAAAAGTGCAAACACTTCCTGCATTTATACCCTGGTGATATCATTAGTGAAGTCACTGGGTTGAACCATGTATGGGCGAAGATACATTTTGTGATTTGTTTTCTTATTGATTTTGATTATTTTCGGCATGGTTGAAAAGGTCTCTGTTACCATTGCCAAAGCTATTGTGTGTTTGATAGTGATTGTAGTTGAAGGCGAACTATTGATTGCTCAGTTGATTCCAAGGAAGCGAGTGGAGTCACCTTTGGAGTGGTACAGCCTGATGGAAGGGCCCACTTAACCGGCTGATGTCTGCTGCCGGGGAGGAGAGAGACCAGTGTGCAGCCACGGGCACATGTGGCTTTACTTTAAGTTTTTTGAGAAAAATAAATCACTCTTGAACATTTTAGCATTGCTTCTGAGTCTGCCTCCTTCCATCCATCTACTCTGGTCACGCTTCCCCACACAGAGTCCAAGAGGCTTTAATCAGGTCAAACGTAGGCAGGAGTCAAAAACCGGGCAGACAGGCAGACAAATCCAAAGGGGGTAGGCAAAAATCCAAAAACCGGGAATCAGGCAAAGTAGCAGGCAGGCAGAAACAGACAGACTCAGGAACGCTGGAAAGCTAGGTATGAACACTTGACAATTTGGCAGCTGGCATGTGGAAGAGGGCCGGTATATAAAGGGGAACTGATGACCATGGAAACCAGATGAAGAGATGGGCGGGGA
Organism: Cololabis saira; assembly: GCF_033807715.1. Lineage (NCBI taxonomy): Eukaryota > Metazoa > Chordata > Actinopteri > Beloniformes > Belonidae > Cololabis > Cololabis saira. The sequence goes on from NC_084597.1 coordinate 40,753,741, forward strand.
AGGCTGGAGGGTGGCAGGATCTGGAATGACAGGAGAGTGAGTGATCATGGAAAAAAACATATCCCCAACTGAGAAACCATGACATTTGTGTTATGTCAATACTTAACTAATGCTTTTTAGCTTACCTATGATGATCGTGTATTGCAGCTTTGATCGTTTTTGAAACGCTGTCCAAAGGCAGGATCTCTGTCTCCAGGAAATGGACCATGGTGTATGAACAAATGGCAAAGTTGTTAGTTGTTGTGTCATGAGGAAAATACATTTGGACATTAAGTAGACAAGACCAAACCTTTTACAGAATGTTAAAAACAAAGGAAGAGAAGACGTCTGAATTAAAGATGTACAGACGAAGTACATAGATTGTATATTTTTCTGAATGTTAATGTACACCAGAAAAGGGGCAGTCACGGTTCCAGCTGCTTACCCATATGGACGGGTCTGAGTACGAGCCCAGCCTGGTTCAGACACATCAACGCTCAGGCTGAAGTCACTTACTTTCACTGTAAAGGGATCCCGATCAAGGTTGACCCGTTTTCTAATTTGAGAGCTGTGTGTACTATTCCCACAGACTTCAGGTGATCAAGGGCTGTGGAGATCTGTGGTTGTATTGATAATAAACCAAGATTTCATTGGTATTCACTCAAACTGGTGATTGACAAAGAGACACAGAAGGGATCATACCTGCTGGACCAAAGATCTGACTGTCTTCAGAGGAAATGAAAATGATTTAAAAGAAAGGTAGTGTAGCCGTTGTACTCGTTCTCTTGCATTGTGTAATTGAAGAAGAAGCACACACGTTCATTTTCTGGTTCCGCTCATATTTATTCGGCTGAACCTGGTAATAGAACAGTATTAGCTCCAACAGCCAGTTTTGCAGTTCACAGCTCCGCATACACACTGAGACAAAACGACATGAGTTAGCCAGCTACACCACGAGGGTTAGCCACAAGCTAAATGTAGCTGGTAATTTCTCCGACAACCTGCTCCATAAATCGTCCCACACAGACCGCAACCAACTCGCATCATTACAGAGCATTTGTAATGGTAACCGGAAACTTAACTCAACATATATATAAACATAAATCACACTTAACACAAAATTACAAAAATTACCAACGGAGCTTAACATAAGACGAC